>NW_027273855.1:1600000-2110000 GCF_046630095.1 Trachinotus anak
TTCTTTTTTGTTTCTGTCTTTTGTTTGACCATCTGTCTCTTGACTCTTTTATTTTGACTCTTCCTGTTGGGAACCACCTGTCCTGTGTGATACTCCTGTATTTGCCATGGATGTGATGATTTAATGCGCAGAATGAGATACAACGTGCTGCGAAGGCGACAACATCAAAGTTCCTATCATTGGCTTATCACAGTGACAGGCCTTGATACAAGAAGATAAAAAACTGTGACAGGAGTTCTAAATATTTTTTATGTTTTTAAAGATCATTTCAAAACATAATTTGTTTTTTTCCACTAGAATTGTACTGTTTTGCAATTGATTTATCAGCCCTTGCAATACCTTCACAGCCCAGTGGGTCATTGCTCACAGGTTGGGAACCACTGCCACAGACCAGTGAATACTCCTCAACTGATTCAATCCTGGAACCATTTTCTGATGTGAAGCCAGAGTCTCACTATGAACTCACAATGATGGTCAAATATTAACACTCACAGATGCACTGTTTGATTTTTTCAGTATTTCAAAGACAATGAGCTGTTCTCACCTGGAACAAGAGAAAAGCTAAAGTGATGGTGACGATGACGTAAACAGCCGTTAATTTGAGTTGGTGATGCTCAAATCACTTCAGAGGACATTATGTAGACTTGCAATCATTTCTCACACACACACACACACACACACACAGATTCTCACAATGTAAATAAAATGAACAACAGTAATTGTGAGAATCTATAATATGTTGGTAAAAAGTTTTTTTCCTCACAGTGTAAAAACTTTGGTGACGTTTTCTGACTGAACAGCAGGAGCTGGAGATTCGCACCAAGTCTGAGTCTGACTCAGGGAGAAAGAAGCTCGTACTTCGTCACTTTTTTGTGTCCCCTGGAAACACTTCCGTTGTGTTGTGAGAATCTGCAGCACATGTGTTGTCGAACCGATGAAGATGTTTTCTCAATGTGTTTGTGTTTTGTCTATTGATTTATGTTTTCTAAGTTGCAGTGTGTTGAGCTCTCTGGGCCACATACAAGACACACAGATCTACACACAGTTCAACAGTTTGAGTCCAGTTTTAGTCAGGAGTCATTCAGCTGTTCATTTCAGTTGTTGGTGAGAAAACACAGAGCGACAGAGAGAGAGACACGTCACTGGAGGACGACATGCTCACACACACAATAACACAGACTCCTTCATGAAACACAGGTAACTTTGAGCTTCTAACATCCAGCAGCTGTTCGGGGACGGCAGAGACAGCTTCTCCAGGAACGTTATCTAGAAATCTGTGTTTAAATCTTAACGTTTTCAGTGGCGTGTTATGACTTTATCCACAGCAGCTAAGAAATCCTCACGTTAACATGACAGCTCGTTTGTTACAGCTGCTGATACTGCAAGTCAACATATCCATCTCCACAACGACTGAGCTAATCCTACCCATAGATGAAGACCATGTAATATGGCTGAAAGCTCCAAAGAAAGGCTAGTAAGTAGAGGACTGTAACAGGACGGTGAATTTGGATATTTTTTGCTCCTAAACTTAACCAAACCTGAGCCACAGTTGTGTCAGATCAGGACATCACTTAGTAACAGAAACACAAACAGTGGGATCCTGTTGCATATTCACTGTTTCCTGTATATGTATTAGAAACTGTGCAGGTGCTGTATTGGTGCTGTGAGAGTTACAGTGTCGGCACTAGAGGGTGACAGAGAAACTGACGTTTGGAAAAACAGTGTTGACAACCTTGTTGTTGTTTAATCAAAGAGGAAACAGCCACATGTTGTATTTCTGCCCACAGACCCACAAACATACTGCCAAAATGACAAGTGAAAACCAATTTTTTATTTTTTTTTGCCAATTTATTAAAAGTAAAAACAGAAATATCACACTGACATAAGTATTCAGACACTTGAAGTTTAGCTTAGGTCCTTCATCTCTCTTGATCATCTTTAAATTGTTTCCACACCTTGACTGGAGTCCAAGACAGACAGAAGTCTCAGCTGACGATGCAGATCAGAGCAGAACCCATGAGGAGGAAGGAGCTGCTGCAGAGCTCAGAGACAGGATCAAAAACATTTCTGCTGCACTGAAGGTTCAGGAGCTCGGTGGCCTCCTTCACTCTTTCATGAAGAAGTCTGGAACAACCAGGACTCTTTAGAGCTGGACCAGGACTAACTGAGCCCTCAGGGAGAAGGGTGTAGGTGAGAGAGGAGACTGAGCAGCAGAGATCCTGTGTGGAGATGGAGAAACAACCATCCCTGCAGCTCTGCACTGACCTGGGCAGACGAAGCCTCTCCTCAGTGAGAGTTTTTAAAAGCCAAGACGACACAGGAGCAGTTTAAGGACAGTTCTGTCCCGACTTGAACCCAATCCATCATCTCTGGAGAAACCTGAAAATGTTGACACCCCCATCCAACCTGACAGCACCTGAGAGGATCTGTGGAGAAGGTAGAAAACCCACAATCCAGAGTAGTGAGAGTCTCATTGTGTCAGACCCAAGAAAAGTGGAGGCTGTAATCATTGGTGCTTCAACTAAGTCATGAGTTAAGTGTCCGAATACTTATGTCAATGTGAATTTTTTTTTCTTCTCCTTTTTAATACATTTGGTTAGGGTTAGACGCTGAGTGTTGAGAGTTTTCAGACAGTACAAAGTGACTCAGAGGTTATGAAGCTGAACCATCACCAACATGTCCTCACTGACATACATTGTCCAGCAGCCTCGGCATCATGTGATAGGCCGGCTGCTTGTTTGTGTATTAATCAGTTAGATCAGCCTCGTCTTCACAAATGTCAAAAAGAAAAGAGTCAGTGTGAGGCACTTGAAAGTAGCAGTCCTCATTTACCACGCAGTATGTCGATTGGTTTCACTTAATCGATCTTAGTGACTGAGCCATGAAAAGTGATGCGTCTGATGCCCCACAATGCCCCAGTTCACCAGCAGCAAAAGTCCCAAAAGCATCTGCTGGAAACAACATGACCTCCACCTCCTCTGAGAACATCTCAACAACAACAACAACGACAAGTCACTTACAGCAGAAAACCTCAGCTGCTGCATCTTTGTGTTTATACAGGATCAGAGCAGCTTTTCAACCAGAGGTTATCATCACAGCTGCTGCCCCCCCCCCCACGGTGAGTGTGTTAGACCGGGGCCTCAACTCTCCTCCTCTCTCCTTCTCTCCTCTCCTCTCTCCTTCTCTCCTCTCCTCTCCTCTCTCCTTCTCTCCTCTTGTCTAAATGAGCTGTTTTGCTTCTGCATCAGAAAGCATGGAGGTCTCACTAAACAAGTGAAACACAAACGTTATCTCAAACACTAATCCAATTTCAAATGGAGGGATTAATTTCCATACAATTTCAACATCCATTTTTGTCTGTTTTGGCCACCATGGCCAAACCTCAGTAATTAAGATTATGAGTAGACATTTGATACAGAGACATGGTGCGTGAACTGCCAGTTTGCAGTGGCTTTTGGGTTTCCACACTGAACCAGACAAAACCTGATGTGAGTCAACAAATCAGGTCAAACTTCAGCCGAGGCGACACACTGGAGTTGACACGTTCAGTCTCCGTGTGGCTCGGGCACCACGCTTCACAGGTAACACGTGCCCGGGCCACGAAGGCCCCGGCTACATGGACACAGGGCCGGATCATCCTCTGGGGAGCAGTGAGCTCATGAGGACCAGAGGAGACCGAGGTGAGCGGTGAACAAGTACCCAGCTGTCTTCAAATCAAATAAGAAATCCTGATGGATACGTCTCATTTCATTGTCACTGTAGTGACCATATTAACACATATTAACCATATTTAGCTTCACTGAAGAGAAGAGATCAGTCACACTGAGCCCAGCGACAAACACAAAAGTCAAAGATTTCAGAAATCAAAGCCAGCTCTGGAGACATAGCCAATTTCTTATGGTGGGGTATTTTTTACTGTTGGCTGGCGTGTTACGGCTCCGTCGAAAGCATCGCTAACTTGTTTTTTCACAGGCGATTACAGCAAGAACAAGCCGGGCTCTCAGGCCGGCAGAGCATGGGACCTTCATGAGGCTCAGAGCCACCTCCAGGATCAATGTTGCCATTTTGTGGATCAGGCAACTCAGATCTACCATGCAAGATGCATTTCGTTTGCTGAAGAGCTGTGTGAAGCGCCTATTCATGGAGCAATTCTTCACAGGAGTAAAAGTGGACAGCATGATGATGATGGTGATGATGATGCTCGTCAGTTCAATAATATCTTCAGTCTGCACGAGATCCGTTGGGTACATGTGGTACAGTGTTTGCATTGTATTAATCAATGGGTGGATGTGGTTTTTAATTTACAGTTTCTCGCAAACGTTAAATCACATTTCTTTACAACCTTTGATGCTTTTTTTTTTTTTTCAAAACTGCAAACACGAAACACAAGTCGTCAAAAACTACATCCACCAAACCTCCGACTCGTCTCTCAAAAATCAAACACTGTTTTCAGACCATACACAAAGCCAATCACAACACCACTGAGCACTCATCACACACTACATCACACAATGGAAAACCCAGCGTTCAGAGCATGTGGCTCCAGACGTGTTTATTCTTTATAACAGAGGAAAGGTATTTTATTCTCAGGTACAGTGTCAGTACTGCACACACACATACACCTGTTCTCCTCTCTGAACCTCCTGAGTGGCCACAGAGGGTCGTACCCTTTGTCCTGCTTCCCAACTGTCATTGTCATTCTATGAACAAGAAATCATAGTTTGTTTGTTTTTGGTTTTCCTCCTCTTCCTCCTCCTCTTCCTCTACCTCTCAGATCATCTTCCTCCAATGTTTGTTTCTTTCAAAATTCAACCTTCATCAAACTTCGCACTCTGAACTGACTTATATTCACATCATTAGCAAAAAAGAGTCTTGAGTTGCTGCGTTTATTAAAATTACAATTAGATAATTGAGTTTAAACTTCTGACACTTGTGGTTAACATTATGCATCACGAGCGCGTCACAGTGCACAGTGTGTTTTAGTGCGTGATAATTCACTCACTTATTCAATAAATGGGGTCAGGCCACTGAGCGTTTGGTTCAGAGAATAGAATTTAGTGTTTTAGCAATTAAGAAAAACTAATGTTGTTGTTAATAATAGTAATAAAAACAAATCACATTTCACAGGGTTACACAGGGCTGTGGAAACTTTGATAACAGTTAACACACCAAGGTGAGAAACACACAAACATAACAGTGAGCAGAGTGTTGAAAAGACAAACTACAGTTTCACTCACTGTGTCACAGTGAAGTCATTTGTCTTTGTGTTTGGATTTTTGAGTGCAGTTGAGTTTGAAGCAGCTAACAGGCCCCTGAGCCTGTGGGCCCAGTTCTCTGTGGCCCTGTTCAGACCTGGGATTAACGTCCATCCTGAATGATCCAGTCACAAGTGGACCGCTCGAAGTTCAGGTGTAAACGCACATCTGAGATCTGATCACTCAGACCACACTGGGAGGTGGTCTGGGCCTCATTGAAGGAGCCTCCTCTACTGACGTCCTCCACCACAGTCTGATTAGTCCCATCAGCTTCATAATGAACCCAAAATATTTTACTATTTCTAATGGATAAAATCTGATTTCACTGTAGAGCTGAGCAGCACAGTGATTTGCTCAACCCCTCCATAATGATGAACACAAACACAAATACAAACGTTCATTCAGCTCAGCAAATACAAACAGAAGCCTTTTCATTTATTAAAATACACTGTTGTACATGTTTGATTGATCTTTGGTGCATGTATGTTTTGGAGTTTGGTGTTAGCACAGCTGATAACTGAATAATAACTAATAATAATTTCCTGGAAGCTCAAAATCAAAGTCCCACTATTAGCAAGCTGGTTAGCTTCTACATGCTACCTTTGAAAGCACACACTGAGATGACTTTTCATGTTAAAGTAGCTTTCAGGTAAAATGTTCTAAGACAGTGCCTTTGAACTGTCAAAGTGTGTAATTTGACAATTGACAGGGTTTGTTTGCTAATTTGTGAACTAGCTTGCTAATTCGCCTAGCGCGCTAGCAAGTTAGCATAGCAAGTTAGCAAACGGTTAGCTACTAATACTGTTGACTTTTACTTTTACAGAACTTTAGTTTCATTATTTATAATAAAGTTCACAATTACATTGTTTTATGCATGTTTTCCTACACCCACCACAAACACATGGGCCAGACTGAAACACACCTTTTCCTGACAGCAAACCTCCCAGACTCAGGTGCTGTCCCGTCTCTCCTGCACCTCGACATCTTCAGCTTCCTCCTTCCTGTATGAACAAGTTTTAGGATTATTCTCCTGAACTGACACCTCAGTTGTGAACCTTGCTGGCTCACAGTCTGGGCTGTATCACAGGGGAACCGGTCTTCAGGGACATGTATTTTCTGACAAACAGCTGGAAGAGCTCATACACTCCACCGCTTCCACTCGCTGCTAACTGCTAACCAGCTAGCTAACCCCTCCGGCCCCGCGTCGCCGCTCTCTGTCTCTCTCTCCCGCCACACACAGCCCACGTACCGACTCTTCCTGAGAGGAGCTGCTCTCCTCCTGTAACTATATTCTCCCTCAAACTTCTCAGAATCACTGCAGACTTCGCACACAGATGATAAATTAGCGTAGTTCACTTGTCACCGTTGCCTCTTGGCGCTTCATACTTTCCACACGTGTGCGCATGCGTGACATATGAAAGCGAGCTTGCCGAGCACAGCTGGTTATCACATATTAGAAATTTCACAAATGAAGGCAAACTCATTTAGGTAGAAACTCCGCTCATTGGTCAATATGTTAAGACACTTTATGAATTTTTATACATTTTTGGTCGTGTTTTACTTTGAGTGGGGAGAAGATGTTCAACTGATAAGCACACAGACACACAGACACACAGAGACACAGAGACACACACTTACACAAACAGTTTGAATTAAACTGTAAACAACAAACCAGCTCCAGGTTCTGTCAAGTCCACTGAAAGGGGACAGGTGGTGAGGGGAGGACCGGCCCGGCCGCGGCTTAAAGCTCCTGAGAGGCTCAGCAGGAAACCAAAAGTCTCAGGATCATGAAGTGCTTGAAATTGTTTTAAATTAAATGTTTTTTTTCCCACATAAAAGTTTGGCAAAAAGTCTTACTCTTGTCCTCTGTGAGCGACCACCGGATTACTCAAAAACTACACAGTGAAAGTACTTAATAGTATTTGTACATGTGATATAACAAGTACTAAGTCTGAAGATATGAGGCTCAGACTACTCACTTCCCATCTCTAAACTGCTTCAGCTGCTTCTTCCAGTCCAGGCCTGTAACAGTTCAGCTCCAGCTTATGCACAAGGCAGCAATCTATTCAGAAACTGCACACATAGTTTTAGACTTCGACTGTTATATGATACATTTTAATGTAGCTGCAGTGTCATTTCACATAACATCCACATGTGTGTTTGGGCCTCCTCGACCTCTGACCTCAGATCTCAGAGCTTTCAGCAGCTTCTCATCTTCACTGAAAGTTCTGGTTTGGTCCGACGTTATTTTGAGTCGTAGTATTTGAAAGGTCAGTTAGATGTTGGTGATGCAGGAGTGCATGTGAGACCTGCAGCTCGGTTTTAAACTTCAGGAAATAAACATGTTTCCCAGTTCCACTGCAGATGGAAGCTAACAACAGTATTTAATGATCACGTGTCTGTTCACAGCTACAACTGAAGATGTTCTTTTTCTTACAGACTGAACTCAGTTAGCAGATTCTGGACTTTACCACTGGGCCTGCTGGTTTTCCTCATTATAATGAGAACAGACCTGAAGCTTCAGATCTCCAGGTCTAGATAAACTCTGAACTGTTGTCAGCTTCTGTCATTTGTAGCTGCTACAAACGTCGACCTGGACCCGAGTGCGGCCTGAGGCAGCCGTCAGTGATGTTGTTCTGCCATCTGCTGGTCAAATGATCACATAAGGTAAACTCTGAGGAAACACTGCGTGCAGTGATCACACGTACAGTGTGTACATGTACCACAACTTAGAGGTAATATTGTACCTGCGGCAATAAATACTGTGAAAATACTGTAAACATTAGTTTTCTTTTCTCAGTTATTAAATTAAATTATTAACTAGAGTTATCATTTGTGTTGCGCATCGTAGGGGTTGTGTATTTACATTGTGAGTATGAATGTTACGGATGTGTTTGATGTGTATTGATGTGTCCACACAGGAAGAGGTCACTGACGGGGATCTAACTAACTAATTAAATAAATTATACAGTGAATTAATACTTTACTTTCCCATTGAAGTGAATGAGGAAGTGGCCTTTGATTTGTGGACCCCACCACATATATTTACCCACTGAGCAAGAGACACCCACATCATCCTAACATCAGGGAGCTGAGCGAGCAGCTCCTCTCCTGTCACATGAATCTGACCTGAGTGCAGCAGAGAGCAGGGTCCAGGAGGGAAAAGTTTGATTACATCCAGCCCCCCCAGAGGGTCTGTCCAGGACCTTTATTGTCCAACTACCAGGTCTTGTTAGTGACATATTTCCAAATCCCTTTTAAATTTGTTTTTTTGTCACTCACAGGTGACACTACAGTCAGACATGGATGTAGAGGGTTTTCTTGGCGTTGGCCCCTTTGACCCCCACATGAAGATAAAAGTGGTGACATGCAGTTCAACGGCTGGTTCTCACCTGATGACAACTGAACAGACCTCATGTGGCGGCAGATCAACACTGATGCACAGATGTCGACCACACCGTCTTGTGTCACCTTTATTTTTGACATACGTTTGAACATTTGAACAGGTGAACAAACTACAACAATCACTGCATGCAGGTACCGTCACCTTCCTGAAGACAAACAGCTTTTTTCTTTAAAAAAACAAACCAAACAAAAAAAAAAAAAAAGAAAGAAAAATCAAAAGCAGCAGCTGGGTAAAGTGCATGTCTTCACTGATGAAGTGTTGTGTGGCAGCCCCTGCTGCTACCATGGCAACAGTCTATGGCTTTAACCAACCAGGACTCACTCAAATCCAGGCACATCCAGTCTGATGTGGCAGATTATTAAATTACACTATATACACATTTCAGAAGGGACTGCTGCTGGATTTGGCCACACTTACATATCCATCATATGTAGCTATTATCATCATTAATATCATGTAGCTGAGGTTTCTACCTCTGCGGGAACAGAGTCCAAACCACACACACACAGTCAGTGCAAGACAAAGACGAACAGTGAGAGTTTAACTGAAGGAAGCAGAGACAAAGCAGCACATCCTGATTTTGTTCTAGTGAACCTGACACGACTACTGTGATCTCCCTCAACCCCACACAGATGTTTTACAGATGAAAACATCAAACAGAAGGCGTCAGAGCAGATGCATACTCTGATGATGATGATGATGATGATGATACTTTAGCCATCATTTCACATTAACACTCCACACTAACATCTCTATAAGAATCCCTTACACGTGGTTATTAAAGAGTAAAATTAACTTCAGTGCTCTAAATAATACAACTGACTAAAACCATGTATAATGAGTCCTGCTAACGAGTTCATCCTGTGATATTCTATATGTTTCTTGTTATGAGCTCCACTGTTGCAACAGAGAATAGTTCCCAACAAAAGCATGAATTAAAAGCTCAAACTACTGATTTATGTCTTTGGTAGGAACTAATGTTTTTGAAGCTGGAGGCCACAGATTAGTGGGACGTCTGAGTGTGTTGGGACAAATGGAATCTGTTGAAATAAGAAACATATAGAAGACCAACAGCCTAAAGCTTCACGTGTCTGATACTTTCTGCTTCTACTTCACAGCCTGGACCTTCGACATTCACCATCAGAGGAGAAATTACAGGAAACACACTCAGTTTATAGTTTAGTGTCACTCTGCACTGAACTGTGACAGGTGAGAGGTCAGAGGTCAGATTAGCTCTAGAAGAGTGAAACCATGAGAGAAAGTGTGAACACATCAGTACAACAGTGTCCATCCCAGTGTCTTTTATAGAACTGAACTAAGATCAGTTCTGATCAGCTACTAGAGGAATAAATTATTTTGCATGTCTTCAGTTCATTACCCCCCCAGCTCCCTCCCTCCCCCCATCATATGGTCTGCCTGTGACTTCAGCACGGCATCTGTCAAGTGTTTAAAATGTTCACAAATTAAATCAAGTTCAGTAATGCAGAGTGAGCGGGGACAAACGGGACAGACTGAGTTTCTGACCGGAGCTGGTGCGAGTCACTGAGCAGCAGCTCAGACAGAGACCAGGAAACAGTCTGAGGGGACATGTAGTTCTGAGTCTGCGGCCGAGGCCACCACCGCTCAGTGACCCCCTCCACTCAGGTCAGACGTCCAGGCTGTCCTCTGCCCCTCCTCCTCTGCTGAACAGTGATGATGATGTTTCCTCTCTTCATCCTCAGGGTCCAGAAGCAGCTGGAGGGAAGAGCAGCACCTGGTCCGCTGCTGCTGTTCAGTCTGTCAGCTGCTCTACTTGCTGTGGTGGAGGTACTGCTGGGTGAACATGTTGAGCTCGCTGTCCAGCCAGCCTGCCTTGTTCCTGTCACACACACACACACACACACACACACACACACACACACACACACACACACACACACACACACACACACACACACACACATTAATGGAGTTCACATGAGTGGACTAACATGCAAGTCTGACAGAAGATGAATGACAACAGCTGTGCTCTGATTTAAATGAGTGATCACTGTGAGAGGAAGAGACAAAACAAAGCTGCCTTCTTCACTTCAGCCCCCACCCAGTCTCATCGGTTTCAGTTGAGGAGATACTGAACGAGATACTGGACCCAAAAGGCTCCTGACAGCTTTAACATCAGACTATGAGATGAGATGGTTATTGATTTCACGCTAAATCAGGGTAAACATGCCAGACAGTTAGCATTACTGTTAAATTTTTATTGTCACTGTAACTGTGGTTGATTACCGTGGTTAATTTAACTCAACCAGCAACAGTCTCCCAGACACATGTGGGGCAAGCAAGTGCCAGTTTGTTTTGTGTCAGTAAAAACATGGAGGAGACAGTGACAGCGCTGCTCAGCCTCTAAAACCTGAATTAGTGAGTAGAAGTGATTTTTTTTTTTTTAAATTACACAGTTTTAAGCGATTTCTCATTTTCCACTGCCAGACAAGTTTGGCTTTCTGTTCGGAGAGGACACACATGGACGCAGGGGAGAAATAGTAAGATCTTAGCTGCAGTGCAGACTGGATTAATATCTAATTGTATATATTGTATATTATTATGTTCTTATTTATCTTTTTCTTAAGTATCTGTTACCAACATTTGCAGTTTTTTTTCTCTTGCACTGTCCCCACTGTGGGACTTATAAAGGTTATCTTAATCTTAATCTTAAATGGATCCATGGCGTCACATTGCCGAGAGCCTCCATGTGAGACGCTTTGATCAGTGATTGTATGTTTTTGAAATTTATTTCAGGGCTGCAGCTCACCCCTAAAATCGCTCCTAAAATACTTTTTTCCTTAACTAAGGAAACCTTTTAAGAGATTCTGTGCAACATCCTAAAGTAGCTCCCTCAGCTAAGGAGAAATTAAACCTTAAGTGTTATGCTTAAGTAGAAAATTTAAGATGTTTTGTGCAACCGGCCCCAGGTGTTGATGTGTTGATAGTGGGACAGTGTGCGACGTCCTTGACAAGTAAGATATCAGACACACAAACTCGCGTGTGTGTCACTGGATCAGTTACATAAAACAACCAGCAGTGAGTTAGATTTTGGATTTTAGAACAGGTGCAGTTTTTACAGGCCCCACTCCACCTAGCACGTAGGACACACTTGTCCCGCAATAAAGCCGTTTGTGTTGGCACGCCAAGTGGTGATGTGCTTACCGCAGCAGCTTAGCCTTGCTCTGCAGACTGTCCAGCAGCTCGATCTTCTTGTTCATGTCAGTGATCTCATCCTCCAGGTTCTGACGGGTGACATCTACCTGCTGGCAGAGCTGAGCAAACACACCTGCCAGCTCCCTGAAAACCACAGCAACACAAACACACTTAGAAAACATTTAGTACGACTTCTTTACTGCCTCTTTTCAAATCAGTGATTGAAAGAAGCCTTGCTCTGCTCTGAGGTGCAGTCACAGTGTGTATGATCAGATTAAATACTCACTGCTGGACTTGGTGGCTGCAGTTGGATCCAGTGTAGCTGACGATGAGCTGCAGCTTCTCGCTGGCGTAGTCCACAAACTGTCTCTTAAAGGCTCTCTCCTTGGCCTTGGTGGTCCAGGTGAGCCGTTCGTAGATGTAGAGAAGCCCGTAGAGGCCCACTGAGAGGGCGATGAGGCGCCAGCCCACCGCCTTCCAGATCTGCACACACAACAGAGCGTCACTGTGGCTGAACCTTCATCACCGTGACAACTAAACACAATGTGAGCGGAAACATGAGCTACTACAGGACCGACAGTGGACCTGATCCTGACAGGTCAGGCATAAAATTTAGACATGATGTTTAGGTCGGATTCAGTCACGTTGGCCTTTTCATTGTCATTTACAAGGTGTTCACACATGCAAACAGGTGAGCTGTCACCATGGTAACAATGACTGCATTACGACTAGAGGTGTGTGTGTGTGTGTGTGTGTGTGTTTGTGTCCTTACCACGCCGCCAACCACAAGCACGCCCATGGAGGTACGGGAGGTCAGGGAGGCCAGACCTGTCACCATGGAGACCATCAACTCCTCCTGGGTCATGGAGCTCTGCGGGAAGGGAGGCATGCTGGTGCTGACTGGAGTCAGGGCCATGGGCCGAGGGACCTGCAGGAGAACACAGCTGGTAACACCACAGAGTGCAGGAGGATCCAGTATCACTCACAAAGACCACCTCCCATCTCAGTCATGGACCACATTTCTTCTGATGGAGTGAGACCTTACATCACAATCTGTGATCTCTGAGTCCCGAATAAGTCTAATGAGGAGGTTTACCTGATCGTTGTAGCCCATGAGGGCCCTCCGGGTGTTCTTGGGCCCCAGGAAGCGGTTGACCAGCATGGTCCAGCCCAGAGAGAAGTGGAAGCCGATGTCCTCCTGAAAGTCACTGCACAGCTTGTCACAGGCCAGGTCATAGCTGAGGCTGAAGCACTGACGAGGAACCAGCTTGTCTACCTGCTCTCTGACTGCACTGGGCAGGAGAGGCTTCAGACCATCTGCACACACACACACGGACACACACAGACACACAGACACACACAGTTATATTTTACCACACATGTCAGAACCTGAGTTTCTAATAGCTCAAACTTTTACCACATTTTCAGAAATTCAGCTTAAGAAAATCAAGCGCACACTTCCATCCAGGTGGGGGCCATTAAATAAAGCACGTCAGAAAAGGTGGTGCAACAAGATGACGTAGTTAAAGGAACCAAACAAACCTGAGCTTCTGTTTGTTTCATGTATTAGTTTATGGAACTGTTAAATAAAAGGCTTGATTTCCAGTGGAGACGTTTACATGATGTTGTTGCTGTGAATATTTTTGTGTATTTTAAAAGTGTGAGAGGTGTCTGTTGTGTTCAGTCAAAGAAAGTTTTTCATTGTCTCTCTGACTGTAACAGGCTGTGTTGTGTCCCTTATATTCGCCTGGTGTGATTTTTTATTAAACACATGTTCATGACCAGACAGCAGGAGTCAAATGTCAATGTTTAAACTTCCTCCTGAGTCAGGCTCATTTGGCTATTTACAGTTTTCATCAGACACTGATTATAACCTGATTATGTCTGGTGTGTGTCTCAGGCTTGTGCTACAAAATCATTAATCATTTGATTCTGTTATTCGAGTGTAAAGCTTCTCTTCTCTCAGTCACATGTTGTAAATCATTGGACACGTCCACCCTGAGCCTGGTTCTGCTCCAGTTTTTCCTCTCACTGCTCTGTACGGAGAGATGACCTTTGTTCTGAGTTGGTTCTGTATTAATAAAACTGCTCTGAGCATAGAAACTTTAGTCATTAAAGTGTAGAGATGTAAGAATACGATGGAGGACATGAGAAGCCTGATGCAAATCTGACTGTGTGGTCAGGACCTGTCTGAACTCTGCCCCACAGTTTTATTTAGACTGATTCAGGATTAGTTTATGAACATTATGAATTATTAAAAGCTTTTCTGTGATATTTTGAAATTTCTTTTTGAATTTCCACCACTCAGGTTTTTGTCTGTGCTAATTGAAAATGTGAATGAACACAGGTGGATGTTGGACCCACCTTGTAACACATGTTTCTATCTTCTCTGTTTGAAACAATCATACAGAGTCAACTCTACACAAGTGCACATGGAAACTACAGCCCCAGTAAACAGCAGTATTATTAGTATTACACTGTGGTCTGTGCAGTGGACAGGTGTGAACAGGTGTGAAGAGTGTTACCGATCATGTCGGTCTGTGTGGCCTGCAGGGCGCTGGTGATAGAGGTGGAGCACCTCTCTGACATGTTTTTGCCCAGACCCTCTTCAATGTGCCGATGAAGCTCCTGGGACAAGAGGAAACAAAAATAAACACGATAAGAAACAGGAAATAAAAACACACCTGATCCCTTTTGTTTTGATTTTTTGCCAGGATAATTTTTCTACGTTTTTTTTTTCATCTGTGGAAAAACCCCGAAAAGGTGAGTGATTTTTTTTCCTGGGAAGATTTTTTTTCCAGTGGTATTGTAATTTTTTTTTTTTGTGTGTGTTTGCTTTTGTTATACTGAGTTCAGCCACAAGAGGGTGAAGCGCACAAACAAAATCAGACCTAACGGCTTCATGTTTCCCCTCTAGGTGACTTTTAATTTCTCCATGCACTAAACATACTATAAATATAATGTGTGTTACATAGTAACTGTCAGAGAGGAATCAATGCTGAATCAATGTGACAAGTGCTTTTTATAAAAAATACTAACATCTGTATTTAGAGGTTCTGTCAGGTTCAGGTTCAGGTTCTCAACCATTAGACTTTGGGTTTTGTTTAAGTGAAAGGAGAAATGTCAGGCTGACCTCAGCCTGACCTCAGCCTGACCTCAGCCTGACCTCAGCCTGACCTCAGCCTGACCTCTTGTCTTCTGGCCTGTACTTTCACTCATCACATATGTTAGAGGCTCAGGCGGTAGCAGCATGTGTGGACTCTGTTCCCATCCAGTGAGCTTGGCCAGTTGAGTGGGGACATGACGACACACTGCAGACAGCTCTTACATAACACAGATTAACTGGGCTTTATACAGGTTCAGAGAGCCGGCAGGAGGAGTGGGGTGAGCTTTACACTTTGCTGCATGTAGATACCAGACTGACAGATGTAGGAGAGTGATCCACAGCAGAGTCATCACAGTCACACTCAGAATTAAAGTTTGATCCCATTTCATCCTGGATGTCATATTTTGTACATACATGTGACCCACTCAGGAGATCAGGACACAAGAGGAGAAGATGGTCAGCAGCTGAGGAAGAGACCAGGTCTAAGAGACTGAGAGGAGGAAACATCGTGTCCCTGCAGTCAGTGACAGATTCAACTAATGCTGACTCAGACCAGCTGATCCCCACAAACACAACAGCTGACACACAGCTAACTGCTGACACACACATGCACTCTGCACCTGTGTGAGAGAGAGCAGCCCCCCCCCCCCCCCCCCCCCCCCCCAGTCATTCACTAACAGAGGATGGACTCACAGTCACCTCTCACAACTTTACATCAGACCAGAATACTTTGGGTTTAAGATGCTTTTAGGTCCACCCTTGTGTTGAGTATGTGTTAGACTCACGTTCTTGTAGACCTTCAGCACCACTGATGATGGGTGGAAGTCCATGTGGAAGTCATCCACCAGCACGTGAAGCTTCCTGATCTCCTCTGCCATGGCGTTAGACACCTGAACATGAGCAGAGAGCAGCGTGAAAACCACTTCCTGTTGAGGAGTTCACCTCCAGTCTCCATCTGACTGATCTGAAATCAAGCTTTTTTTCACAACTTTTCAGCTGTTCCAGCAGGTAAGTTATGATGTCACGTTGGGGTTCACCTGTCTCTCCACCTCCTCTGTGATCTTCTTAATCTTAGCCTTACAGTCCATGGTCAACAGGTCCAGCTGCTTATCTATAAACTCCAACCGGTCCTGACGGTCCTCTTTGGTCTCAAGGCAGTAGACCCTAAACCGAACACACACACACAAAAAAAAATCAAGCACTTACAGTGTGACCGGGAACCCAGACGGTGTTTAACAGTGTAAATGTCTCTGAGGATTCATCCAGTTCACAGTTCACTCACCTCTGCTCTTGTGCAGCGATGTGAACAGAATCCATGATGTGGCGCAGGGCCTCAGAGATCTGCTTGGCCCTCACTGTGTGCTGCTCAAACTTGGTCTTTACTGCAGACTGAGAGATACACTCCTACACAACACACACACACACAGACAGACAGTCAACAATCCAGACAGCTCAAGAAGCATGAATGACGGATACGTCACTTCTCCAGGTGAAGCTGAAATTATCTTTTTTTTTTTTTTTCTTTTTTACATCAACACAAACTTCAGTGTGTTTGACGTCTTAACCAAGTCATTTGTGTGTGTCCAGTACAGAGAAGAGCTGATCAATGAACTGAATAACCAATGAGAATAACTGATAAATCTATCTGAGTATTCAAATTCATGACCCATTCAAACATCTAAATCTGGTTCCTAGCTGTTCCATGGATCAGGATCTCACCTCGAATCTCCGCTCGAAGTTCTGGAACTCAAACATTCTGGCCTGAAATCCCTCAGCAAGAGCTCCACCTGAAACAAGACCACAGCGTGTAATTCTCGCTATTGCTAGTTAGCTTTCACTTTCAATGTGCTTCGTAAAACCCTGAGAGGGGAGGGGGGTGCAGCTGACGATGCGTTTGTTTTGGTCTGAGATGCTGTTGGTCATCTAGTGGCAGTGACGATCATTTACAGAACCTTTAAATCTGTCATCACAAAAATATGTTTCTATGTTTTAAGTATTAAATGTATCCAGAGATTTGACATCAGCTCTCCACTCTGTGTTTCCAGAACTGATGAAAGTTCATTTCTGATCACAGCTACATAAAATAACACTGAATTAATTCTAATCCAATCCACCAGTTTCCATGGCTGAACATCCTGTGATCACTGTGTCCACATGACAACACTCATAAAGTCAGACTGGCAGATGATTCAGTGTCTTTTATCAGTGGAAACTAATTATCATCGTTATTTTATTAACTTCTGACTAAATGAATGATTTAAAGCTCTTCTGAAAATTAAAAAATAGAATTTAACATTTGAATAGTTTGGTCTGATGTAATACATAACAGTGGAACAAATTTAACTGCACTGAAAATCTATTTGATAACTTTATATGGATGTAAATTCATATAAAAACTCTTTAACTATTTACTGAACCTTTTGCGGTTTCACACAACTTTTCCACCCCTGGAAAAAACACAATTTTCAGATTCTATGACTTTCAAGGGTCAACACTGACTACCACCCCCCACCTGCTTCAGGCATTCCTTGAGCCTTCTGCACTCGAGCCTGGAGCACTTCCTTGGCAGAGACGAAGAAGATGCGGTCGCTGGCCTGATTCCGGTCCACCACAGCCAGCTCATCCACCAGGAAATTGGTGCAGCGGTCCATATGCTGCCTGCGAACCTGACACAACAACAGCACACTTCAGCATCTTTACTGACACTGACGCCAGCAGTGATACAGTCTAGTTTAACTCAGGAGGACTTCAGCTGACCTGAGAACAGCAGAGTCAACAGAAATGAGGGTCAGGGTGCAGGATTCTGGTTCTGATGCTTCGCTTCATATTTCACATATTCAGGTTGACAGGTATGGAACATTGAGAAAAGACCACGTTTAGAAAATGTTGTAACCTGCTATGTTGTTTTTCTGTGTGGTTGCGGTTTGGTCTCATATTTTATCAGAAAACATTTGGGTCAACTATGACTTATTTCACTCTGACTAACTGGTTGAGCTTCGTGTCACCTGAGCGCTTCAAATGTTTATGTCTGACAATTATTTATTGAGCAAACTGTGACTGTAAAAAGACAATTTCCCTTCATTGTTTGTTCATCTACCTACCAGGACCTTCAATGCCTCCTGACATCAATTTTTGTTTGTGGGAAAAATGTGGGGCAAATAAAAAACGAGTCATGAGTCTGTGTGTACACTGTTGAAGTCCATGTGTTCAGTCAAAAACCTGTGAACGACCCACAAACACAGTCCGACTGGACTGGGTCTGATGTCACGCCTCAGCCTTGTGGTCACTTCCTCCACCAACCAGTCAAGTTACAGAGAACATGGTCACAATCTTCTCTCCCTGTGTTACAGTGTTTAACAGCACTGTGCTGGGCAGGTGACAGGTCTGTTTACAGTGTTTGTGCTCTGAAAGACGTTACAGAAGGAAAATTAGCAAGTGTTGTGTTTACATCACTGCCAATCAGTCAGTCTACTGCAGAGTCCGTGGACCCGGGTGTGAATATTGATTGTAGCCTTTTCCAATGCAGACAAAAGCCTGATGTTGTCTTGGCAGGTTTTCTGACCAGTGCAAAAGGGGTTCTATGAAATGACATCTCGATTCATCGATGCACATGAATTTCATGACATGACGACAAAATGCTTCATCTCGACGTCCTTACCTGCAGCATGAAGCTGCATAAACCAGAGGTGTGCGGTGGCAGAAATATCAACACAACAAAGGGTTTATTTATGCACCATACAACATTCTCAGTCCAGCCTGAGTCTATTTTTAACCATATCATTTCCAGGAGTAGACGTTTTACTCACCTCCTCCATGTACTCAGGCTCTGAGGCTGAGGCGTCCCAGCGGTTGTTGAGGATGAAAATGTTGGGACTGGAGAGACGCTCGTTGACCTTGTGAAAAAAGGACTTTTCCTGTAGACAGACACAACACACTGTTTTGAAAAGGTGTCATTCAGTCAAACTGCAGATTCTTCACTGACTATTTGGTTGTTTTAAATGTGCTGACTCAGCTGTGATGTCTCACCGTCTGCATCAGCGTGGACTCGGAGTTCGCCACCAGAACAAACACATCAGCGTCCAGGCAGAACTTGTCGATCCAGCTGTCCAGCTCTGTGGTGACATCGATACCTGGGCTGGAGGGGGAACAGGATGTGGAATAAGTTACCTGCTCAGTGAGGGTGGCGGCTTTGAAATCAAGTATTGACAAACGTAGGAATAGCTGTTTTTTCAATTCGGTCTCCACATTTTAATTGTGGTTACCACTGCAGGCAGGTTCTACACCTGGGCCTTGTTATAAAATGCTTTCAGGTTATTTTATTTCATTAGACTTTGGTCTGCTAAAATATCCTGGTACATCAGCATCATCTGAGCAGGTCACAGTTAACAGACTGACAGACATGTTACAGTCTGTCTGAATTCTCTGTTGATTTTAGTTGGAGTCTGAAAGATGCTACTGCAAGTTTCCGTTTTGTTAACCTGTTGTTTCTGATTTAATCAACTGAGAGTGAAGGAGGAGGAGGAGGAGGAGGAGAAGTTGCTCATGGCTTACAGACACTCGTCTGTTCTAACTAGTACATTTTAATTTTGTCTGTTAATGGTTAATCTTGTTTTACAAACAGCGGCTATTGGCTAAATAAGCATCTCCACCACAGAGGTATAAAAACCTTTCACTGCACTGAAGAAGCTCATCAGCTGAAGTCCTGTCATGTGAAGTGTAAACAGATCAACGTGTGATATTAACACTGCTGTCAATCCTAACTCATGAGTGTCAAACATTTCATCACAATTTGTAGTTTTGTGTAGTGTAGTTTTCACAGCGTGGGACAGTAACAGACACATGTACCAGCTGCTTTATATTCAACATTAGGCCTTTTGTCAGGAGTGCAGCTCATGAGAAAAACAGGTGAAGTGAACTTGTCGTTGACTTGTGTCTGACCTGTCCACCAACACCAGGTCATCCCTCAGCAGAGCACACTTGGCTTTAGGCCACATGACGCAAACCAAGCTGCCGGCATCAAGGTCCTCATCCTGGTGGAGAGCGTGGGCCAGCTGGTTCACCGTCTGTCAACACACACATCATCATCAGCATCAGCTGAGTTTACACACACACAGACTGGAGGTGTGGTGGCTGGAGGGAAGGTGCTGCTCACCTTTATGCTCTTCTTCTCCTCTGAGCCTTCAGTGAGGAGGAAGGCCTCGTTGCCATCGGTGCCCTCCACCCTCAGGAAGCAGTTGGTGGTGTGTCCTATTCCAGACGGCAGCACCTTGTCACAGAGCATGGCGTTGATCACTGAGCTCTTCCCGTTACTGGTCCTATAGAACAAACCACAAGCTGTCAGCAGTGCCGACCTGCCAGCTCTCCACAGTTTGACTTAGGCTCATTTTTTTATAGCTCCACAGAAATGAAGGAATGAATGTCGCCATCAGAAAATTGAGATTCAATATAGGTAACGGAAGAAAAAATACAGAAGGTAAGAAACAGATGTACATACCTCCCAAAGAAGACCACCTTCATGTGCCTGCGGGCGAGCACTTCTCCAATGCCTGCCACCTTGGCGAGGTAACCCCGGACATCCTGGACCTGCTCCTCCGTGGTGACCGGGTCCAGCTCATCATTTTTGTGAGTATCTAACATGTGGAGGTCGGACAGAGTCAAACAATCCTGTTGTACTTAATGTTTCCACAGACAGCCTCTTTATCAGTGAAGTATGATACCGGACATCATGAGTTCAGACTCATGTCATAACTGGAGCATTAGTCTCATTAATGCCACCCATGCCAGGTTTCACTTAGAGGTGCCCTGGAGTTTTCTTACATCTTATATGTTTCTTGTATCTTTCTCAAAACACATTGTGTGGATCCTTTAGTGTTGAATTTATTTCCATCCTCAGAAAAAAATTGTAGAGACAGTTTTAAAATAATTAAAAAACTTCTCCATTTATATCCAAGTCTATTAGCTATCAGTGTTCTTCTTCTCTGCCGTTACTGGTGCATGGACATGTTTCTGGTGCATATTACCACCAGCAAATGTTGATCAGTAGAGTTTTTGTGAGAAGGACAAAATGTCCTTAAATAAAGAGAAATGGCAACATACATAAAAAACAGGTTGAAGAAATTAAGGTAAAACCACCAGAATGAATATGTGTATGTGCCAAATGTGAAGAAATTTCCTGAAGGTGGTTTTGAAGTATCACATTCAAAACATGTCTGTGAGGTCACAGCGTCCTCGACCTTTGACCACATACACAAAAATAGCCAAAAATAACTTATAACCTCTTGTTCTGACTGTTACAATCACCTCTGGACCAGGCGTTTGTGGTACAACATGCAACACTAACAATCAAATGACAGGTTGGTGTTTACCTTCCAGAAAGGAAGCGCTCTCCTTGATGTAGGCCCCCAACTGTTCAAAGATCCCGTTGATCTTCTTCTTTGCTGTGACAAAGTGTTTGAGCGGCGATGCGTTCACTTCTGCCATCAGTCTCTTGTCCTTCTTGCCGTGGACTGCGCTGGTGTTGGGCCGTGAGAAAACCAGAGACATGGCACTAGACAGAGAAAGAAACATAAAGAAACCTCTTCATGAGTCTGTCTGGACAAAGTTTCACTGAAATCCACTTGTAAAAAATTCGACAGAAACATTGACAACAGGGTAATATGGTGGTGTTTATCTTTTTCACACAGTGCTGGTTAAGCCTCTCAGCTCCAGGTAAATCTCTCTGTATTCCAGAGTTTTACTTGTGGTGTGGAGTTTGAATGTTTTTGTTGTCACTGACTCTGTGATTGTTGCGTGTGTCTGGAGATGTTCTGAGTGAAGTTCACTGAGCTCACGACCATGAGTCAGATCTCCTTCACTTCCTGCTGTTTGTCTTTCCTGACCTACTTTCTCCCACCTCTCCCTACCTGTAGGAGGCCAACTCTTCTCTGAGTTTCTTTGAAGACTGAGCATTCAAGGAAAATGTTATCTACCCTCCCCTTGCACATAATATAATATAATATAATATAATATAATATAATATAATACAATATAATATTTATATATATTTGTTGAACGCAGTAGGTTGCCTTGTTTATTTTGCAAATGAAAATGTATTATTATAAGACAACATTAGGATGTGAGTGATTATGACGACAGAAGCAGGAGACAATTATGAACGCACAAACACTGTAAATGTATTCACAGCAGTCCTCCTTCCCTCCCAAAATTAAACAGGAAAACTGATCGGTGCTGTCTCCTCATCACTCCTACTAAAATGCTGTAATAAATGGAGTCACAGTGCAGTGATCAGTTCACATTGTGGGTTCATATATATTTACAGATATAGTGCTGCTGCTGCTCTGTCCACCTGAAACCAGTCAAACAGGTCGACAGTAACAACTTGTTTGAGTTACTGGGCTACATGAACCCTTTGTGGTGACAAGAATGAGTGTTGCAAAGAGTGTTGCAACTCTTTTATAATAACTGACAGTCTGAATGAAAACAATATTCAGGTGAGCCAAAGGAAAAGTGAAACTGTTTTCGTGTTTTGCTTGTGTCATTCCTCCTTCAGATAAACATCTGTGCTGCACATTCTCCAGCTCTGCAGGAAATCGTTTCCACTTTCCCAAAAAACATTTCTGTGAAAATGGGGAAATGTGTGGCTGTACTCTCATGTGCTGTGAGGATTTGGCTGCTGCTAGAGAAGAACAGGAGCCTGTCCTCAAAGTCTTTCTCTGCTGATGTGGAAGGAGCACACGAGGACATGCTGTCCGACCTCGATGAGTGAGTTCTCCAGGGGTTTGGAAAAGTCCAGATGAGGCACTAAGATACACACATTAGAACAAACATCTTCTCTGGTGATACTTACTGCAGACTGAAATTTAATTCATGAAATCATCTTACTGCGGAAATTTGTAAAGTGTAAAACTGACACATTAATATAGTTTATGACATGAGAAGGCTCATGGCTCATGACTAAATACTTTATATCTAAATGTGGCCCCTGGCATAAAACATTTTGACACCCCTGGTATTAAGTCTCCATAAAACCAAGGCAGATACAGAAACTCACAAAAAGCACAAATTAAAGATGATAAATGGGACCAGTTTACACTTAACCTGTGGCCAATGGGATTCAGGGAAATCATATGATGTAGCAAAACAGCTAATGACTTTACAGGTTGTTTGTGTGGTAACTACCATGAACATGACAATCTCCTCTCATCACTCCCTGTGAGGGCCCCAACAGCAGCAGCAGCAGCTCTGGAGGTGACCACTACATCAGCACATGAAATCTGAGGGAGGAACCTACTCATTGTTGGGTTTGGTCTCTTCAGGAGGATTATTGATGATTTCAAAAAGAGCTTGACCCTCAAACGCTTGCATAGGTCACATACAGGCAAATGTTGTAGTATTTCGTTTTCTGCCTTAGCTTCCTCTTCATCCGATTCGTGCATGTTCTATGGTGATTCGTGCACTGACTGGACAAAATAACTGAAACGCCCGACAGTGTGCTCCCTCACAAAGAACAAACTGCGGCCTCAGACATTCACATTACCGCATCAGCAACAGCTTTGACAAAGCTGGAGCTGCAGGTGATTCTTCTCTGCAGCAGCTGTTATAACCTGCAGTCGGTTTTAACGTGACTGGACTCAGTGCCCGGATCCACCCCCTGTCTGGTGAAGGCCGTTACCCCGGCGTGACCTTTCACACAGTTTGAAGGTAACGCTAGTAAATGTCATTTTTCACTCTGTAATAACTCGGTTGGTGTAACCACATGTACCATCAACACAAACCGACCCACAAACAATCAAATTAAATCTAATAAATTAAATAACAGCAGCGCAACACAGCCTTTGTTAAAACACATGTCATCCAGCTGCCTAACGTTTACCCCATGACGTTAAATATCTACGGTGAGTGTCTCAGATCGGTCAGAGGTCTGAAAGTCTTCGCCTCTGAGTTATCAGTTAGTCTGGTGTAACTTCCCCAGGCCTGAGTAACACGATAGAGCGGTAAGTGGGGACAAACCGGGACAAACCCATGCTAAACATCAAGCTACCTAGCCTGTCAGGTTAACTGCATTCACATTAGCTACTGCAGCTGCTCACCGAGTAACACACTGGTTCATGTTCCGGTTTCGGGACTTACCGTGGATGGGGTCGTTCTTCACAAATACTCCTCTTGCATCCTGCCCCCGATGTGTTAAAATCTCTACTAGCTAACAAGCTACTAACGTTATTCCGGACTGACCGTTGGTGATTAGCGCTAGCGAAGCTAAAGGGGGGCGTAACTGAGCGCTTGGCCGGGCTCAGGCTTGATAACCAGCCGTTTTCTCCCTGTGGTCCGCGGCTCTGTCGGTGACTCACACAGCGTGAGTTTGATACGAATCTGAACTAACTTCTTGTTTTCTCTGTTCACCGGTCAACATGTCGTCTACGCAGCACAACGCAGGTCGTAGCAACAGCGGCCCGCGGGAAGGCACATCGATTACGTCACGGCCCAGTCCCGCCCACGTCTTCTACTTCTTCTTCTGGTTTTATTTGCGGTTGGAAATCAGCTCACAGGTGCACTACCGCCACCTGCGGGACTGGAGTGTGGTACAAAAACCCAAATTCTCCTTATCAACCCTGTTTCCTCTTAAGATAATTATATGACTACACATTCCCCATAATGCATCTGCAAGGAGGTTCCTAAAGTGACGGTTAGCTTAGCTTTCTTTAATGCTGACGTCACTTCCGTCCTCTCCTCATCAGCCTTGACCACACACCAGGGGTGGACAGTAACTAAGTACATTTACTTGAATACTGTATTTAAGATTATTTGAATATCTGCACTTTACTTGAGTAGTTTTTTATGGAAACTTGTGACTTTTACTCAAATATTGTACATTTGACTTCAACAAATGTATGTTTTTTTTTTTTTTAATTTAATCGACCATACAGTGTGTTCGTCACAGGAGAAAATAATCACAGCCAACTCCCACTCGTAGTTATGTTGTGCTGCTGCATTGTTGCTACATTAGGTAAAGATGAGGGAGAAGACACCCTTATCTTAAGTCCACATTTCCTTTCACTTTAAATGTTTGTTGTGTTTACTGTGACCAAACCTCATCAGTGCCTACAGAAAAAGACATAAGACATAACTTTTGTTGATTCAATTGTTTTTATGGCCATATCTACAGCCTTTGTTTTCATTCATTCTTCATGTTTCTGTTAGCGTCTTCTGACTTTGGTTCCTCTCTGACCACCCTCCCACTCGTCACCTCCATCACAGTAAAACACAGGGACACAGTGGAAATCTAAAGATGTATTTATTTTGTATTACTTTATGTTCAGATAATTAGAAAATGACAACTCCTTTTCTTTTCACCGTGTTCTAGTCTATTATGTGATAATACAAACACCTAAAGCAAAACATGTCTAAATTAAAGTTGATGAAACCTGCATCGTGGCGGTTCTCCCAGCTGACCTAAATGCAGGAGACTCGACAGTCCTGACTGATCATTGTGTGAACCTGTGTCCTCCACCGTGCTCCGCCTCTCCACGTTCAGTCTGGAATGCTTCACCTTGTACAAACACACAACCCAACAGCAGACATGTACCAAACATAATAATGTAACGTTAGTGACTCAAGGTCCCCGAGTCATAGGTTCACAGGCAACATGGCCTGAATGACCTACAAAGGAGGCCTGCTATTCGTCAAAAAATCTGCTGTCTGCCCCGCCCACCCTGTGTTTGCAGTAACCTAATCAATGAGAAATTTATTTTAGGATTATGCCCTGTACATGTTGACAAGACGCATAATAAACAGCTCCTCTAAACTAAATGACACTTCTTTCAAAAATTCCAGTTTACAATGAACCAAATGACCCACCCCCCTCCTGGGGGCCCCAGAGCGTGATAATGTAGGTCTGTGACAGTACAAAAAAGGGAATATCTCAGCTGATGTTCCCTGAGCCAGATGTGTCCAGAGGCTGCAGCTCATCACCTGAGCTGAGCAACCCAGCAGCTGATCACTGATAAGACAGGGGTAGGGGGTGGGTAGGTCTACATTAACTGTTCTAAGTGTCCATCATCCCAAACTGATGTCTTCACACTGCTTCTTTTGTCTGATGAGTAAACACATTACAATGATATGTAAGACAAAAGCCGCAAACACCATCACCGGAGGAGCAGGAACCAGTGGAGAAGTGTTTCACGTGGTTCTTTAAGGAGATATATGCAAGTTTTGCTGTTGCTACATGGCCAACATCAGCGTTAACGGCTGTTCACTTACCAGTCTAGAAGACACCTGTTGTCTCCAGATGTGGAAAGCAACATAAATGTTAACTCTTGATTTGTTTCTATTTCTATCACAATACACTGAAGTTAGCATGCTAACCAGCTAGCCCCAACCTGGTCAGCCCGTCTCATCACTCTCCAATACTGAGTCACTTAAGCGTCCATTTTGCCTTGGAGAAGAAGCTGCTCAGAGGACGTATTATAACCTCTCGTATTGAAAATACAACGATGGCGGAAGCTCTTTGTAAGTATGCTAACTTATGCTAATGTTGGCTATGGAGTGATAGCAAAACTTGCATATAGCTCCTTTAATAAAAACACATCACTGAGAAAAGGAGCATCATCACATGAGCGAAGAGGGCGCTGCTTTCAAGTGCTCAGTGTGTCCACAGTATCTCACATGCAGCTGTGGAACGAACACATTCCAGACTGAAGGGGCAGAGACACGGCATCACAACACAACACATGCGTGTGAACTGACACACAACGTAGTTCTCGTTGAGCTAGACATCATTCTGCTGTGAGCTAACCTCAGTAAAAACTATAGAGCTACAAAGTACATGTGCTTGTCCTGACAAAAATAAAACTATACACAGTCATCTTCTCTGCAGTTAGATGGACAGTCACCTGTCTCTTCTCTGAGGTAGTACATAAGTAGAAATATCATTAAAGGCAAGTACAGAGGACTATGTTTAACTCTGGAACACAAAACCAGGACTTGGCGTGTGAACCCAGTCCTTCAGAGCTCAATCTTCAACATATCCCAACCTTCAGTGGTAAAAACTGCCTAACTGGTTAAAACTATCTCTAATGATTTTTGCAGAAAGATATATGACAAGGTAGAGGTAGAAAGTTTTACTGAATTATCATGTAAATGTCTGCCACTAGATAAAGAGTTTAGATTCACAAAATCTACCTTTATAGTTTAAACCTAATGGCACAAGTAAGAGCCAAAATAACTAAAAGCAAATACAAATCACAGAAACCCACAGTTCTGCATGTCTGAGGTACAGATCAAATTCAAAATGTCATAAGTGCTTAAACCCAGTTGAGAGATTAGACACTCTTAGAGAGGCACGACAGTAGCATTTTAAGACATTGGTGCAACACTTTGAGGCTTGTTACAATCTGGTGAGAGACGTCCTTCAACATACTGTTTGTGGAATTAAGGCAGGGGAGAGAGCATCACCTGACCAACTCTCACTCCAACTATCTGACATCCAGCTGGAGGCTCCTACATCTCCTCCACACATGATCAACTTCAGGAGTGGAGCGTCTGTTACTGGAGGATGCTGGTTAGGAGCCATTAATCTTGCCAAGGAGCCGTGAATCTCGACAGACCAGCTGCTCCTCTCCTGAGCCTCTGCAGCACAGACCAGGCCAGGACAAGAGGGGCAGTCACCTTTCAGTCCCACGTACATCAGAGCCTCCTGCGATCCAGCTCCACAGCCTTGGAGAAACGGCTGTGAACTCCAGCAGTGACACCAGAAAAAGGTCAGAAACAGGAACAAGTGCTCCGGAAGGCCTTCGTAGAATGAATGCTGCATTCTACTCAAACAGAAAGTCAGAAACAGGTCACAGTTAAACCTGCTCACATCCAGTGGAACAGTCACAGGGCGCGTTCTTGAGATTTCCTTTTGCCTAAATTACAATGCCGTCCCAAATGCCCCAGGTCATGTCATGTGACCAGGGCTGCCACCTTCCACCGTGGCACATATGGAAATGGGGGCAGGGCTGGATGAACCCAACGTCAGACACATATATAATTAGATTAACATATTGCAAAGTGCTTCTATGTTCCTTACTATGACACCAGGGGTGAGTTTGACTGATGATGGCGGTGATGATGGCACACGCTACAACCAAACTGTTAAACTTCAGGTATTTATCCAGCCCTGATCCAGGACTGTCACACTAACGCCAGGCTGCAGGTAATCTAACATGCACGGAGTCGCTCACGTGTTTTTCTTTGTAGAAAGGTTACATTTCACGTGCACGTCTGCATGTTGTGTTGTTGAGATTTGGGAGGAGTGCGCGCTGGCTCCTCTGTGGCCTATGGTTACACCTTTCTCTGCACAGATCTGTGGGGACATTTTACATGCATCTTCAGAGAAGCACGACACCGAGAGTCTCTGAGTTCAGAAATGGGGACATTCAGTCATTCAGCTGGTGTTTGCTTCTTTATACTCACCAGACAGATTACCTATCGCCAGTTCATCATCTTCACTTCTCTCATGTCTCTATGTGTTTATGTGTTTTAAAGGGACAGGCAGCAGCCCTGAGGTCAGTGACATGGTTGGCACCTGCACATACCAGAGTTCTGTTCATACAGCTGCTGCATCGCTCTCTGACGCCACCTTCAGGCAGAGAGGAGCAGGACACACCAGGAGGCTGAGAGCATCGCTGCAACAGATGAGCTTTGACTGCCAGCAAGTTTAGCTTCAAACTGGTTCACCCACTGGGTTCCAGCTGCAGTTATTAGTGATCTGTATTGTGTCTCAAAAACTGAACTACGTTCAATAATACAGTAAGAACAGTGTGTGGAGTTCAAGGACATGTGGTCTCAGCAACAGTTTCCACAGCTTCACTCAGACGTCAGCAGCTTTCTGCCTCTGTGATTGACTTTGACCTTTAATGACCTACAATGTTGAAAATGAGACTTAAGTGCTTTCTAATCTATTGATGCTACATAATATAGCAAAAAAGACAAAAATTAGCTATGTAGCATTAGCGTTTGTGTTACCATGGTGATGTGACTTCAACACGAAGTCCTCCGTCACACGTTTCCGGTAAAGGACCATCAGAATCAGAGACTGACGCTCAGATCCGGTGACGTTTTGTTTAACTAGGTGTTCAGTTGACTAATAACAGATAACATATACAGGTTTACAGTATTCTCAGTGCAGTGAAGCATCACAGTTACTGTAACTGTTACTGACTGCACTCACACACAGTAACAGGTCTAAGTCTGAATAAAGGGGTAACTTTAAATTGGTTGTTTCACCTGCTGGGACACATCAGTGGGTGTGTGGCTGGATGGCTGGCTGGGAGGCTCTTCAGTGCTTTGTGGTACTTTAAGCACATATACAGACAAAGCTGCAGAGTTTGCATGTTCAACCTTCTCTTGCACATACTCACTACTTGAGTACATCCTCCAGCAGCTTCTCTCACTCTCTTTAAGGCTGTTCACGCTCCAGTCAGCCAGCTTTGGTAATGAGGGTGACTTTTTCTTAAACATGGTACAGAACTGGATAAAATATTCCCTAACGAAGCAGCATTTTCCATGAAACCTAAAACTGGATGACTCTCAGCACCTGTGAAGTGTGTTAAGTGCGTCCACTGTTGGAAACAGGTCTGACCAGAAGAGGCACTCTGTTTTGGTTGTAGTGAGACCTTCTGCATTTCCTCATGTGTTCAAGCTTCCTTTAAAATAACGAGGTAATACTGATGAGGTGATTTGTTGTGTTTAACAAAAACTACTAAGATTAGCATCAAAAGCACCAACAGGCTAAAGTTATACATCTGTTTCACAATACAGATGTTTTACCCTTTTCATGAAAAACCTATGAGCACAACAAAGGCAGTGTTTGTGGGACAGAGCTGCTCACTGCTGAAAAGCCTGATAGTAGTGAGGTAGGGAGCTGGAAGTGCTCATAGCAGGACTGCTGTACGCCTGAGGTAGTTGGCTGTGGTTGTGGGCTCCGGGGCCCTGGGGTACATGAACCTGGGGGGGCTGGAAGAAGGTGAAAGGCCCTTGGGCCTGAGAGGACAGCCCTGTGGAGGAGGATGGAGAGGAAGTGGTAGTGGTGGCGGGCGGATAGCTCATCACTAACCCTCCCATCCCCATGTGAGGGCTGTAGGGCGGCAGGCTGAAAGGCAGGAAGCCCAACAGAGGCCCGAGGTCCATGTTGGTGGAGCAGGACAGCTCGGCTGAGGAGACAGCAGGGCTGCGGCACAGCAGGTGGGGCTCGCCACCAGAACCCACGCCTTCACCCAGCACCTCCCTCTGGGGGGAGGCAGAAGTAGAGGTAGAGGAGTTGACTGCACTCAGGTGAGGTGGGGGGGCACTCTGCAGGTCCAGCAGGAAGCTGTCCACGTCGGCGCGAGGATATGAGGTAGATCCGTGCTGGTACCTGGCCATGTTGCTGTAGGACTGCTGCTGCGCAGCTGCTGGAGGCTGCAGGTGATGGTGGTGAGAGGGCTGGGGGGGCATGTGGCGACTCACACCCATACTTGAGGACAAGGAGCCCTGCATGAGGCCATGAGGATGGCCCATCCCGGGGACAGGACTGGCCATGGGGTAGGAGTTGTACATGTCCCTGGAGAAGGTCTCCATGGGCTCCTTGGAGATGGTCACAGGGCTGGGCTCCTCCTTCACTGGGCACTGCGTGGCAGGGGTTGGCGTAGCTACAGGAGTACTGGGAGCACAAGGTGGCATCAACCCTGACTCCTGGGCATGGCTCTTCTTCAAGTGGCGGGTCAGGTGGTCTCTGCGGCCAAAGCGTTGAGCACAGCGCGGGCACAGGAAATCCCGGCGCCCAGTGTGTACCACAGCATGACGTCGTACATCCTTACGTGTGTAAAAGCGGCGGTCGCACCGCTCACACGAGTACTTCCTCTCTCTCACTGGCACGGCAGCGTTAGTGTTGCCCTCTAATGGCGGAGGCCGGTCTGTATGGCCGCCCAGGTGCTCCAGCAGGGACGGCGCCCCCTCTGGGCAGGGCAGGCCTGCTGTGGCGCTGTGGGCTGCCACGAGGTGGCGTCTATAACCCAGCTGGGTGTTGTACTGCTTCCCACACTCCTGGCAGTGAAAGAGCTGCCTGACGGCTGGGTGGCTGTCCTGCTGATGGCTCTTCAGATGGTCCTGCTGGTGGAACATGGTCTAACAGAGGGAACAGTGCTGGCTCTGCTGCTGCACAGCGACTCTGGCAAAGAGCCTGAGCAGACACAGACAAGACTCATGAGTATTCTCCACAGAGCTCACCATCAGCCTACAGACCTCTGCTCGTTTGTTAACTCAGAGTGCTGGAATTAATGCTAAGTGCTGCTTGTTGACTGACTGATGGTTTCTTGTGGCGATGACTAGTGGTCTGTCCTGCCTTGCTGGGGCAAGCCTGGATCCAGCACTTGGTTTCTGTGACAGCAGGTGCCATAGCAACCCCACAAGGGCTGCGTTGATGAGGCACTTTGGAAGCTCTGACTGGATCTGTGTGTTTCCTGAGGTGAACTCTTGTGTTGGCCCACAGTCGGTTTTAGTATTCAGCGACCCTGAACGCCTCGGTCACAGCAGCTGATCACAACAGCAGCTCAGCATCTTCACAGACCTGCAGACCAGAAAACACTGTCACTCAGATGATGCCTGTTGGCTTAAATGGTGCTATAGTGGATGAGCTGACTTTACATAACAACAACAACAACAACAACAACTATGTAAGAGCAAAATATAGGCTACATCCACATTTCTACATTTTACTTTTAATACTCATCTCTTCTGCTACATTTACTCTGGCCATCCACACTACTCCAGAGTTTTCAAGCCCCTAAACTGAAACTTTTGGCATCAGTGCAGGACCCGTTTTGGTTAAAAAAAAAACTCTGGGGTTAAATGTGCATATGCATTCTTTTCATCAGAATAATAAAGGTGTGCATATGCATGTGTGCACAAGTCGCATTTCCACTCCTACAATGAGCCTTAAATTCATGAAGACGCTCCTTAATCCATTAGTTTGCAGACAAAAACACTGTTATCAGGCACAGCACAGACAAGAACGACAAAAAGAAACACAACTTCACTAATTGTTGGACGGATTACAAACAGGAGCTCATCAGTAAACTTTACTTCAATAACTCCAACTGTAAAGTCCTGATTTACTTTGAACTTCATCTTCAGGACCAGAGTCTTCATTAGGCTCCAGACAGGCGTTAAACTGTGATTAGTGAATATTAAAACAGTCTGGAAACAGTTCACAGAATGACAACGCTAAAGGACACACAAGCACAAACACAAGTATTTCCTTTATGAACTGTCAATTTGTTTTTGCTGCGTAAACAGTAAAACTTACAATTATAATAATGAATGAAGCTCTGTGAAGATAGCTGTTTTGTTTTATGCTAAATTCTGCGTCTCCTCTTTATTTTGCATTTTCACTTCACTGTATCTAACTCTAAAAAAACAATTTGTTCACATGGTGAAAAGAGTGATGAGGTGTTCACAGTCTCACCGCACATTGTGTGTTAATAAACACCAATTCATGTGCGGGAAACGGCACACACATGTTTTTTGTGTGTACACATCATTTATACTGTACATCTGGCCCCAGATATCTACTGTGTAGCTTCTCAGTCTATTTTCATCCTTTATTAGAGGATCTTTGTCCAGATTATTGAAGCCACCAACCTGTAAGATCAAAGTATGGGAAAAATGAGGACACTGTCATTCTGGGATATAATAAATACTGTACCATGAGCAGAGAGTAGTTCTAGTAAAGCTCTAGTTTAAAGGTTGTGAAGTACAAGTGACATCTACAAACTGTGCTCATGTAGACTAACGATAAAACATCAGCAGCACCGAGCAGTGCACATCAGGAATCTACTGTGATTGTCACAAAAAAGAAACAAAGAGCTATTTTAAGTTCAGTGTCAGTTTTTTTGTGTGACTCTAATACACCTTCAACACTTTGATGAAACTACAACAAAATGATTCTGCCAGATTCACCAGACCATCTCCACATGGTCCACTGCCGCCAGAATGTAAAAATGAACTTTAACCCCTGTGATTACTGAAGGTATGAAAACAACAACCTCCTGAGAAAATGTTTTATGATTTACTTCATTTCATATTAGTCATCCATATATCCCATGTGTTTCTCTACATCATGTTTTCTTTTCCTGTTGTGATCAAAGTACTTTAATTTTATGATTGTGAATAAATTCAGCGAGAGGATCCAAATCAACAATCACTACCCTCTGACATCTCACAGATACCGACTTTTATTTTGAAAGAAAAAAAGGTCTGGTCATCTCTTGAACAGCTGGAGTAATGTTTTTTTTTTGTTTGTTTTGTTTGTTTTAAATCAAAAGGGAGAAAAGAGTGAGTTTGTCGGGGAACTATTTTCATCCACATGTGGTGAACTGGTGAACATGCAAATGTTCATGGTAATGAAGCAACGTGTCAGCCAATCATTGTTGTGCTTTAAATAGCTTTTGGAAACAATGGAGTGAGCTCTGCAGCAATCAGGCTTTGATATGTACACACACAGTATTTGTCAGTAGGAGACATTCGGTCTTTGTTAACTACCTTCAATCTGACAGCTCCACTAGTTCATTTAGTGATTAATGTAATTCTCTCTGAGACAGACTTGTGATCTGGAGCGGGACAGGCTCATCACATCAGTATGTTGCTCCAGAGAGGACATCAGGCTTTCAGTGCTGTCAGGACCTGCACCACTGCTGCACCGACCCTGAGACTCTGAACAGGGCCATGCCTCACAAAGTTGTTGTAAATATCACTTTTACTTTAACAGAATCTGCATCAGACTTGTACTTCAAGCTGGTCTGTTCTTTTATTGCCTTTACTTTCACTGTCGTTTGGAGCTTAAACACACTTCTGGAGGTTTCCATGTCATTAAAGCAGAAACGCAGCAGAAAGCTACGCGGAGACTCCGGAGTGAGGTGGACGGGGCTGGTAGTGCCATCTTGTGGGTCCTCGGTATGGGTCTGCCGTTAAGCTTTTATCACCTAACTTCATTCTTTTACATGAACTCTCTACTTTAAGTGAAGCAGAAGAAGGAACATGTTCGTTGTGAAGGAGGAGAAGAGGGAGAAACTCCCGGCAGGCTGCTGCAGCTCGGCCGAGGAGACGGAGTCGGAACTGGGGGGAGCTGGTGGGCCGGGGTCGCCACCGGACCGGGGCTACATGGTACTGCTAGCTTGGCGGCGTCCACTAAATTCGGCAGCGGAGGTGAAACCGGGTTTAGTGCCCGTTAAGTGTAGTGAGTCGGACCCTGGTTTTACATCGATGGGCCCGGCCGAGCAGCGACAGCGAGGCGGGGGCCGGAGTTAGACAGGTCGTGGCGCTGGTTAAAAAACAAAAGATGAGCGGTTCACTAAGTTGTGTCGGAGTTTGTGTCGCGGGAGCTAACTCCTCTGCACCCCACCGGGCCGGGCTGGGCTCCGGCCCGGCCCGGCACACACACACGGAAAGCTACCTACCGACTGCGCCTCGGTCCCGCTCTTCGTCCGGCCTCCATTCCGTCTCCGCATCGACATTTTGGGACAAGTTTGGAAGGTGTTTACCGGAGTGCGGGCCTGGGCTGCTGGCGCCGCGCTGGAGCCGTGCATTCTGGGAGACTGACGTCACACCCCGGCTCGGAGGAACTCCAGCAGCGGTGCGGGGCTGCGGGGCGCGGGGCGCGGGGCTGCGGGAGAAACACCGGGACTGACTTTCATACACCGAGTCTTCGGGGTAGTTAGAGTTTTCCGGCGCTTTGAGACCACAGAGACCAGGGGGCACTGACATGGAGCAGGAGGCTGCACTCAGCTGATAACTTATCAATAAGTGGGAACATATTGTGCTGATCCTACATATTGTGTTTTTACTGCAAATAAACAAAACTCTGCCAACTCATATACAGTGTATGTATAAAAAATAACTGAGATATGGTGCTGAGATGATAAGGACAGTGTCCTTAAGTCCTGAGGGGGAATATGTCAGAGCCTGCACTGCTTAAAGCTGAACATTATCCCACAGGGGGGGTGTGATATTATTTAGGTGGGACTGATGCAAACGCAATCCCATTATATGTTCTTCTCAAGTTCAAAAATTCTTTATTATTATCACAGTTTTTTTATTCATATCTACATCGAGGCTCTATTCAAACTTTTAAATGTTCAGCTCAGTTAGGACATTATCAGATGTATTCAGTTGTTTCATATATTTCATACTTTGTAGGTATTTCTGACATTTCTGGCTGGACTGCAACAGCGGGGCCAGCCCAATAATATGGGACGTCCCTGACTGACTGACTGATCATATTTTCACCATTGTTCTTCTGCATTGCTGATACATGTAGAGACTTTTTTTCAAACGAGACTGGGTATAAACCTGGTACATGGCTGGACTGTGTATGGCTGCGTAGCCCTAGCTGGAGCTCAGGGCTACACAGGTTTCCCGGCTGCTCAGGAGCTGCAGGGAAGCAGAGGAGCGCTCAATACACTGAGCCTCGCCTCCATTACAGCAAAAAAACTACTTTACTACTGTCATTACTACTGAAGGAGGCAGGGGAATAACTAAACATAAGACATAACGAGCAGAAAGCTCAGGAGAGAGAGGAGTCATCGGTAACTGCTAAAGAAACTAGCAGATCTGAATAGAGCAGAAACAGCAGAGATATGTTTACTGCAGCACAGCAATAAAGTCCTGTTAACAAATTTATTAACACCTAATTCAGTAACTTTAACACAGCAAACATGAGCGACTGAGAACAAGGCTTTGTACTAAAATACTGCTATGACCAATCCACATATCAAACAGAGGGAGTTAGAAATAAAGACCTTTTCAACCCTTCTACTCATTCATACTTTCAGCTGGAAACTCCATTTAAAACTCAAAATGTTCTTGACCTTTCCTTCATTTTTGGTTGTGTTTTACTCTGAAATCCCACTCAGTTTTTACACAGTGACACTTCAGGTTTCATTAACGTTTCTGGAACGTTCCAGATTTTTACGTTAGTGTGTGTGTGGTGGGAAAATTTCTGTTTAACTCGTCCTCACGGCAACAAGTTTCACTCTACACACATCATTTTTTGTCAGAACGTTGGCAAATTTCTTTTCTTTCACGCAATGTGACGACCAAAACACGGTGACTTACAGAACCTGAACTATGAGCCTCTGAGCAACAGCAGCACCATGCAACTGCCCCACTGGCTCCAATGTGAACTGAGACCAGAAAATATGGTGGGAAACAGAGACAGGGGCATTTTTTAAATCACTGAACCTCCTGCATTTTTGACACCACGGACAAATACTTTATATCACTGCGTTCAGTCTCCTCTATCAGAAAATATAAAGCTGTAGGTGACAGGAGTTCATATTCTTTAGGTGTTTCTGTGTGTCTCACCATAATCCCCGTTTTAACCAGGTGTAACTAACCAGTTACCATCACTATGGAAACCATTAACTGCAGCTGGGCACACAAAACTGATTCAGATCAGCTGATTGGACTTGTACACACACATAAGCACACAGACACACAATCAAACAAAGGTACAAATTACCTGGTACCAGCATAAAAACAGCCCAGAGCACCAGTCAGCCATTAATCATCGTAGTTTAGCTCCAGCTGTTCCTGAAACACTGCGGTTCAGCTGCCATGGCAGTGACTAAGAGAGAGACTTACAAACCCTCTTACTTTCCCTTAAAAACTTGAATCAAACTTTAAACTGGTCATAAATGTAAGAATTTTTACACATTAATTCAACCTTTTCACAATCATACAAAGCATACATTTCCTTTAATCTCAGTTCAGGTTCTATATTTCAGGCCATTGATAAATCAGTGCAGTTTGAATTACACCGTAAACACCAATTAAGTTTTGTAAAGTCCACTCATATGTTCTAATGACATAAAAACGTGTATGTTCACTTGACACACACATCTTTTGTGAGCTTGACATAATTGTTTTATGTGATTTGATTTTTTTAGTTAAATTTAATTTAATTTATAATGTCAGATTCAGATAATATAGCCTAATTAGTTCTAAGCCAATTAACAACACATACAATGTGCATTTTGCTTAAATTGTTCAATTAACTAAAAAATAGTTGTAAAATATGCACTAAATCTTTTTATGTTTATATGACAACACAACAAAACACAAAATACAAAACTACAATTACAACAACTACTGTATCAGTAAAAAGAATAAGGATTCTCTACATGTCCTTCTAACTCCCAGTGATGTGTTTGATATGTGTGTATTATGTTTGAATGAAGAAGAGACTATAACACACTCTTTAAAGAATGTGGCAATGTCAAAATATTGTGGAACAATTTAAGAGTGATGACGATGAAACTTATTGCAGAGTAGTTGTTTCCTAAATTTAAAATGTTTTATGCTGCTATAAAAGTAAAAGAAAGAAAAAACAGATAAGTAAGTGCAAAACTTTGCCAGCTTTTTAATGTAGAGACCACAATTCCTTAAAACTAATCTAAAATTTTCTTTTTTATTTTCCTTATCATTCTGTGTCTGGCAGTCTACTTCTTTAATCATTATTTTTAATTATTTTACATCATTTTGAAATTGTGTTTTGACCAGTTTTTCTGATATATTTCATTGCTCTGTTTTGTTGTTGTATATTAATTTAAAAAAAAAATCAATAAATCAATAAATAATAAGCAGGAAGCAGAATGTCAATAATTTGATATTGACAAGTCAGTTATTTATTTGACATTAATTTGTTAATTGTCCACACTTCGATGCTACAAAGCACCACTACTAATTATTCCAAAACATTAAAACATTAAAAATCCTCAAATTAAACGAGCAGGGACTGGCAGCTGTTGGTGGCATCTGAAGTCCATAATCATACTGCAGTGGTGCCCTTATCCTACATGCTTTCAGCTACCAATACGCTTCCAGTTTTCTACTGCTCAGCTGGCTGAACCTACAGGCTGCTGCCTGCTTCAACAGCTGAAAGCTAGCTGCAGGGGCTGCGAGAGAGCTGCAACAGCTGCCAGCTTTAGTGGCTGCCAGCAAGCTGCAAGAGCTGTCAGCAACCACACTGCATTTTCTTCAGGAGGTGCTCTACTTTTGATTAAATACATTAAAATAACGTTATATTATTCATGTGGCTGTGCATGCTAAAATTGCACAAGGGAGGAAAATTGAGTTTTATTTGTGCTGCTGACAGTATTGTAAAATTACCTTTGAAACAGCAATGTGCTGTAAAATGTGTTCCTCCAAGGTTCTGGTTACTCTGTGTGTTCCACAACAAGGTCTGTGGTTCACTCTGTACTTAGAGGTGGAGGCAGAAATCTAACAGACAGGTATCTCCTCCACCTAGACAAACAAAAACAAAAGTCTGCATGGACATAACATAATGTACCAGTGAGTAGGACAGCACCTAACAGCCAGCAGACTGCTTTGGTATTTGTTACACAATTTAATAATTAAAAAAAAAAAGTATATGTATATATAATTAAATTTAAAAAATAAATAAATAATTATATATATATGTGTGTGTGTGTGTGTGTGTATTATATAGACGCCAAAGCATATATATATATATATATATATATGTGTGTGTGTGTGTGTGTGTGTGTGTGTGTATTAAACACATATAATGTGTATTAAAAAAACGTGTTGTGTGTGTACATGTACAAACATACGCCTGGGCATGGAGGGCAGATGATGTACTGTTTGTATGCGGAGGGCTGGACGTTGTTTTGTTGCATTCCTGCGGAGCGTTTGACCTTTGACCTGGTTGTTGCATTCCAGAGAGGCTTGTTCTGCAGCTGCACCACAGCCAGCGCTGCACTCACACTGCTGCTACGCTACAGAGAGACGATGTGTGTTGGGCTCGTTTAGACAAAGCACCGGACACAGTAGTGAGACTCATCAGAGACGAGCAGGCACCACAGCATCGTCCCGAGCTAAGAGGAGCGTCTTGTCTTGGGTCTGCACAGTTAACCTAGAACGTAGTTAGCCATTTTGCTAAGCGGCTAAACCGCCATCGTATTGAGGTTGCTTTGTAGACACACAGCAGGCTAGCCGCAGACACCAGTGCAGAGGAAATGAAGGACAAACAAAAGAGAAAGAAGGAGCGGACCTGGGCTGAGGCGGCTCGCATGGTAAACAATTAATTTTCTGCATTTATCCAGCTGCATGTACGTTATGTATGAATACATGTGAAGTGATGGATCCAGATGTGTTGTTGTGTTTGAACATTCTCCTCACGACCACAGCCTGTGCCCTGCTGTAGCGTTAGTATCAGCTAGCTACCGACATAGCAGTGCTAAGCTGGACAACACACACACTGGCTTTAAATGTTACGATGAGGGCACATTTCACGTTTGCTGCATGTCTTTCAAGCTGCTAACATAAAAAGCTACGCAACGCTAGATGCCAACGCTGGTTAGCAAGCTAACATCTACCTCTGCATTTTGAGCTCTTTGTTTGCTAGGCAGCAAACTAGCTAGTGCTACGCTAATTATCATCTGAGCAACCCGGCTAACCCAAGGCAAATACAGGCGACAGGACAAGTTTATGCACTTTATGTGACCAAACCAGTCACTAAAACGTTGTTTGACTTGGATCTTTAGTGTTACTGTAGCGGCTAACTTGGTGTAATAGTAGCTAGCTAACGTTGTTGACCATTATGCACGCTAACGTTAGCAAAGCTAAAAGCTAACGCGATCCACTAACTCAGCTGTCCTGTGAATCCACATTGGCACCGAATGGTGCAAGAAAATGAAAGGAGTCCAGTCAAATGAAGCTGGTTCTGTCGAAGATCGAGCAGCAGAAATAGTTAAGAAATAAGTGTAGTCACATGAAACAAGGCAAACGTTAAATACCAACCGAAATATGGGCTGAGAATGAATCCATTTAATTACTTAAATGCGCACTTACAGCTAAGCAGTGCACGACATGTCAGATAAGTTCATCATCATTAACGGTGGTCAGCTGTAGTTTGTGTCCGTCCTCTGTATCAGGGCCATGGGTTTACTGGGCTCAAGCCTCCTGCTCATACGGCTGCTATATGACAGAAACAACTGCAGAGATTCAAAATAAAATCATTCCCGAGTGTCCAAATAAAACAAAGAAAACCACATTAACTGTCTTAACTGTGTAAATTTACATAAAAACCCAAATGTGCAGCTGCTCCAGGAAAAATTATAATCCCTTCACTGTTTACACAGCTGCACAGATTTAATTTCAAATGGTTAATTTGTTATTTTCTCTATCTACACTCAACAATCAACAATGACAAAGAGAAAACGTGCTTTTGAAATTTTTGCTAATTTATTAAAAATCAAAAACTGAACAGTCTCATTAAAAAGTCTTTAGACTCTCCTCCACCATTTTCAGCTGAGCCTGTTGTTTGTCAGCAGAATTGCACGAAGAGTAATGAACCGATTTTCATCAGATGTGATGAAAAGATGGGACGCGGTCCAGGGAAGAACCACTTTCATTTTTGTGTGGATCTGGTCAAAGGGGCAGATCCAGGATTTATTTGTCATTATAATTAACATTAATTAGCATTTTTGGAGATTTTTTTGAGTTTCTCAGGAAATAATGTTTGAATCTTGATGTTTAAAATCAGACGTATATATGGTGTTGAGATTCATTCAGATCCAGATAATAATCTGAACCTCCCAGAGAAAACATTTGGCCTCTACTAATTGCCATTCTAGTTATTCTTGATGTGTCCAGAACTAGACCGAAGTCCACCTGTGGCAAATTGAACTCAGGGACAGTTTAGAAAGGCTCGTACCTGTGTTTGTAAGATCCCACAGTTCCCACTGCATGGCAGGACAAAACCCAAGCAACGAAGTCTGAGGAACTGTCTGCAGACAAACAGTGGTGAGACACAGATGAAAGATATAAAACCCAGTGTTCCCAGGACAACAGTGACCTCAGAAACTGTGAAATTGAAGAAGTCTGGAACCAGGACTCTTCCCTGGAGTTGGCTGTCCAGACAAACTGAGTAACCCAGTTTGAAGGGTGTTGGTCAGGGAGGAGACCAAGAGCCCAACAGTCACTGTAACAGACCTTCAGAAGTCCTCTGAATTAAGGGTCTGAACACCTTTGTCAATGAGAGATTTCAGTTTCTGATTTTTAATACATTTATTTAAAAAAAGAATCTACATGTTTTCACTTTATTATGACTCACTGAGCGAAGGCTGATGAGCAAAAATGGCAAATTTATCCTTTTAATAACTAAACTTCTTGTCGTCTCGAGCCCTTTTAGACTTGAATTAACACATCTGTGTTTCTGCTCGCTGTGATAGAGGATAAGTGGAAAAAACCCAAAAGAAAAAACTTCAGCTCTTCCTCATGTTTTGAGTTCATCAATATCAAGCCAAATGTTTTATATTCAGCATGTGAGGAAAGAGGAATTCATCAAAGTCTCATACTCGGTGTTTTTGTCAGTCTGTGCCTGTGCACTTCAAGGCTTCAATGGCAGAATAATATTAAAATCCATTTATATCATCACCTTTCAACTCGGTGCAGTTCTGCTGTCTCACGGACCAGGTGCCACAGTTCAGGCATCATCACTGTGAAATTTCCAATAACCGATATGATTGGTTTGGCTGGTAGCTCTCTCTCTGTCTCTCTCTCGTTGACTCTCCCTTCACTTCCCTGTAAGAACCAGAAGTTCCAATAAAAGCAGCAGATAAGAAACAGATCTAAGTGACGTGTTCTGCCCGTCCATCTCTTCCGCTCTGTTTGATCACAGTGCAGCTCCTACACACAACAAACAGTGCGTCAATGACAGTCAGCTGGTCGCAGCAGTGGATGCTGACGTGAAGCTATATCAGAGCAAATTAAATTAAATATTATTTAATAATACAAGTAAGTTAATACACTAAAAGGAAAACAAGTCAAATATCATCTGGACATAAAGGCCTAAACTATCAGCGATCGCTCTGATGATCGTCGATCATCGGCCATCAACACGACCCTAAAACGCTCCTGTCATGGCCGAGTAAAGCCGATACAAACACCTGCATCACAGACAGTCACCTGGGGCTGGTTTCACAGATGAGTGAAGCCAGTGGTGTTTTAGATATTTCATGTGTGACAGAGGACAGTGGTAACCCTGACACTCGCTCAGCAACTCAGCCTAAAGACCAGGACAGAGGAGGACACAAGATTTTTTTTTAATGGTGTAAAAGTTTGACTGACACTCAGTTTGTCACAGAGGCACAGCAGCTCGACATTAACAGAGATCAGGGTGTGTTTTACCGTTTAAACTGGACCTGATGTAGATAAAAACGGCTCATCATTGATCATTGTTTGCACACACAGCAGGGTCCAAGTGGGGCCACACTTCTGGACCCCTCTGTTTCTCACACAGTTAGTGACAAGAAATTTTAGAGATGTAGAAATAGTTTTATAGAACAGACAGAGGAGTGGTAAATAAGAGACAACCCACGGTTTTTTATTACCTTAATGTATTTTTGTTGTTTTTTAGTTTTTTTTATGCGATCTTATTTTTAAGATTGCATAAAAAAACTACAAACAGCAAATAATTGCTGTTGATGTTAACCTGAGGCCTGTAAAATGTCCCGCTCAGCTCTGTATTCTTCTGATCAGACTGTGCAGACATTCACCTGCCTCTGTCTGTCAGGATGAAAACAGTTTGTCTGGCGGTGTAACTTTATTAAACGAGCCTCAGTCCATCTCAGAGTTAGTGGATTAGAGAAATCCAGCTGCCCCTTCAGTGTTTCTCCCGGATGTGTGTGTTCGTGTGTGTCAGGTAAAAACTGTGGATGTTTTCCAGGTGTTGGAGAACTTCTCTGATGCTCCCATGACTCCCAAACAAATCCTCCATGTCATCCAGACCAAGGGGCTGAAGGAAATGAGGTCAGACACACACACACACACACACACACACACACACGAACACGAACCTGCACACTCAAGAGTTTTTAGTAGTTTTAGATGCTACGTTGACCGATACACCATGATAACTGACTGTTGTATGTTCGAACAGTTGTTCCCATGTTTGAATTGATGATCTTTTGTCCAGTGTTTGTAGTGGTCAGTGAACTCATCACACTGTACAAACATCAATAGAACATGTGAGTCTGGTTCTAACTCAGGTTCTTTTATTTCCTCCTTCCTGGACCACTGGACCTGCTGCCGACCAACAGGAGGTAGGTGCTCTCACTTTTTACTCCTCCTCTGCTTCATCCTCTTTTATATGGTTTTATTTTCTTATATTATATTGTCTGTTAAGTGTTGACAGACATTGTGTTTTCATTATTTCAGTAAATGAGATGCTGTATTTTAAAACTTCAGTCACCTTTTTGTCAGTGGTTGAGTTTAGGTCCCAGTTGCTCCTGATGGATGAAATCAGGATTAAGATTTGTTGAATTCAAAACATCAGCTGTGGCTGAACCAGTGAAGCAGTGAGTTTTGGAGAATTGGAATTGATTTGAGTGATTTTTGTCAATAGACAGGAAGTATTGGTGTCATCTCTCACTCCAAAATAAAGCCTGTTTTTAAGTTAATGACGACGACACAAGGCATCTGCAGTATTGTGTTAAAGTTTACGACTGTATCCAGAAATCTCAGTGGTTTGATTTGTTGTGGTGTCAAAAACATGCACACCTTTCCTCCTCACCTGAGACAAGGACACTTTTGTTACTGCGCAACACCAGAGGTCAGTCATGATACAGGCAGAACAGGCTTAAAAAAGAAAACTACCCCAGTTTGGGAATATTTGGGTCCAGATCCAGTGATACAGGTGAGCCAGTGTTTGCTACAAGAGAGAGCAGGTAACACATCGAGCCATTGTTATCCAGCGTGGCCGCAGCTTCCTCTGCATCTGAACCAGTAATCAGCACAACGGAGGTCACAGCGTTACAGTCACAGGCTAGGTTAGGTCGACCAGAGCTTCCACTGAAGGTTCTGAGTTGTTTTTATTTGTAGAATAAGGATTTAATCAAGTTTAATTATTAATTATTTTATCCCGTTGAATGAAAAACAAGTTTTAAGTTTATTGATGGGAAAGCAAAAGAAAAAATAAAATGGAATTTATTACAACTGAGCCAACAGAAGAACAGATTTATTCGGAGGCAGGAATGATCTGTGGTCTGGTCATTTTGTGTTTCTTTCAACAACAAGAAAATTACTGTCATACACTGTTTTACCCTGGTGAAATGTTGGGAAAGTACTGAAGCTGGAAAATTACCTTAAATTACTTTTTATGCTTAAACTTCTCTTGATCAGTTGGTGCTGAACACCTGTCAGAAAATGAAGTGATGCAGACTGTATAACACTGTTAGTACTGTGTGATATTTTTTCTCTAAGACTGTTTCCTCAAGAAGAAAAAAAGCCACTTTGACACTGAACCAACACAGCAGGAGAACTGTGTGTTTTAGCCTCAGTGTGTGAAATCTTTTTCAGACTAAATGATGCATCACTTGATTTTCTGTCGGGCGTTTAGCACCAGCGACCACGAGAAGCTGAAATCTTCCTGTTACATGTTTGAGCAGGAAAAGTTGTTTGGTTGCTCAATAGATCATTTTTGAACCAGAAGTTAAAATGGCTGATTTTATGAAGCGTTTATGAGAATCTGTGGAGACGCAGCAGTCGGCTGCGTGAAGATGTGTTTGTGTTAAACTACAGCGAATCACATGTTTTATTGAGTGACGTCACAATAACTGTGCAGGTCCAGCTGTTTGAGGACAGAGGTTAGTGCAGCGCTATGGTGCTAATAATACACAGAGTATTGTGTGTCCTTTACCACTGCCTGGGGGCTCCTCGAAAAGGACGCCCCCCCCATAAGAAACCAAACCACATTAACACATGTTTATCAGATGTGGTAAATGTTCGGAAACTGTAGATTTGTGTTGTGTTATTGTCAGATTTAACTGTAGCTCACTGGCTCAGACAACAACAAAGTATTTAATCACACTGATGCTGACGTTCAATATTATCAGTTATCAATCCTGCTGATTGATTTGTGACATTTCCCCAAATTACCTGATAGAACCAGAAGTTTTAAAGGGACAGAGTGTGGTCATCTAGGTGTTCAGGTACAGGTGTACACTGTCAGGACATGAACAGATATGAGTTCTGTGACCACGTGATCACATGAGGTGTAAATGTGTGTGTGTGTGTGCGTGCGTGGTTGTGTGTGTGTGTGTGTGCAGTGGCACAGCTCCGTTGGCCTGTCTGGTCACCATGCTGCACTCCCAGGTGAGAGGAGACCGAGTCAAGAACAGCATCTTCTTCAAGCTGCCTGGTCGGATGAGTCTGTTCACCCTGAAGGTGATGACGCTCTTCACTCACCTGCCTGTACAAGTCACTAATCTGAGCTCATCTTACTGTCATCACTGGGGTCAGAGCAACATTTCTCCGAAAACACGTCTCCTCAGGCATTCTGACACAAAACTACGTCTTCATTTTAAAACAAAAACGATCTCCGTCCAGACGAGTGTTTTAGCTCTGCATCAGAAAGATCTCCATCTATACCATCACACCTGAAAACACAAACATAGATGAGCATTTGCGTACACTAAGCATGTGCGAGCGGGTGTAAACAGGAAGCAGATGATTGGTTGCAGAAAATAGTCTGAATGAGGAACAACAAAGAGAGTTGTAGCAATAACATGTTGAATTTCGCAGCACAACAGCTGTTAGCAAAGACAACAAGGTCACACATGTAATTCATTATCCATGTTGCTACTCACTGGTAGTCGAGGCTGAGACAAGAGCCAATCAGGGAGCAAACGTGGGTTTTTGCTGGTCCAAACTACAACGCAGCCCCAGAGTTTTCAAAATAAAATGGGGCCAGCAGCGTTTCCAAAACGCTCTGTTTTCAGGGCTCAGACTCCAGAGGGGTAAACATAGCAAAAGTGATTTGTTTTAAAATGAAAACGTAGTAGTGTGGATGTGGTAATAAACACAAGATAATCCAGAGGCTGCACACTGAAGAGTTTTATTTGGAGCTGATTCCTGCTGAAGTACAGATTCTGTTTCTGAGAGGATGCAGACAAACACAGTTAACGCTGTTTGGTAGATCAGTCAGGATCTGTTACTGTGCGAGTTGGTTCACATCTCCACATTAGCCAGTGATATTATAATGGACATATTAACACAAAGCCGTATCATATGTTGAATGCTTCAGTGTAGCAGTGGGTTTGATGCATGAACTTCCTGATGAGCATCACACATGAAGAGGACACTTCTCCTCCAGATGATCAGGGACCTTCTAACTCTGTGCTGTTCACTCTGCAGAAGAACGCCCTCCAGTGGACAAAGACGACTTCGGAGTCGGAGACGCCGAACGAAGCAGCTGGTAGCACCACCCACCAAGCGTCCAGCAGCAGTGCCTCTGCAGGGGGCTCCGCTGTGGTCCCAGTTAACCCCACTGAGGCCGCCGAGCAGGAGAGCTGTGACTCCACCGAGACCACTGCTGCCGCCAGCGGAGACAATGATGGTAACACCAACCACACACCAGTAACCTCCCATTACCTCCACCAGAGAGGGGTTGTTCCTCAGCTGGTTATTCTGTTACCATGTGGTGGTGCAGTACAGGCAAATTCAGTTCAAGTCAACTTTATGTATATCGCTTTGAATCATGACAGAAGGTTTCTGAGGGCACTTTTCATTCAGAGCAGGTCTACACGGTCTCTTTATAATATTATTACAGACCCGACATTCACCTGGTGGTGAGGCAGGAACAATTCACTCACAGGTAGAAACCTCACGTCTACCCCCACCGGAGGGAGGGAGGGAGCAGGAGGAAGGAACACAGTGTAATTCAGGTTCCACATCAGAGACGAACCAGTATAAAAATATCATGACTATAGTGACCAAAATGATCAGTTATCAGCTGATGTATCACGATGTTGTTAAAATGTGCTGAAAATGTTCACAAAGTAATAACTTCAAACTAATTTTACAATGAAAACAAATAATTTTGTTTGCATTTAAACAATAAAATAATAACATTGCATCTGTGTCACAAATGAGGACCAGGGACCAGTAGCAGTACCAGGTTTTCCTGCAGCATTCCCACTCTGTTAACAAGGGAATAGCAAATGTATTATTATTGTTATTGTTATTATTTTCCTGCTGCAATGTCTTTCAGAGCACAGACACTGTAAACACACCTGTCACCTGCTCAGCACTGTGCTGTTAATCCAGAAACACTGCAGCTACAGTGATGAAAGATTGAGCTGCAGCCCTGAAATAAGTTTCAAAAACACACAATCACCGACTGAAGCGTCTCACATGGAGGCTCCGACGCTGTCAGGAGCACCAACCCAGAGATGTATATTTGCACAGCGGCTGCAGCTCACTGTTTCTCCTCTGTGTCTGACAACATCTGATGACACTGCTCGTTGTGTGTCCTCTCTGAATAGAAAGGCAAACTCACCTGTTAGTGTAAAAGGAATCAATTACATTTTTAGCGGATTTACCCGATCTGCCTAATTTTGGTGTGAACAGGGTTTTAGAGGCTGAAAAATCTCCAGAGAAGCTCTGTCACTGTCGTGTTTTGACTGACACTAAACAAACTCATGCTTCCTGCTGCACAGGCATCTGGGAGACTGTATGTTGATGCCGTACAGAACCTAACATGAGTCAAATTAACCATGGTAATTAATCATGGTAATTGATTATGGTTATAGTGATATTTAAAATTTAAACAGTGATACTGTCTCGCATTTCTACTGTGACTTAATGGTAAACCGGTAACATGTTTATGAAATTAATTGAAAGAAAATGGTTTGAGTCCTGGGCTGAAAAAGACACTGACAAAACTCAATAGTTCATACACACACAAATGTCTAATTGGATAAAATGATGGAAATGATGACATTTTGTATAGAAAGGGAAAAAGGTCAACATCAGAAACACTTCAACATCATAATGTTCTGCAGAAACACTTGTGGCTGTTATTCAACGCTGTAGCTCAGGAAGGGGAGATTGTGACTATATTTCCTGTCACTGGACTGGTTGGTGGAGGAAACCACCATGAGGCGGTGATTCTAGTTCTTTTCATATCTGAGGAGGTGGGTATTTGTTTCAAACCAGGAGGCCTACCTCCTACAATCCTCCTCTCTCTGTTAGTACGGGGTGGAACCTGAACCGAGTCAGTGGCAAATCTGTGATAACTGTCACTGCAGTGTTGCTCAGATTCAGAGTTGGAACATAAAGGTGAGTTTCATCAAGAGCACAAGTCTTTTCTCTGTAGATGTTTTCTGTTCTGTCAACAACATGAGGTGTGTTGGCCTCTGAATGAGTGACTTGTGAATGAACAGATCTCTAAGTGTGTTTGTCTCTGACCTGAAGCCTCGGTGGATGAGAGCTCGTCCAGCGCCTCCTGCTCCACAGAGCTGCAGGCTCCCAGCTCCCAGCCTCAGACCCGCCTGAGCAGGGCAGCGGGACAGCAGGGACGCACAGACGCACAGCAGCCCCAGCACACTCAACACGCCCAGACCAGACTGAGCCGCTCCAGACAGGTCAGCATCTGCACGAGGCAGAGACACCTACAGCTCTGTGTTTACAGTAGAAATGATAATGTGCTCATAAAGTTTTTAACTGCTGGAGAACCATCTTAATGAGGTTCAGTCTCACTCCTCCTGCTTGATATACTTATTGTAGAACTGTCTGCTGTCCTCTGCTGTGTTACAGTCAGGGAGGCAGAGGAAGAAAGCCGTCATGATGCCTCGTGTTGTCCTCACCCCTCTGAAGGTGAACGGAGAGCACGTCCCCTCAGGTAAGAACCCCTCACTAACAGCACAGCAGTAATGTCAGCGTCCATGACCCTGCAGCTTCAGCATCAGGCTAAACGTGTGCTCTCTGCTGCGGCAGGGCCCATGAAGAGGAGTCGAGGCGGGGTGGATGTAGACTTTGAAACACCAGGATCCATCCTGGTCAACACCAACATCAGAGCCCTCATCAATGTGCGGACCTTCTCAGCCTTTCCCACACACTCTCAGCAGCAGCTGCTGCAGCTGCTGCCAGAGGTGGATCGACAGGTGAGTGGTTTTCTGTCCTCACCTTCTCCTCAGCTCTCACGTCTGCAGTGATATTACACAGTAATGTTCACACAAAGCAGGAAATCAGTCACCGTCATGGACCGTTGCAGTGCATCGTTTTCATCTGTTCACTCCTGTTGGTGGATTTAATAAATGGTTATTAATGTTCTGGGCTTTCATCAGCTCTAAATGTCATCAGCTGCTGTTAATGAAAAGAGAAACAGGAACAAATATGGAACATGGCTCTACTTGGGCATCACCTGTGATGTGACCAACAGTAATACAAGGGCTACCTCATGTTTGAGTGAAACTTTGTGAAGCTCAGTTAGAGACAAAGGCCCTGTTCTGTCGTTTCCTGTCAGTTTAAAGCAGGTGAGGCAGATGTGTTCACCGTTCTCCTGCTGTTGTGTCGTCTCTCTTTGCAGATTGGACCTGATGGGATGGCCCGACTGAGCAGCTCAGCTCTCAACAATGAGTTCTTCACCCATGCCTCCCAGAGCTGGAAAGAGAGGCTGGCTGAGGGTAAATGACTGTTCAGTTCATCAACAAACATTTTACTGAAAGATCAAATTAGATCACACCGGACAGGAATGTATTGATCACTGTGGGCAAAGAGCTACACCTGATTGCTTGTTTCAACATGTCGGGTTCTCAGTGAAAATGACACAGGTTTACAGTTTGAGGTGACGTATGTTGGGCTGTGGAGCCACTCTTTTAAACCTTCATGTGTCTTTGACCTGTTCAGGTGAGTTCACCCATGAGATGCAGGTGCGTTTCCGACAGGAGATGGAGAAAGAGAAGAAGGTGGAGGCGTGGAAGGAGAAGTTCTTTGAAGAATACCACGGGCAAAAGTAAGAGTGATCCCATTTACATATTGCACCTTGTATTTGATCAATTGTTCAGCCCTAGAAACTGCTTATAGTGATCATGTTTACAGTAATCAGCTGCTGATATGGATCAAACAACTTAGAATCATTCCTACACAAATTCTGTTTAAATAATTAGCTTGTTGTATCATTCTTAGTCTTTTTATATGTGACAACATCTGGAAAAACAATTAAAAACTGTTTTAGCCTCCTACTGCAGCTGTCATATGTTGAGGCTCTCAGATTTACTTCTTCTTGTCTCGCTGAGTCATGATGATTGGCTCAGTAGCATCATGTGACCAGTGCAGCAAAGACCAGAAAAGCTGCGCCACTTAAAACAAAAACACTCTGGCAAAATGTAATAATAATAATAATTGATAGGTTATAGGTCTGGCTCAGGATAGGACACCATCTGAGTCTGAACCCAGACCGTGGTCCACCTGCTAGTTACCAGAAATCAGTTCTTCTGCCCTGCCAGTGGCTGCACAGCGTAACTTCCAGTGGAGGCTGCTGTTTTTAGAGCAGTGAAGAAGAATAGATTTCCAGGAAAATTGCAGTTTTATCTGAATGTGAAACTGTTAAGTTTATCAATACATTATGTGGTATTGGATCGGTATTTAACTTGTGTTTAAGGCAGTTGAGTGTTTAAGGCAGTATCGGAGCCATTTCTGATACTATAAACTCTAATGTGATCTACAACTGAACTATTCTGAATTGTTGTCATCAAGAGTCAATAACTTTATTTAGAAAAACCTTGTTAAAGATGTTTTTACCCAGTGTTTTAAGCCATTTATGTCCCTCTCCTGAGCTGCCCTTCATGTAGTTCAGACGACTTGACTGATCCTCCTCAGTCATGGTCGCTGTGTTTCCACAACGTGCTGAACTGTGTGTGTTGTGTATTGTGTGTCTTCAGGTCCGGCCTGACACGAGAGGAGTCTCTGAAACTTACCATGAGCGAAGCCAGTGAAGTTGGAGCCAGCGTGCTTGACAGTGATGTGGCAGTGGTGGCAAGTGGCGCCCCCAAGAGACGCAGTGTGGGACGGCGGAGGAGAGACGGCAGGATGAGGAGACGCACGCGAGCCGACCTGCGTCGCAGGGCCCGCAGGACCCTCTGCAAGCCCCCTGCTCCGGCCCTGCAGACTGCAGAAGCAGCTGAGGCCAGCGCTGCCGTGGACATCTCAGCCGTCTCTGTTGGCTCGCCCGTGTCCGACAGCGCAGTGGTTCAAGGTGAGGTGGTGCTGCAGGCCGAGTGTGGCGTGGAGCTCCCAGCTGAGAGCGCCTCCATGGAGCCAAAGCCCTCCCCCGACCCAGAGCCGGTCACGTTACCAGCCTCCACTCCTACCCCGACTCCCAGCCCCAGCCCCAGCCCGGCTTCCACCAGTGCAAACGAAGAGCCCGAGGTAACAGCCCGCCTGCTCCCCGAGGAGGCTGCGCCCGTGCTTACTTCCACCTCCTCCCCTTCCTCCTCCTCCTCCTCTGTCTCGTCTGCCTCTTCACCCGCCTCCTCGCCCTCCTCACCTTCGGATCAACAAGGAGCGTTTGCCGCTGGCCTGGACTCATCTTCATCCTCGTCAGCATCCTCCAGTGCCGCGGTGGCCGCCGATCCCCTGGATGACACCGCCTCCGTGGTTACGTCCATCACAGGGGGCACCGTCACCAGCAGCCGCGAGAGCAGCCCCTCAGCCAGCCCAGCCAGCACCCCCGCCCCCAGCGCCCAGCTCAAGGAGCAGAAGAGAAGGCCAGACGAGGCTCAGGCCTTCTCCAGCTTCCCCGAAAAGAGGCCACGGCTTGACGACCGTCAGTCCTTTCGTACCACAATTGACGGTGTCCGTTCGGAGAAGCCGCAGCCGACAACAGAAGAGCCCAAGGTGCCGCCTATCCGGGTAAGACTTTGTTGCATGAACCTGCGCGCAGGCATGTTCAGGAATGTTATTCGGCGAAAGTGTTACTCACTGTTCCTGTGTCTCTGTCCCAGATTCAATTGTCCAGAATCAAACCTCCCTGGGTCAAGGGGCACCCCACCTACCAGATCTGCCCCCGGATCGTGCCGCCCGGCGAGGGCTCGCGGCGGTCGGGGACGGGGGGTGCACGCACCTTGGCAGACATCAAAGCCCGCGCCCAGCAAGCCCGGGCCCAGCGCGAGGCCGCTGCTGCTGTTGCAGCCTCTAGCGACGGGGCAGGGCCGGCCGGGGTCCGGCTGCGGCCTGCTGCTGGGCTACCGGATAGCAGCAATGGACGAAGAGCGCGAGAGCATCCAGGACCTATCGAGCCCGGAGGAGGAGGAGGAGGAGGAGGAAGTGGAAGCAGGGGAGATGGTGGGATGGAGGAGCAGGGATCGTCTTCAGGCTCTAATTCGTCTGGAACACAACTACTGCTTCTCAGTGTAGATCCCACACCCCAGCCCTCCCCCTCCCTGTCCACTACCTCGACTTCCATGTCCTTGGAGCCCTCGCAGACCCCAAGCCCCCCTCGAGAGGAGACAGCTGGGGGGCCAGAGTCCGTAGAGGAAATAGAAGCAACATCAGCCAGTGTCCAGAGCCCCTCCAACGGGCTCACCGACAAGGTCGCTGACTCGCCCTCCCCTGAGCCTGAAGCAGTAGCCGAACCTGTGGCCTCGCAGCCGACCAGGCAAAGCAAGGTGCCGGAGTCTGCCCCCGCCCCCTCACAGAGGGCAGACCAGGGCTGTGAAAAACCCCCACTGGCTCCGACCTCAATCCCAGATTCTCTTCCCAGGTTCGGGGCTCAGGGTGTGGACGTCATTCAGACGCTGGCCAGCTCCAAGGAGCAAGGGAAGGAGGCTGGACAGGGTGGTGTTATCCAGCATGGGTCCCACCATGTGGACCCCCAGGAGCCCCTGTCTCGCCCAGCTACAGAGAGACAGCAAACAAAGGCATCCTCTCCCCGGCACGTGGACTCGTCTGGAAGAGAGAAAGATGACGAGGCAGGGACACACAGCGACTCCACGGAAACCGCCTCGGACTGTGAGAATGAGAGTCAGGATGATGAGCAGCAGCAGCCGGACCAGGACTGGGGGCCCCCCCTGAGCACCCACAGAAACAGCCAGCTGGTCATCTGCAGTCCTTCTCCTCAGAACCAGCAGCCAGTCATCCAGGCTCACGTGTCCAGCCGCCAGGGTCAGACCGTCATTCAGCCTTGCTTCCCCAACAGTTTGCCCCACCCTCAGCAGAGCCGCCCCCATCCTCTGGACCACCAGTCTCTCCCCACAGCCCACACACAGGGGCTCAAGGACGCCAACGTCGTGGTCAAAATGGAGCCTGTAGATGACGTCAGAGCCTCCAGACAGAGTTCTGCTGAGGAAGAGTGTCGTGGAGGCTCGAAGGCCTCGACTGCTGCCTCCAAGAGACTGATCAGCTCAGTCAGACCGGTTTCCAGTGTGGAGGCCAACAACCCTTTAGTGACCCAGCTGCTGCAGGGCAGCCTGCCCCTGGAGAAAGTCCTGCCCCCACACTCTGCCAACAGGCTGGAGATCAGCCGATTGCCAGGACCCCAACCCAGGCCACCACTGGCAAGGACCCCAGGGTCTCGCCACAGGCCTGAGGCTTCAGTCCAGTCTCCGGGTCCAGAACTGAATGCTGTCTCTCAGATCCACATCAAGTCTCCAACAGGCCGCCCAGTCTCGTGTCTGATGGAGGCCCCGGCCGTGTCACAGTATCAGTCCCAGCAGGCCCCCGGGGCCGTCCCGGTCATCACCTCTCTGCCCCCCTCCTCATCCTCCACCAGCTCTCTGTCCTCCAGAAGTAAGTCAGACCTCAGCTCTCACACCGCTGTGGAGTCTGCAGTGATCAAAGAGTCTCGTGGCCCTCAGCCCTCACCCGGGGCCACTCCGGATAGGCCCCAGCCAGCCCACCGGACCATGCCCAACGGCCCGTCTCCTCCCCATGCAGACACCTGTCCTACGGAGGTGTTGCCTACTATTAAGATCAACTGGCGGCCCCCCCACCCTCACCAACAGCAGCTCTCTCCTGCACCTACCATAAAGAATGAAGCGGCTGTCCGCCCCTCGTGCCAGGCTCTTGCCAAATCCTCCCCTACTGTGGCCCTCAGTGTTACCAAAAAGGAGCCTATGAGCTCCATGGACAGCTACCTGAGTGGGGGGGCGATGGAGGGGCTCCTCAACATGGAGATGACTTTAGCCAGGATGGCAAAGAAGGAGCACAGCAAAGCTCTCTACTCCTCTGGCTCTCCCTCCACCTCCTCCTCCCCATCCCCCTCCTCCTCCGCCTCCTCCCTTCCCTTCCAGCTGTACGGGAAGCTCCCCAAGCAGGGCGGAGGCGTCGGAGCCGTGAGCTACACAGCCAACGTGTCAGTGATGGACAATGGTGGTTTCTCCCGGAGCATGGCCGATGGCGTGCTCCAGCTGCACCCCCGCTTGGCCTCCACCCAGACCACCCTCAGCATCCAGGCCTTCACTGACAGCACGACCGAGGAGGTGGCGCTCAAGTGCTCGTGCCGCCTCAAAGCCATGATCATGTGCCAAGGCTGCGGTGCCTTCTGCCATGACGACTGCATCGGGCCCTCCAAACTCTGCGTGTCGTGTCTGGTGGTCAGATAGCATGGTGAACTTGTGTGTGTGCGTGTGTGTGTGTGTGTACAGGATCAGCAGCAGAACTGAGGGGGGGTGGGGGGGTTGGCTCCAGGATCAGCAGCAGGACTGGGGGGGCTCCAGTGTACAGATGCCTGATGAAGGTGGAGCACACAGGAGGAGCCTGACAGGCAGGACTTGCCTTGTATAATATAACTGGTCTGTATTTTTTTGTTGTTGCAGATTTTCAGATTTTTTTTTAGTTGTACTGATATATTGTTATTATTATTGTTATTATTATTATTATTATTATTATTATTGTTATTATTGTGAATTTGGGGCATGATTGATTGTAAATTGTGCCTTTTTTGTTTTCTCTCCTCAAAAACATTTACCTCATCTTATCTCGCTCCACCTCTCATCATTCGGTGGCCATGTTTGTTTTGGTCCCTGCTCTCCTCAGCAGACAGGGACTTGTTGTTGTCTCTTTGCGCAAAGAAGTATTTTTTTAACCATTAAAATGAGTAAATGACGTTGTTTGACTGGTTTGTGTTTGACTCAGCTCACGGCTCCTTCACCTCCAGCCTGAAAATAAAATGATCAGTGAGTGATTGAAGGCGTTTTGAATCCTTGATACCTGTCGTCAACAGAACAATGACACTGACGGTAGAACCTGTAGAATATAATAGAAATGTCCATAAAAACACAACTGAGTCAACAGAAGGACAAAGTGCAGCCAACTGCTACAAGCTGTCTGTTTAAAAGTTTATCTGGAATTAAATAAATGATACAAACATCGACGCTTTCTCAGGTTTTTAGGCAGTGATGAAGTGTGGTCGTGGAAAACGCAGCAAACATTTAAAATGAAAGGAAACTTTATTTCCAAAACTTCAAACATGGACTTAAGATGAGGCTGCGGTGCTCTGGTGAAGAATGTTCTTGATTTTTCTCCTGTGATGAGCACAGCGTTTATCAGGGGTCTCCAACCTGTTTTACTCTGAGACTTACTTTGACAAAATAAAAGGGGCTGAGCTCCTCATCTTATATCACATTTATTCACATATTGTATCAAAACAAACTGATCTCCACACCAAAATCAGATCAGCACTGCAAATAAACGTCCATAACTCTGCTTAGAAATCAAAGTAAAGAAGCTCCTCAGTCAGGGATCCAGTGATAGTTGTCAGTACGTCCTATGGTACATAACAAACAGGAAGTTAAAATGGCTAAACTTCATTTTCTAAAATGTAAACAAACATGGGCTCAGGTTCAAGCCCACTTCGTAACTCACTTCATCCACGGCAACATGTTCCTGCTTGTTGGAAAAGTTTATATCTGTTGTGTTATCCAGAAGAGTTGCTGTCACTGAATATCACCTACAGCTTATCTGACGTAAACAAACTTGACAGTGTAACTTAATTGACCGACAAATAATGATTTGGTGTTGAAGGGTGAGGATCTGTCTGTGTGTTTGGTTTAGTTGGAGCAGATTTACTAAGTGAAGTTGTGTTGCTTGTGTTGCCTCCATGGTTTGTACAGACTTTAATCTCTGAACTTTGGGTGAGCCGCTGGTAGAACCAGGAGCCATGTGTTGGAGACCCCTGGTCTAAGGTTTGTCACATTTTTCAAATTAAAAGACAATTAAGTACTTCATAGAAAAATAGAGTCAATAGTACAATATTTGTAAAACATATAAGTGTAGTGGAGTAAAAGTCAGAAGTTTCCAAAAAAAAAATAAATATAGAAAAATATATTTAAGTGCAGTAATCAAGTTAATGTTTCTGTTTACTTTGTTCCAGTGCCACTAAACACCAGGGCCAGAATCACCAGTACTTATACTATTATTTAAAGCTGCTAATCGACTAACTTCTCTGTATTTTCATAGGCCCCATATTCTGCTGTTATTTAATCCCATTAATGTTTTATGTTTGTTTGAATTCTTCAGATGTGATGAGTGAGGAGAGTTTCCCTCCTCTGATCCTGATGATGCTCATGATGCTGATACAGGAAACGGCTGAATGTCAGCTGACACAGCTGACTGTCAGCTGACACAGCTGCTGTCCATCAGCCTGTGGGGCCTTTTTCTCAAAGATAAGTGTGTTAGTGAGACCGTGTCACAAAAATAAAGTCTGACTCATTTTAAGCCAAAAACATTAGAGACCTCAGTCCTAAAATCAGTGTTACCATGGTAACAATCAATGATACCCGCGCTGACCAGCAGCACCCAACAACAAAAACCAGGGAAACATGGCTCATGATTTATGGTTTGCTAACCTTGTCGGTGATTTATTATTATTATTATTTTCCAAATCGGATTTTTCCTTTTTGTGTTTGCGGTATCTCCTAAGAAAAGGTTTAAAATGCCGAGGCGAGCTCGTTAGCATGCTAACTTCAGTAGCAGAAAAGACGAAAGAGTTAACATTGGCGTTAATTTCCACAGCTGGAAACAGCTGCTGTTGAGAAAAGGAAAGAAGTTCGATGCTGAACTCACGTTTTTTCTAAAGTGGTAAGTAAACAACTGCTAATGCTAACGCTAGCTGTGCAGACATAACAAAACTTAGAAACAGCTCCTTTAAAATGGTCAAGAACTAAACTGCGTGGTGCAACGGTTTAATAATTTGTTCTATCTATAGTCACAGTACATGTGATGTGGTTTTAACTGGTCTGTGATCAGGTCCTGTTCCCCTGCTGTACTGGTTTCATTCCAAGGTCAAAGATGCTGTTGAGACAAACTTCAGCACAATATAAACAGACAGGAGCAAATGTGACCCTTTGACCTTTGGGGACATTTTCTTCCACAACAATAAAGAACAGCTGTTTTCCTCTGAGCAGCAGCTTGTTGTGTGTGACAGTCTGACAATAAAAGAGTCAGCAGAAACACACAGGCCACCCAGTCCACGTGCACTGTGGTTTAACCTTTATTTCAAGAGCAACTTAAAGACTAATCCAGACACAGCCATCATTAACACAGACGATACAAAATAAATATTCACCATCACTTTGTTCTTCATCACCAAATAAATAACAAATATGTGCAGCTCAATATTCACAGTGTATTGCAATGTACTGAAAATATTTTGTGGAAATAAAAAGGAAAATCATATAAACATAAGCACCGAAAAAATATTTTAGAAAATTATTAAAAACTTTTAGTTACAAAATATTTGCACTTAAAAAGATCCTGTATTTTAAATAAATAATAAGATTTATAAAACAATTCATAGTTAATATCTTAAAATATTTCCTCTTTGTTCAGCAGTGCAGAGGAAACAATCACCTTCTCTTAGTTACTGGTTAAAATCTTCTCAGGTAGCAGTTTCAAATAAATAAAAAAAAAAACAAACTTAATAAATAGATAATGTTTCATAAATAAGCCAACATAAAAATAATACAGCAGACATGAGTAAATAAGTTGTTATTAAACCAACATTTGCAAAGGACTTAAATAGTTACACAGCAATTGTAAGAATGAGTCTACAAACTAGTCCTGGAGGTGCAACATCACTATGCTCTTATAGATACTATCAACATTATTGTGTAATGGGATATGTTCACTAACTAAGAATCTGTTCACTGCTCTCTGTGCACACCGTCACAGTTTGATCCACAACCTCTCGTCTCTTCACACTCACACCGTCGTAACGCAACATGCAAACAGGAAACAAACGCAAACAACAGATGACAAAGTTTCAAATGAGAAGAATTAATTACATACAGTATCTAAAGGTATGGAAAGAAAGAGTGTCGCTGTGGTGTGGGCCCGCCCCACCCACTCCATCACACCTCGATGCCCTTCACAGCCTGATTGATGGACTCGAGCAGGGCCCGGTTCTCGGGGTTCTGGTAGCAGTCTTTATTGGTAAACATGTGGGTCAGGGTGTCCACGTAGCTGTCGAAGTTCTGCTCGGACAGCGGCTCCTGCTGAAAACACACGAGGTCGCAAGTGAAGTCAGAGACATCTGAGTCTGAGCAGTAAACCTGGACTCGCGACTCTTCACACAGAATAAAACAGGAGCAGTCGTTCTGCACATCATGCTGCTTCTTTCTCTTTGGATGGTGTCATGTTTTAGCTGTTAGGTCAGAATTAAATGTATGAAATTCAAACTGTCCAGACAAAATGGTCCAGATATAAATGAAACCTTCTGACTCATAAAGAGACAGCAGGTTTTGCCCTTTGGGGAGGATGTTGTGTGTAGAGACGGACTCTGATGGAGGAGTGGAGTAAACATGTCACCAGATGGCTTCATGTGCTAATTAGCATTCGTGGCAGGATTTATTAATTAAATGCATTTAGGTGCTTTTTACCTGGTGCTCCCCACAGGACAAATCTAAATGTTGTAATCTGCTTCCTGGTGACAGACATCTGTCCAGATGTTCTCCAAACAGCTGTTGTCAGGCCCTGACTCAAAGAGCACAACCTTGACTCCTTTGATTGGAGTACATTTAGGCCTGAGTCAAACAGCTGGATTCTTTCTGACAACAACATCCTTGTCAGCTGATTTCAGTATTTTACTCCAGCTGAATTCACAATCAAGCTGTTCTCATTCACGTTTTTCTGTTCCTGTTGTCAGACCAGCAGTCACTTCGAGCTGCTGCTCTGCTGCTGCTAAAGTCCTGGTTCTGACAGAATCACCAAATACATCCGTTAAAAACACAGACTGTGCTGTGACTCCTACTGTATCTACTGTAAAACGATCACTCAGAGAGGAAGTTAAAGCTCATTCAGCTGCTGTGGGGTCAACTGAATGAGAGGCTTATATGAAACCGAATGATTATAGCTGCTAGAAGAGAATTAGTTTCCTCCTTTAGAAGACACCACGGTGTACACTCACCATGGTGGGCAGGCGGATGTTGGCCAGGCTGCGGATCAGGGCCTGACTCAGGCCAGAGAGCTCCACGAACAAAGCCTCATTCCTTTCCTCGATCTGTTTATTCTCCTCCTCCATGCTCTTCAGGTTCTTCTCCATTGAAGAGATCTGAAGCAGAGACAGACACACAACAGTCCAGAAGCAGCAACACACAGAGCTTCACAACAGAACCACAAATATTAACAACACTTCTTCGGACGTCCCGTCAGACAGACATCTCCTTAGTGTCAGCAGGGAAAATGATTTTTTAATTTCAGTACCACCTTCTGCAGCATCCTACAGCCCCTCAGTCAGTTATTACCTGGCAGCGCACTGAGCTGAGCGGCTGAGCTCACCTGAGTGTGCAGGTTCATCATGTCGGTCTCCATCTCTGAGTTGGACTCGCTCAGCTCGTTGATCTCCTTGTTGAGCTGCTTGATGTCCTCATCGTTGTCCAGAACTGTGCAAACAGAAAATGGAGACCCCTGCTCATCCCGCTCACTGTGGTGCTGCATTTACTGACAAGTGTATTTAACTGTACAGTGCATTACATCTCTGAGTCTGTGAGCGTCACGTGTTGGACGCTGTTGGACAGAGGGACTGAATCTTACCATCGCTGGCTCTGAACTTTGCAGTAATGTACTCGTCTCCGGGGAACTTGGCTCTCTTCTTGTTGGCCGACGCTCGGGGACAACCTGACAGACTGAGAGCAGCAGCTGATCAGTTCAATGAGCTAATACGTGGAAGGGTTTAGAAAACAGTGCACACGAACCAGATGTCGAAGAGACGGGAACATGTGGAGGTTTACTGTACATCAGAAACCAAGGAAGGATTGTGCATGACCGGATTAACCCAACACAGGGACCCGGGCCCCCCCCCATCTTTTTTTGCCTGCACTCAGACGCCACTCAGTGCTCCTCTAGAAGTCTACCTGACCGTAGGTTTGTGATGTGTGACGTGAATTTGTGCTGATATGATCAAACGCAGATTCATTCTGGAGCATTTTCTCAACATTAGCTAATATTTACCACCTGAACAGCCTCGTCATTTCTGACTTTTTGATTAAGTGGTGCTGATTTCCGAACTGATCTGGATTTAGGTGGATCTGTGTTGCCCCCTGCTGGACTCAAACGAATGAGAGGCCTGTTCTTCCTCGCAGAGCTCTGCCGGTCTGAACGCGACCTCAGTGAATTCACTGTGAACCATCTCATATATAATGAACTTCCAGGACCAAGGCCCCTCAGGACCCCTCAAAGTCCGGGTCCCCAGATCAGCTGGTGATCCAGGGTGAGTTAGCAAAGGAAATGAGCAGCATTTTTATAAATAGTGTTTGTTGTTGGTTTAACTCGTGGTTGGTTTAACTCAAGGTTACAAAGCATGAACCAGTATTGTTGCTATGGTTACCTGCATTTAACAGGCCCTGAAGCCTAATAAAGAACACACTGACCTGCACTGGTTAACTGGGCCTCTTCCAGAGGAAGCCATAAAACAGGTCCAGGTTCTGTGTAGCCAATGATCAGTGGTCACAACTGTCACAGTAAAGTCTACCAGGGTCTGAAGTCAGACCCAGGGAGGGGGGATTATTTATGGGGGGCCAGTGACCCTGCCTTACAACAGGCGTAATGAATGCACTCTGACATGACGCTGTAAGCTGAGCTCCCTGTGAGCCGATACCTGCGGTGAGTCAGGAAACTGCCGTTGGCGTGGCCGGAGCCGTCACAGCCCGGCGTCGGGCAGGTCGGGCCTTCGGTCTTGAAGGCCTTCCAGGAGAAGGGGGTGCCGTTGAGAAGACCTTCCTTCTGCCGACGTGCTGCTAATGGACAGCCGTACGCACTACGATGAGTGGCGTACTTCCCACTGATGTGGCCCAGACTGTCGCAGCCAGGAACCGGACACCTGGAGGCAGGAAACACCGGTTCGGCTTTGGTTCTTTAGGCTTAGAATTTGTTTGGTTTGGGTTTAGCCGCTTCAAAACATCCCAGAAAAGACAAATGTCACAGTGAAATGTGTTTTATTACACAAACACGAGACTGAATTTTAAATGGACTGTAAAAACGGCTTCACAATTAACCTTCATTTAGATTCTTCCGTGAATTAAACATTAGCTTATTTTACTTTTGACCGACTCTCCTCACATGTACTCTGTTCTCAGTCATTTTCCATTTTCCATTTTCCTCCAGAATATCTGACATGTTTCCTCCTCCATATACAAGATCTATAAGAATAATGTACAACTGTATGGAAATGACAGTGTAAAAGGCTGAAATTGATCTATCACACAGTTTGTGTTATTATATGAAACTAGGTTTTAATAAAATTTCAGACTGGCATTTAGTTTTTTGTTTTTTTTATTTTGGTTAGAGCTGCATGTCATGAGGTTTGCCCTGCTGCGCTAGAGAATAAATGATTACTGAACTATAAATGATGTCTCACTTTCAGAACATGGACGTACATTCATGTTCATTTCATGAATTACATTTCAGTAATGTGTACGACACAATCTGCCTTTCAGCTGCTGTTGCTCACCTCAACAGCTCGGAGTCTTCCTTGTCGTCCTTGGTGGGGACTGATTTGACCCCGCTCTTCTTGGCTCTGGGACACCCGGACAGACTGGCAGAGAGGAACAGAGAGGGTGAGTCACAGCATCCGTCAGCAGAGAGACTGACGGTGCAGCAGGTGGAGGAGGAGGAGGAGGACAGCTCCTACCTTCTGTGTGAAGCATAGTTTCCAGTGATGTGGCCCGATCCATCACAACCTGGAGTCGGACACCTGAGACACACAGACACTCTGTCACTCTCCAGCTTTTCTGAACTAATCTTGTATGTACTGAACAAGTGGACGCCAGGTCCAGCCTGTGACATGCATCTCAGCTGCTGCCACACTGTAATCCTTTAAAGGTCCCATATTTCACTCTTCTCCAGTGTTTTATTTGAAGTGTTAATATCCATAAGAAGATATATTTGTTGTTTTAAGAACCAAAAACCATCTCAATGTAGTTTTACATCTCCTTTCTCAGGCTTCTCTCTGGAGCTCTAGTAACAACAGAAGAGAGGATCTGAACCTCTCTTCTGATTGGCTGTTTTCTGAGTGATCCAATAGAAATATAGCAGATTTGAGATAAACACTCAGAGAAACCAAATCCTGCAAGGTTGGACGGTGGGTCCAGGTGGGCGGGGCTTGGGGCATGGCTGAGGGCAGTGAATGCTTTGTTGTGACATCACAAAGTTACAGGAGTCTTGACAGCTGGTTTTAAGGCGCAGTTTCTGAATACAGGCTGTGTGCGTTTCTCTGTGGACTGAGGCTTTGATACTTTCACAGTATTAATATAGAACCTAGACCTGCTTCATAATCACAAACACATGGACATCTACCTTTAGACTATATGGGACCTTTAACTTTAGTGCTTGTTAGGTCTTTTTTTTAATGAATTAACTATTCATTAATGAACAAAATAATATCATGGCAGCTGTTTTATAAAGACAAAAGAATATGCTCAGAAATTAACCATAGAGAGTAACTTGATTTAAATTATATATCAGAAATATTACTGTTCTACAAAAGATCAAGTATTTTGGTGTAGAAAGTTTTAATCCTGTATCATTAATACACAACTGGCCTTTGTTGAAAGAGGGTGTTAACCTCAGCGAGTCCTGTGTCTGTTGTGTGTCTGCTGTGTGTTGATGTTGTGTGTTGAGAGCAGAGCAGGGACAGAGCTGAACATGAGGAGACAGACATACTTCAGTTCAGCTGTGTGGGCAGCCATGAGGGTCCGAAGTGATTTATCAGCAAGAGGACAGCCAGACAGACTGGAAGATACAGAGAGAGACCGTCAGAAACCAGAGACCAGAACCAGAGGAAAGAGCTAGAACCTGAACTGGACTACAGAGCCAGGACAGAACTGGGCTACAGAGCCAGAACCTGAACAGGACTACAGAGCCAGGACAGAACTGGACTACAGAGCCAGAACCTGAACAGGACTACAGAGCCAGGACAGAACTGGACTACAGAGCCAGAACCTGAACTGGACGACAGAAGAGTAATAGTGGAAAAATAATGATGAAAAAATGTGTGTGTGTGTGTGTGTGTGTGTGTGTGTGTGTGTGTGTGTGTGTGTGTGTGTGTGTGTTTCTCCTGGTCAGATGAGCCACACACTGACTGAGACCTGGAGAAACTCTGAGGCAGAGCAGGTCCTGATGTTACAGGATCCTTCTCATTACACCTGAAGAGGCTGTTTGAATGAAGGTGAAACATCTTCATCTTCCTCAGTTGATTATTTTACATCTGAACACCCAATCAGAATTTTATTGATACCCTCTGTACACAAAATAATTAATAAGTCATTTGCGGGCTGTTACAGAAAATAGACCAATGACGATCCAGCACTACACCTACAGACCTACTGTACCTATGCTGTGAGGGAACAGGGACATGGTCTGACGTGGTTCGACTCTTCTGTCAGATTTACCATCAGTTTGCTTTTCTTCATGAAATGATTCAATGTCATACTTCACAGTCACACCACAGATCAACAGAACAGAAACACTCCTCATCTCCCAGCAGAGAGCGGTTCTCACCTTCGATGTGAAGCGTAGTTCCCAGTAATGTGTCCACTGCCGTCACAGCCTGGGGTGGGACATCTAGGACCAAGACACACACCCACAGATCAGGAGGTGGTGCTTATATTAAAATACCACAGTGTCATTGAGGCTTTTAACGTGTGAGGTGTTCAGGTCATATCAGGTCAGTTACAGAGTCTCTCAGGTGTAACTGTCACCTGGATGTTGTTCAAACTGGTATCCATAGTAACTCTTGGATGACACAAACACAGCAGGTTTACAGAGAGATAAACGTTTGATGCTCTGACTGACACCTGTCTCACCTGAACTCTGACTGACAGACTGAGTCATGTGAATGTTTTGACATTAATGTTCCAGTCATCTCACCTGTACAAAGTGTTACATGGTGATCAGCTGATACAGGCTACAGTGAAAGAAGTGGAACCGTGGTCCCTCAGTGTGAAAGGTTGTGACTTACACCAGAACCTCTTTTTTGCTGTCTTTGGGCTGAAACTTGACCTTGAAGCTGCTGGTGGTGACCTCACCGGGGTACTTCCTGTCCTCCAGGTTCTCCTGGTCCTCTTCCTCCCCATCAGAGGAGGTGTATGAGGGAGCCGTATACTCCACCTGACCAAAGGTAAGAACGCAGGTAACCACGATGGCACATCATCATCATCATCATCATCATCATTCGCTCAGCTGGAGTGGATGTGGACCATACCTCCTCGTGGTCTTCCTCTTTGACTCCACTTGGTTTGGTGAAGTCCAGCGGCCCCTCCCACTCTGGCTGAGTGTGGCCCTGAGACAAGGTGGCTCCGACGTGTTGGGAGGATGAAGAGGAAGAGGATGAAGGCTCTGGAGACTGCATTCCCTCCCTCTTAGTCTTCTTCATGCTGAGGTCCAAAGTGCCGTTTTCATCCACTTCGATGTCCGACTCCTGCAGAGTTCAGACACAGGAGGTGAGTGTGTGCGGCTGATCCGGTCTGAACAGGTCCGGGGAAGGATGTGTGTGCGTACCTTGGTGCAGGGCTCCCTGGGCTTGGTGCTGAGAGTCTCCGGTCTCTCCCAGCAGCGGGTGGACAGGTTGAGGATGGCTGTCGCTGCCATGTGGGCCGCCTCTGCATCTTGGCTGTAGTCATAACCACTGGAGGACGAGGCGCTCTTGGAGAATCCTCCAGACACGCTGTGGCTGGGGGAGGAGGCCTTAGGGAATGGTTTAGCTGTGTGGGAGAGGAGGGACGTTAGTGGAACAGGAACAAGAGAGCAGAGCAGCCTGACATGACACGATCTGTGCAACATTAATGAAGCCTGGTGAAGAGGACAAAACTAATACGTGTTCCCTGATGACTAATTCCTGCTCTCCAGTTTTATCGTGCACATCAATTATTCATGTCTCCTCTCAAATTTTAATAATTAGTACATATGGATTAATACATGACTGCATTAAACACATTATTACCATTGTAATACTACTGCTGATGCGCTCAACTGACAGCAGAGTATCAAGATGGTTAGAGGAGGAAAATGTTTGAACTGTAGACCCAGACTCAGGAGTTTACTGTGATCAGAGCGGTAAGTGTAGTTAATTGGTTATGTTGTTTAGCTTTTAACTGGCAGTGGCTGACACAGTGTTTGCGGCTGTGCTAATGCAAACGCTCTTTCTCTGGACTGACAAGGTTTTGGTGACCGGTAAAAGAGCAGCATGAATCAAGATGGTTAGTGTAAGAGGAAATGTCAGAGAATCAGAGACTAGCAGACGTATCAGAATGGTTAGCGTAGTTAACATCTTTGGTTTGTTTATGTTGTTTGTTAGCTTGTAACTGGCAGTGGCTGACACAGTATTAGTGGTTGTGCTAATGCTAACTCTGGCTCTCTGCACTGACAAGGTTTCAAGTTTATTTAGCCCCGCCCCCTGTCCACACAGGTTGACAGGATTGGTTCCTTAGGTTCTATGACTTATGAATCCCTGACTGTCTGGATCTGTTTTTAGGAAATACTCACTCATGGTATGTCTTGTATTATTTACAAAACATCATATGGACGTTGACAAGGTTAAACACTTGATTTTCGTCAGACAGGTTCTTAGATGTAGCACAGAATCACAACAGAAGTGATCTCAGGGCTCTTTTCATGCCGAGCAGGACTAGACGTCTCTTTCTAACGTTATTACAGGGATTTCTTTGTCAAAGTCACAGGAGAAGCAGAGCAGTGAGGTGAAGAGTGTGGGTCTCACTTTTGAAGGCTTTGGGTGATGTTTCAGTGGTGCTGGGCGTCTTTGGGATCAGCATACGCTTTCCAAACACCTGGACATCAAAGCTTGCATAGTCAAAGGACACCTTGGAGTATTTCTCCAGCTCCTTGGCCAGGTTAGCTCGCGGCGTGGTGGTCACCGTGTTGGGCCGGTAGCTGCCATACTGAGGGATCTCCAACTGTTTCACGAAACACATGGGCCTGGAGGAAAGGTCATGAGTTATGCAACGTGGACAGAGCTGTATGTATTTCATCATTAAAGAAAAGAAAAAAAAAAAGAACCTGACCTGAGCACTCTGTCAGAGTTGGAGGAGGGTTCGCTGGATGAGGCCTGTAAATGAACCTGCTTGTCCTGGTTCTTGTTGAGTTTAGCTGCTGCTGCGATGGGGCAGCCAGACAGACTGACACAGGGACACAGAGGTCAACATTCAGTTTCAGAGTTTGATTATTGAGAAGTCTTCTACAGACGGTGTGAGTATGTGTTAGTTGTATTAGATGAGATTAATTCTTCGTTTATCTTTTCTGTTCATTTCCATGAAAATTATTCCACAATCTGACTCCAAGTCTGTGTTTAAACCAGATGTTGCCAAACCATAGGCTATACAGCTATGTGTGTGTGTGTGTGTGTGTGTGTGTGTGTGTGTGTGTGTGGTGTGTGTCCTTGGGTGTTGTATTAACCTGCGGTGTGTGTTGCGGTTGCTGTTGACGTGACCTTGGCCTGTGCAGCCAGGAGTCGGACACTTCAGGACGTTCTCATGCATGGCCAGGACTACAGACACACAGCAGACACAGACTCAGGTCAGTGTGTTTAGTTCACTGATGCTGGTAAGAAGAGGAGTCGTGCTACTCACACAGTAGCTGAAAAAGCAGTAATGGTAATGACAGTAGTACTATTAGTAGTTTTTTCTATAACAGAAGGTGGTAGAATAGGTAGAAATAATGATGGAAGTAATATTAGAAAGAAGATATAAACAGACCTTTACTCTCAAAGCTGTTAAACATCTAAAAAGAACTGGTCTGTGTGTTAAATAGAAAGTCGGACAGAGCTGAGAAACTACCGCAGTGACAGAACCTGCATCAGGAGAGTCCGGGGGCCTGCCGGAGGTCTACGTGTTGTTAAAGATAAGGTACTCACTCTCTGGAGGGATTCGGTCCTTGTGAGGACATCCAGACAGACTGCGATGGTGAGGGTACAGCCCGGTCACATGACCTGTCCCATCACACCCTGGGGTTGGACACTTCACTTCCTTCTTTTCTGAATAGAGGAGGGTGTGATTTAGATGGCAGTGAGAATAAACGACAACACATCAGTGGGCAGAGCCCCAACATGCGGTCCTGACAGCAGGCCCAGGATCACCACACTGGTATGGATATTGATATATTGTTTTATTAATATTATCAGTAATTGTTTAATGAGTTTAAATGCCTCAGACATGAGGCATTTCTGAATGAAGTCAGCAGATGCAGCTTCAAAACCATTTAAAAAAAAAAAAGCGATGATAAATAATAAAACAACAAATAACAAAAACTCTGAATGTGCCCAGTGGATCTGCAGTTTCTCTGGTATTGATCTGACTGATGTTTCATTACTTACAAGAAGAACTATAGCATCTGTAGTATTGATACTCTGAGTCTCATACAGTTTTTATGCGCAGAGAATGGGAGCCTGGTGGCAATGACAATTCACAACATTGTGACAGACAATGCTGTGATGTGAGGTGTATTTCTCAGGGGGAGCAGGGACTGGCTGTGGTCCTGGAGTCTTACAGTGAGTTATTATTTGAGGTGGGGTTGTGTGATGAGTGTGTCTGTGGTCGGAGTATTTATTACCTGCAGCAGCTTCAGATCAGCTCCAGCTCAGAGAAGCTGCAGGAGCTGAGTGATGAGCTGTTGTGGACGGAGTCAGCAGAAAAACGTGTTTTTGCCACTTAAAAAATACCCGCAGAGAATAACTAATGCACGTTTAAATGTACGCTTTGTTTTGAATGTTCTCTCTGCTTTATCTTGCCGTCAATCAGCCCCTGTCTTTGGGACTACATCTTCTCAACCGTTGCACCACCGTGTTCCTGCGCGCAACGCTGACTCTGCGGAGTAATACAGCGCGCTTGTGCGTAGGAATACGGTGAATCGGTTCACAAACTGTAGTTCCACAGGAAAGGGCTGTTTTACGGCAAGATAAAGCGAAGAAAATACTCAAAGTAAAGCGTTCATTTCATCTGATATCAGCGTTTTTTATGTGGGTATTTTTTAAGGGGCTAAAATACGTTTTTTCTGCTGACCCCGTCCACATGACTCCGCCTCTGTGTCGCTGCTGCTGCCGCTTCTCTGAACCGGAGCTGATGAAGTCGGACAATAACTGTCAGCGTAGGAGTTGTTGTATGAAATAAATAAATGGATGTTGGTGATGAATTTAATGTTTGAAGCAGATATAATATATGTACCAGACAAAGAAAGCTATTAGCTGTGATTAACAGGACCCAGGTCACGACTGAACACTTGAATGAACAGGGCCTTCCTGCGCTGTGCTGTGACCGTGAACGCACCTTTGCTGTGACCGTGAACGCACCTTTGCTGTGACCGTGAACGCACCTTTGCTGTAGTGGGCGCTGCGCCGGGCCCCAGCGGCGGTGTCGCAGCTCTTGCTGGAGGAGCCGTAGGGCTGGTACTCTGGGGAGCCCCGGGCCTCCTGACCTCCCTTCACCTCCTTCGCCTTCAGGGCGATGGCCTGCTCCAGCAGCCCCAGGTTCCCTCGGGTCATGTCCCAGTTCTCTGAGTCGTCTGTGATCCCTGAGCCCTCTGAGACACGATCCTGCTCCTCTCCATCCTCCTCCTCCTCCTCTTCCTCCTCTTCTTCTTCCTCCTCCTCCTCCTCGTCATCCTCCTCCTCAGAGTGGACCTCTATGACCACTGTAGTCGGAGAGGCTTTGCTGGAGTCTCGGTCCTCGTCTTCCTCCTCCACCACCTCACCTGCTTCCTTACCCTGCCTCTCGTCCTCCTCTTCCTCTCTCTCCTCCTGCTCTTCCTCCTCCTCCTCCTCCTCAGTCATGGGGGTGCTGACCTTTTCTTCCCTGAGTGACACCTCGGCTTCTGATCCCTGAGTGCGTGGACTCAAAGTGTAAGGAGTGTCGACCTCTTGGTGGACCTCCCTCTCTTCTCCCTCCTCTTCTTCCTCCCCCTCTTCCTCGTCGTCTTCCTCCTCCCCCTCCTCCTCCTCTTGTTCCTCCCTCCTCCTCTGCTCCTCTTTGGCCTGATGGTTGTAGTCGCCACTGGAGTACTGGTGATCAGAGTTTTCCTGGTTGATCGTCTGTCTTTCTACCTCTCTCTCCTTTACAGTATTCTCTTGTCTTTCATGCTGCTTTTCCTCCTCCTTGTCTTCCTCTTCCTCCTCTTCCTCTTCCTCCTCTTCCTCTTCCTTTGTCTCTTTAAGCTCTGTAACCCCCTTGTCTTCCTCAGGTTTGTCTGATGGCTGGTCCTGTGTGACCTGCGGACCCTCCTCCTCCTCCTCCCGTGTCTCTGTTTCCTCCTGTTGATGATCGTCGGTGAGCGTTTCCACCTTCACTTCCTCGCCGGTGTCCTCGCTTTCAGGTTTGTTCTTGTCGTCTTCAGCCGGAGGACGAGCTGCTGTCTCTGTTGTGTCCTTGTCCTCCTTTGTGTCCGCTGAGCACTCTGCTGTGGAGTCGAAGAAGAGACGAATGTTAATGTCGCAAACGTCTTTGTCACCTCTGTATAACTCACAACTCCCGACACTGTGACTGACCTATAGTGACCTTATCTGACTTATTTAGCATTAATGAAGTGAAGCCTGGAGTTAGTCCAGTGAACTGGAGTCTGCTGCTACACCCACAGGGTCCAGACCAGCCCTCTGACAGGTGGAGTACTTACACCATCAGTCCTCTGCTCACCTGAAAACTACACCTGCTGCTGCTCAGGGTTGTCACTCCCCATCGTCTGGAGTCATGAAAATACATTAACATTTGTACAATACTTTTAAAGGTCCCATATTTAATCTTGTTTTATCTGAAGTGTTGATCTCCATCAGAAGATATATCTGTGGTTTTAAGAACCAAAAACCATCTCAGTGTAGTTTTACATCTCCTCTCTCAGGCTTCTCTCTGGAGCTCTAGTAACAACAGGTCAGTCAGCCAATCAGAAGAGAGGATCTGAGGCTCTCTTCTGATTGGCTGACTGTTTTCTGAGTGATCCAATAAAAATACAGCAGATTTCAGGTAAACACTCAGAGAAACCAAATCCTGCAAGGTTGGATGGTGGGTCCAGGTGGGTGGGGCTTGGGGTGTGGCTGAGGGTGGTGACTGCTTTGTTGTGACATCACAAAGTTCCAGAAGTCCTGACGGCTGGTTTTAAGGCTCAGTTTCTGAATACAGGCTGTGTGCATTTCTCTGTGGACTGAGGCTTTGATACTTTCACAGTATTAATATAGAACCTAGACCTGCTTTATAATCACAAACACATGGACATCTACCTTTAGACTGTGTGGAGCTCTAATTACCTGAAAAACTAGTGATTCCCATCAGCCTCAGCTGTGCTGTGTAGTGCTAACTAGCTAATGTTAGCATAATAACACACTAAAATATAATAACATGCTAATCTATTATGGTGACATTAGCTGCAGAATATGAGCATGTGAACATTGTCACTGTATTTTAACATGCTGATGTTAGCATTTAGCTCACAGCACCATTGAGGCGGCTCAAAGAGCAGCTGCCGTTGCTGTGACTCAGTCCATGAGTCAGCAGTCATCATTTTATTTTCACCCTCAGCTGATGAGGTTAAGACGACCTCAATAAAAAACCATGTTCTGCTTTTCTGTGACGTTTCTATGATCTTAGCTTTTTAGTGAGGATTTCGATCCACTAATGGGCTGCTCAGCCTCATAGGTCATGTTATATTTCATGATTTAAGTATTTCCTGTTTAATTGTTGTTTCATCGACTTTCATCTCCTCCGGGTTCTGATCCCCACTTCCTGCCCTGATTGTCTGTTGTGAGTGCATCTTTCATCCCTTTGACCTTATCTTTACCTCGACCCTTTGGATTTGTTGGCTTTGTTTCACTCACTTTGTACTGACTCTGGTCTGCCCTTTGTTTTACTTTTCTTCTTCTCTTTGAGGTCTTCCTCCTCCTCTTCCTCCTCCTTCTGCTCCTCGTCCTCCTCTGCGGCATCACTGTCAGCGTTGAAGCCATCATCTGACGCCTGTTTGGGAGGCTGGGTCCTCCTCTTGGGAGCAGACTGGTTCTCCTCAGCCTCGGCCTCGGCCTCCTCCAGCTTCCTCTTCTTCACAATAGGACATCCCAGCACGCTGCGGAGAGCAGGGTGTGTGTCTACATTAATGCTAACGTCCAACATGCTAACATAAAACAACACAATTGATAGTTTGTGTTCACTCTGTGAGATGTAACAGATATTGCAGCCTCCAGGTGCCACTAGCAGGACTCAACTCAGACCTTCATCTCAGTCACACATGTAGAAAACTCAATGTGCTTCAGCTAATCACACACAAACTTTCTTTATTGATCACAGCCATGAAACATGAACAGAGATGTGAACCAGCCCCAGTGATTCCTCTCAGCCTTTAGCTGTGAGTCTGAGCTTCTTCACATCACTGTGGAGTAATCTCAGCTGGACGCCTGCCGAGGGGGAGCAGTCACAGAACTGAATCATCTCCATCTATAGACGGTTTGTGTGTCTGTGGACTGATGAAGCTCTAAACTCTTTTAGCTCGATGCTCATCAACTACTCTTCATCCTCAGTCTCTGAGATCTTTGTTGTGAGGCCTGAGTTTTCACTGACTGACTCCAGGTCCGATAACTCCTGACTCCAGTTAGCTTCTGTTCACAGACTGTTTCCAGCTACACTGTGAATGTTTGAATGATGTTTTCAATGTGGACGAGAACAACACAATGTTATTAATGTGTTGATGTGTTATTAGTTCAAATCCATTGTGTTTGTTCATTATTGTAACTTGGATGAAGATAATTATAAAGGGCTCATTTTATTTTTCTCATCAAATGTATTGTTACATTTTTGATCTATTTGTTTTACATCAGTGGAAACAGTTAAAAAAAAAAACATTCAACATTTTTACATAGAAAATAATGAATGAAACAAAGACTTATGGTGCAACTGTGTGAATATTAATCATGACCTCTGACCTTTGGTGACATTTTTTATTATTTTATATATGAATGAATTAATGTGTCATTATGCTCTGCATCATTGTGTCATTGAAGTCCATAAGAAATATTGTTTTTACTGAAATTCTGATTGTTGTTGAACTGGATAACATCCAATAATTTACTTATCTCATATGTACTCACATTGAATCTGTTGCATATGAAGAATTATAATGCTAGTTTTATACATAGAATGAAGTATGTTGTATGTACTGTGCATCTGCATATTCTTTGGGCTTTCGTGGGTGATATAGCTTTAAGTCTTTTCTATATGTTGATGCTCACTAGCTGGAGTACAGAAGGTTTACAGTATGAATCCTACCTTCTGTGCCGTGAGTATCTTCCACTGACGTGGCCTTTGCCGTCACATCCAGGGGTGGGACAGCTGCTGCAGCTGCAGCAAGACAAATACACACTTCATTCACACAAGACCGGCTTTATACACACTGACAGTGATTCTGCTGAAGCATCAGATCACTTACCTCAAGTCCTGCTTCATCTCTTGTCCCACAGGTTCTGATGACGCTGAGAGTGAGGCAGCAGGGAAATCATTAGATGCAAAAATAAAAGTCATACCAGACCTATCAGTGTAAAGAGGCAGTAATGCTTTTATTTTGTAGGAAAAAAAAAATGTACTCATTGCACCGTTAGATAAATGAAATTCATCCATGTACGTAAAATATACATGTCCCAGTGTGCCTCCATGAGGAGTGGACATCTTGTGACGTGGTTGGACAACCAACCAGGCAAAGAGGGACCAGACCTCCAGGGTCCTGAAGAGACTATCAGGTTCCCAAAATCCACATTTGTGGCAAATCTGTGTGTGTGTCTGTGTCTATACTGACCCCGGATGCCTTTAGAACGGGTTCGTGTTCGTGTCTCTGTAACGTCTTGACTCATCTGAAAAGTGGAGAACAGAGACATTAGATGGGTAGAGAGATGGATAGAGGGATAATGGATGGATGGATGGATGGATGGATAGATACTTTGATGCTGAGGCGTGTCCTCTCTGGTTGATTGGCTCTCCCTTGGTCCACTGCTGACTCAGTAGCTGACCTGTGAACTCATTTTCTGTTGGATGAAACACAACACAGAACTTTGATGTAAGTAATAGTTATAGAAAAATGAAAATATGTTGTGAGGGCAATGATTGATTTATGATTTCATACATAATAGTTTACTGGTTAAGGTTCAGTCTGTTGTATAAGGTCTTCTGCATCACAAACTGGGGACGTACAGATGTGGACATTTACCAGGGAGTTAGAGTCTAATGAAAAGATTTGGTTGGTTGCATTGTGGGAAATGAAGGATCCTGCGTCTCTGCTGAGTCCTGTCAGGACACAGCCTGGCGATTAAAACATTACTGTCCTGGAGAAAAAAGTTTCCAAAGACACCAGATATATTTGAGGGTCAGGGAGGGACTGGGAGGACTTAGACTTATCCTGACTACAGCCCCGCTGAGAAACAAATAATTAATATCATATAAAATAATCATAAACATTAAGTTTTAATTAAAGATATTTAATAATAATAATAATGAGATAAAACATATATAACTTAGAGGTATGCTATCTTCAGATGTTCCTTTTGGAGGTCTCTCTGTGCTGCTGCAGGAATGAGGACCGACTGCAGTCAGTGGTGATGTTTGCACAGGGTCACAGGCCGGAGCAGGAGCCTGTTCACCTGCCCACGGCCTCAGGTTAAATGTGCATAAATGTGTATTGACTGCTACATTTCAGCAGGTAGAACACTTCAGACTGAAAAACAACATGGAGTATCGGGCACAGAGAGACGGGCTCCTGGCGGGCAGCGGGGATGTAGGCCGGCCTGTGGACCAGGACGAGGCCTGCTCCTCTGCCACACCGACGAGCACCGACGGACACAAGAGCCTCCGAGCACCGCGATCCTCTCCTCACCGCCCCGACCGGGGGGCCGCCGGCCGCCATTGTATGTGCCAGAAATAACGAGTCACAGCAATAATCGGGTTAAAGCCGGACACATTCGACCGATCTGAAATCATCCTCCACGAACGGAAAACCCCCAGAAAGCGAGCTGACACCGCCACGAACTAACGGAATACCGCCCGGTCCCGTCCTGCCGGCCCGGCCGTGGACCCACCGTGAGGCCTGCGGCCGGGCCGAGGACAGACCGGGGGGAGCGGAGAGCTTCGTGCTCTTTGTCAGAGACATAAAGCCTTACCTTGCTGCCCTCCCCTCCCCCTCCCTCAGACCGCTCCGGCTCCAGAAACACGATCGGCCCGACGCTCCGCGGTGACTACGACCACGATCCACTCCCAGACCACCGAGGACGGACTGAAGCGGGGGGCGGCGACGTCGGACTGAGCCCAGCACCGCCGACTGTTCAGCACCTCGGACAGGGCCGGCCGGATCTTCAGCACCATGGACAGAAGCCCCGCTGCACCGCCTCCTACCGGAGCGCAGGAGAGCTGCAGGCGGCCGCGCTCATGCAGGGGCCCGGGCCGTGGGCTGCTGGAGGCGGCGTCAATATTTAACAAGGCCGCCAAGCAGCTGGAGGACGGGGTCTGCGGGGGGGGGGGGGGGGGGTCACCAGACTCACTCCTGCTGCCAAACATCCAGTAACTGAGGAGGCTAAACAAGAAGTGGAGTACTAACTATATAACAGCTGATGACTAAATTAACCAGCTGGCACTGTTTACATGAGTGGTGCCTTCTTCAGCCATACATTCCTCATCATCATCATCATCATCATCATCATCATCATCATCATCATCATCACAGCAGAACATCCACCCAGAGAGCACAGGACCAGCTGACACTGGGCGAGGGTGGGGTCACAGAGAGACCTCAGATTCACACCTACAGACAGTTTATAGGCTATACATAATAAACACACACACACACACACACACGCACACACACACACACACACACACACACACACACACACACACACACACACACACACACACACACACTAACAACTAAACAAGTGCACACCACGTTTCCATAGTAGCAGTTCAGTACTGTGTTGTGTCCCTTTGTTTCATGATGACGTCACGTCACGTTATCACAAAATACCATAACATCACCACAGTAGAATAATAGCCCCAATGATCAGTATTTCCTATTTTCTATCATTTCAGTGATAGTGAACTCAACATTTTGGGGTCTTGTGAGAATTTCTAACGGATTAGAAACTGATGAAATGGTGTAGACAGACACTGTGTGGTGTAAACATGTGCAACATGGAGGTTCCTCCACTTTTGAGGCCCAGCCGCAGTCCCCAGCCCCGGGAGGAGGAGGGGCGGGCAGCGGGCAGCCTCTGGTGCTGTTGCAGCCTTCAGTCCAGCTGGGGGCGGTAGTGCACCGTGCAGCTGGTTTTCCCTCTGCAACAGAAACATAAGAGCCATGGCTGAATCACAGACTGTGTAAACCACCAAACCACATGTACAAGTTCAGCAAAGTCTCTTCTCAACCATGGAGCAGAGATGACTCTGATAGGAGGTACCCTCGTTGAGAAATGAAGAGAAACTCATCTCCATGTAAGCTCAGTGTCTTCCAGGTAGACACAGGTGGAGGAAATTGATTGTTAACAGACACAAACACAAACACAAACACAGAGACGCAAGCACACACACACAGAAACACACAGACAGACACACACACACACACACACACACACACGGAAACACACAGACAGACACACACACTGTCAGGTATACTGACAGACAGGCAAACAGACACTGTCACCACTACACACAGCAGCCATGGATTTACACACAACATAACAACTTTCACCGTACATTGTACATTTTAATACAATCTTGTGTTGATTTTTGCACTTTACTTCAACACATCAGGTATTTTTTAACCAATTCCTGACATCATGCTGTATTTACATTGTTCATACACAGTCCTTCATACTTCACAGTCCCACAGCTCTACAGATTGTGCTCAGTTTAAATTGTACTGTATATTCAAAATTATAAAAATGTCACAACTCAAACCTATTTCTTTCCACTTCAGCTGTTAAGAAATTCTAATTTTCAGCTCTTTCAGGATTTTGCTTCAACAATTCAACTTTTTCCTACTTCAACAGCAATGTCTTGTGTAACTTAAAATTTCAAACCTTGTGCTGTTTCATGATGTAGTTCATCCAATTGATGTTAACACAAAGGTTTCTTTCTGATTGTTATAACCATCTCTTTTCAAAGTTATACCTTTGGCAGTAAATAATTTGGCTTTTAACTGTTTCAACATGTTGCATTTCTCAGTTTTTGCTTCTAATGGACTTCAGATTCCAGCTCCTCCGGTTTTAAAGTTCGGCATCTAAATTTTCAAAGCGCTGTGCTTCAGTTATTATTAGCTGCTTTGTCAACACTTTAGCATTAATTCAGAAATCTCCTCCTTGTTTGACATTACAGGTTTTGCTTATATATTTCTTCTTTTGTATTTTTAGCCAATTCAGGTCTTTCACCAACAAAATACTTCAAGTCCCAGCTTTTGGAGCTTGTTAAACAACTTATCTGCAGCACTCCACCAATCAGGCCTGTATGGTAGAGTGGCCAGATGGAAGCCACTCCTCAGTAAAAGGCACATGACAGCCCAGGTGGAGTCTGCTAAAAGGCACCTGAAGGACTCTCAGACCATGAGAAACTAAATTCTCTGGTCTGATGAAACAAAGATTGAACTCTTTGGCCTGAATGCCAAGCGTCATGTCTGGAGGAAACCAGGCACCGCTCATCACCTGGCCAGTACCATCCCTACAGTGAAGCATGGTGGTGGCAGCATCAGGCTGTGGGGATGTTTTTCAGCAGCAGGAACTGGGAGACTAGTCAGGGTCGAGGGAAAGATGAATGCAGCAATGTACAGAGACGTCCTTGATGATAACCTGCTCCAGAGCGTTCTGGACCTTGGACTGGGGCAAAGGTTCATCTTCCAACAGGACAACGACCCTAAGCACACAGCCAAGATAACAAAGGAGTGGCTTCGGGACAACTGTGTGAATGTCCTTGAGCGGCTCAGCCAGAGCCCAGACTTGAACCCGATTGAACATCTCTGGAGAGATCTGAAAATGGCTGTGCACCGACGCTCCCCATCCAACCTGATGGAGCCTGAGAGGTTCTGCAAAGAAGAATGGGGGAAACTGCCCAAAAACAGGTGCCAAGCATGTAGCATCATACTCAAACAGACTTGAGGCTGTAATTGCTGCCAAAGGTGCTTCAACAAAGTACTGAACAAAGGCTGTGAATACTTATGTACATGTGATGTGTTTTGTTTTTTATTTTTAATTGCAAAACTTTCAAACAAACTTTTTTCACTTTGTCATTATGGGGTATTGTGTGTAGAATTCTGTGGTAAAAAATGAATGAATACTTTCACTGTACAACAGACAGGAATTTCCACACATCTCAACTTTTTTCTCTGTAAAAATGTTTTAATGCAGTTTTAGTAGTTTTATTAGTAGTTTCAGTATTTGTATTTATGCTGGACTGCAGGACTTTTACCTGTAATGGAGTATTTATACATTGCTTTATTGGTACTTTTGTTAAAGTATCTGAATACTTCTTCCACCACTGTGCATCTTTGCTGCAGAAATAACGCACCGCTACTAATTTTTTCATTTGTAAAGCTAGAATTTCCGAGTGTCCCTGAACCTGCGCACACCAAGGTACAGGACCATTTCTACCTGGTGTCTGTCCCACAGGTGAGTGCGGGGCTTTCGCTCTGTTGGTTTAAATGTTGAAATTCAAGTTTGGAGTTTTAAAAATGACATTAAAACTGAGTCTGAGTCAGATAAAATTCATGACATGATAACATGAAGAGAAAAATACAGTGTCCCTGTAGGATTCAGCGAATCCTTATTGTTCGTCTGTTAGCTAATATTAGCAACGATGCTAGTGCCGACCGTTAGGCTATCTGTCATGGTGTCTGTTCACTGAAGGGAAAACGTAGTTTCGCAAAGGTTTACAGCTGCAAATCAATGTTCAAATTCACGACCTCACTCAGGAAAACATATGTTGTAACTCGTTAACCTATATTAGCGACGCTGCTAACGATAAGTGACAATGCTAACTCTAGCCCCCGGACGCCGGGATAACTGAACAGTCAACAGAAAACCGTTATGTACAGTGACGTCACTGAGCAGCGCAGCAGCTAATCACAAATGTCGGTTTTAATATTAAAACTATTATTCCTCAGTGTTAATATAGCTGTTTTTATCTGACAGCAATTTAAAGACAGGGCCATGTAACAGAAGGTTACCATTTATCTATTTAAATATTTGTTGTTTTGTTTTTGAAGGCCTGCTGCTTATAACTGCTAAGTGTCAGGTTGCTAATACCAACATGCATTGTAGGAATAGCAGCCACCTCAGTAATGTTTTGTCTCTTATACACAGAGAAGATTTATCAAACTGCGCTTTAAGTAGAGAAATACAGAGACTGATTTTCACAACAGATCACATAACTAGATTACAGATAGCTGTAGCATCTGTAGATTTTATAAAAATGCCATTTACGTGTGACCTTATGCTTTATGTACTATACTCTGAAGACAATTGCCTGTCATGTCGTGAGGATTGAAATGATCTGTGAACTGCAGTGTTTCTGGAGAGAAAGTAAAATATTATTTTTTTCTCTCTTTCCATTCCCTCTGGCCTTCTTCTCCCTCTCGGCACCTGCAGGCTGTCAGCGTTGGTGACATGTAAGTTCACACACATTAATAAAAAGTTGCTGAATTCAAATATTCAATACACTGTAGTGGTAGTTAAACACTACCCTCCAAAACATAAATATATGTAAAATATAGATTATTATTTGGAGCATATTACAGTGGGGCAAAAAAGTATTTAGTCAGCCACCAATTGTGCAAGTTCTCCCACTTAAAAAGATGAGAGAGGCCTGTATTTTCATCATAGGTGTACCTCAACTATGAGAGACAGAATGGGTGGGAAGAATCCAGGAAATCACATTGTACGATTTTTAATGAATTAATTGGTAAATTCCTCGGTAAAGTAAGTATTTGGTCACCTACAAACAAGCAAGATTTCTGGCTTTCACAGACCTGTAACTTCTTCTTTAAGAGGCTCCTCTGTCCTCCACTCGTTACCTGTATTAATGGCACCAGTTTGAACTCGTTATCAGTATAAAAGACACCTGTCCACAACCTCAAACAGTCACACTCCAAACTCCACTATGGCCAAGACCAAAGAGCTGTCAAAGGACACCAGAAACAAAATTGTAGACCTGCACCAGGCTGGGAAGACTGAATCTGCAATAGATAAGCAGCTTGGTGTGAAGAAATCAACTGTGGGAGCAATTATTAGGAAATGGAAGACATACAAGACCACTGATAATCTACCTCGATCTGGGGCTCCACGCAAGATCTCACCCCGTGGGGTCAAAATGATCACAAGAATGGTGAGCAAAAATCCCAGAACCACACGGGGGGACCTAGTGAATGACCTGCAGAGAGCTGGGACCAAAGTAACAAAGGCTACCATCAGTAACACACTACGCCACCAGGGACTCAAATCCTGCAGTGCCAGACGTGTCCCCCTGCTTAAGCCAGTACATGTCCAGGCCCGTCTGAAGTTTGCTAGAGAGCATTTGGATGATCCAGAAGAGGATTGGGATAAAGTCATATGGTCAGATGAAACCAAAATAGAACTTTTTGGTAGAAACTCAACTTCGTCGTGTTTGGAGGAGAAAGAATGCTGAGTTGCATCCAAAGAACACCATACCTACTGTGAAGCATGGGGGTGGAAACATCGTGCTTTGGGGCTGTTTTTCTGCAGAGGGACCAGGACGACTGATCCGTGGAAAGGAAAGAATGAATGGGGCTGTGTATCGTGAGATTTTGAGTGAAAACCTCCTTCCATCAGCAAGGGCATTGAAGATGAAACGTGGCTGGGTCTTTCAGCATGACAATGATCCCCAAACACACTGCCCAGGCAACGAAGGAGTGGCTTCGTAAGAAGCATTTCAAGGTCCTGGAGTGGCCAAGCCAGTCTCCAGATCTCAACCCCATAGAAAATCTTTGGAGGGAGCTGAAAGTCCATGTTGCCCAGCAACAGCCCCAAAACATCACTGCTCTAGAGGAGATCTGCATGGAGGAATGGGCCAAAATACCAGCAACAGTGTGTGAAAACCTTGTGAAGACTTACAGAAAACATTTGACCTCTGTCATTGCCAACGAAGGGTATATAACAAAGTATTGAGATGAACTTTTGTTATTGACCAAATACTTATTTTCCACCATAATTTGCAAAAAAAAATTCTTTAAAAATCAGACAATGTGATTTTCTGGAATTTTTTTTTTTTTTTTTTTTTTTTTCTCATTTTGTCTCTCATAGTTGAGGTATACCCATGATGAAAATTACAGGCCTCTCATCTTTTTAAGTGGGAGAACTTGCACAATTGGTGGCTGACTAAATACCTTTTTGCCCCACTGTATATTGATACTGAACAATGAATGAGACTTTGTTAATCAATTGATTATTAAAGAGAAATAAATATTTAAATTGAAATGAACTGTGAAGGTCTAAACTCAAAATGTTCTTTTCTATCCTCTTCTCCTGTATGTACCTGCACAACGTTGCTGTTGTTGACTCCAGGCTGCACCTGAAGGGTAAGACAACAAACACATTCTCTGTGACATCCACATCATGGTGTCTCATAGAGCTACGCAGAGGCAACATGAATAGCTTGAGATTCTTCAAAGAACCTTAAGAAGTCCAGTGCAGTTGCCTGTGGAAAAGTTATGGAACACAGGTGATTTCATAATGACTACTCAGACATTGTATTACTTTACAGATTATAATGACTTCTTGTCCTAAAAATATGTCTCAACATTAATAACATACATGGATCACTTAAAATAAATCATTATTGTTATATGTAATTCTCTTTGAAGAGGATTGAGGATTGAAATGAGCTGTGAAATGTTTCTGTAGAAAAAGTAAAATATTTTTTTCTCTCTCTCTTTGGACTCCTGGCCATGAAGAGTAGGGCTTCAGTCTAAGGTTCACTGGTTGCACTTCTGCTATCAGTTCCATGGGTATAAATGGTGTAACATTCTTTGGTGGAGACGGGGGGGGGGGGGGGGGGCAATTTTGTCACAAGTCTTTTTTTCCCAGAGATGATCTGATATCACTCCTATAAACTGGCTATATTGTTGGTGTGTTGGATTACCACTCAAATTGTTCCATTTCATCAATGTGATCAAAATTTATATCATTATTTTTGCAAAGATATACTAACTGTAAAAACTGTTAATGAGGTATGAGGCAAGATTCAGAGTGACAGAGCTTAACCATAGTGACTCACTCACACCTGCCTGTGTGTACACAGAGTGAGAGCAGCAGCAGCAGCATCATGGGAATAAATGACAATAACAGATTTGTGGATATTTCTCTCTTTGCAATGATGGTTTGAAGAACTCTGCTGCTCTCTCTCTGTCTGTCTACTGTCAGCATTGTATTTGGTGACACTAAACTTACCATAGGGCTTAATGATTTGTTGTACTTGCACAAGCATTGCCCTTGTACAGCAACCACAGGTACTGAGTCAGCTCAGTGTGCTTGTTCCTCTCTGCATCTGCACTCTCATCATCAGTTGTGTTAGAGTTGAGACCTCTTGTTAGCTTTGTCTCTCCAACTGCTTCCTTGTCTTTCTCCTCATTTTGTTTTATAAAGTAATCAGCTATAAACCACTTTATAGCCAATCCAGTTATCATGTTCCATCTTTGGATCAGTGGCCGTTTGATTTTATGTATGATTCGAGTTTGTTTTAAGGAGAAATGTTACGTTCAGGTGTAATTTCAGTTTATATTTACTGGACTTTACTGGAATCCGCCACAAAAGTTCTGAATGAGAGAATGTCTTTTAGGAATGCAGGAGGGCAGGGATCCAGCAGGTGAATGGGGAGGAGCCTGCAGGTGAGAGGTGAGGATGATAATGGTGAAGATTCACAGCGGGAGCAGGCGGAAGCTTTGGAGCCGGTTACACTGGAGCGAGGAGAGACACAGGGAAGGATTCAGTTCTCAGGAGCAACAACACTGGAGAGGTTTAGTTAGTGATGTTACCTGTGACACTGAAGCTCCGAGGCCTGTTCAAAAAGATCTAATTTCAGTGAAGCCTTGTATCGGTGTGTGATTGGTTCAAATTCAAAATTACATGACCAATGACGCCAAAGCTTCGTTTCACACCCCTGCCACCTGGATGCTTCAAAAACTGAGTCAAAGGTTTAAAAATGCGCGAAACGTGGCACGGTGCAGCTTCGCGGGTTGTTGCTGTGTTGTAGTGTGTTAAGAGTTAGAGTTTGGAGATCTGTGATGGAACCTGCTGCAAAGAGTTCTGAGATCTTGAAACACCTTGATTTGATTTTGCATGTCTAATACTTAAAAGATTGTCAATAATACAATATTTCCTGTGTGTATTTGTTAAAGCACTGAAATGGTCAATTACACATATACTCCCAGGTCTCTCAGCACTGCAGCGCTCCCAGTGTTAAACTCTTAAGCACCAGACTCTCTCCAAGCGACAGTAATTCACTAGAACACTTCTTACATTGTTCTCCACATGGTCACATAAACTTTTCCTATCCCACAGGACATCGTGAACCTGCACAGAAACACTAACAAATACATGTGCAGTGTGGAGAAGTGTTAGTATACAGGTGGCTGAACCGATATTGTGCTTGTTTCAGGAAATGAATTCTAATGGCAATGACTTGGGTTCAAGTCCAACCTGTTGTTCTGGTTGAATGTTTTCACTTCCTCAGTTCATGAGTTTTACTTGTTTAGGAAAGGGAAATTGTCCAGATCCACAATAGAAAATGCCATCTTTAATGTTTTTCAGTTACTTAGAGCGAGCAGTGGAACAGGTTTATTCATCAATTCATTTATTCATGCTGTCATGTGTTGGGTAGTTGTTGTGAAACGTTTTGCAACAAAGCGCTTTTCCTCACTTTGACCAGCAGATGTTCTCAGTGAGCTCTGATATGAAAAGCTTTGAGTAATGAACATGGATGTATTATAAGACCTGGATGACGGATCTAAAAATGGCGCCCATTCAGTTCAATACGAGTTGCTCGCCTGGCGCATACACCGAAAAAGTTTCTGGCTTCCGGGTTACTTCTGCGTTATGCGGCCCATAGAGACTGCGCAGTAGTGTCACTCCCATCATGCCTTTGGGCAATGAGAACGAGCGAAAAACGTTCTCGATCTGGCGCTGCGCATTCATGAGTGCTCTGCTGGCAGACTTTATGATGTTTAACAGACTAATACAGGACCGGCCCAGTTCTGTTTCACAGATATATTTGAAAATGAAAAATATATCAATTATTTTTTATGAAGATTTAATTTAAATGATGAATGCCACTGAACATATAGCTACTGTACACTGAACACACACTGAGGAGAGTTAGAGAGACGATGATGCAGGCTGCAGCACCAGGACGCTGCATCCAGGCCGGAGTCAGTTATCATTTGAACCCGCTGACACAGTGAAGGCCATTAAATAATCTATAAAATAATAAGGCGGTTGTTGTGAGCGGATGACAGGCTGGTGAACTGCAGTCAGGATGAGACACTGCTGCTCACACATCACAGAAACTATCACACAGAAGCTCAATGACTTGAATTAAAATACCTGAAGAAACTGTGACGGAGGAAGTTATGAAAAATCATGGCGGCGTCTTAGTGAATCCAGTGATGCGGCGAATATATCGATTAAAAACAATTACATTCCTGAAAAAAAGTGTAAGAAGTGATGAATAAATGCGACAAAAAAAAAAAAAAAAAAAAAAAATCACAAAATGAATGAACTTGGTTTGTGTAGAAGAAAACTTGCCTTTGTGCCGTTTATTCACTTTTCACACTAACTTGTTCTCGTCCTGACGTCACTAGCAGTAACCTAGCAACCATGCTCGTTCCCGAGACACAGCGGGACCGCGGATAGAGTGCACGTACACAGTGGTGACGTCACTCAGAGAAAAAAGACTTTTCTGAGCTTTGAAAAACTTTTACAAAGACTAAAACCCCATGGCTTAAAACTATACATCAGAAAGATTGGTATTTGGCTGTGTGCACAGCTGGAGGTGTCCTGTTAAAAGTTTTACAGGCCTCTCTTTTACTATTGCGGCCTATGGGAAAAATGCTTTTTGGGCCGCAGGGGGATTTTTCGCTGCAATACCACGAGTGGCCACTGGAAAAAAATGGCTGCCAGGCTGAGCGGCGGCGCCGTATCCAGGTCTTATAATACATCCATGGAAATGAACCATTACTCCGCCATCACTAGGTTTAGTGGCCTGAAGTGTTACCACATGTGAAGCAGAACAACCTGGGAGAGAGTGAGTGGAAGAACAGGGCTTTTCTACAGGGTTTAATGAGAGATGAGTTGCAGGTGTGCCAGGTAGCCAGCGCTGCGCCCCGCCCCTGCTGGGAAGAGTGACCATACACAGGGGGGAGGAGCCAGACACAGGAAACACTGGGGTCACGGCCATGGTACATCCATGGTCACGGCAGGTCTGTGACAAAAGGCTGAGGTGTTTGAGAAGGTGAGGTGGTGGCCGGCAAGATGGCGGACCGGACAAGCGGCAATTTTGAAGTTTTCAAGCAACTACCCCGAAATCTACTAATTATCTACAAAATTCCCTAACAAACAAGAGAAAGAAGTCGCTTAAGTGGACACCCTGAATGGTTTGGACAATATTAAAGTGCAAATTGATGCCTGAATTTACCTCTTGAATACTTAATGCCACATGCAAACTGGGAAGACAGAAGCTAGGCTAGGTGCTGGCTCGAACACTGCTGACATTAGTGACCACACACACTGATGGATGTTGCTACTACCTGCAACAGCACAAAAAGGAAATCATCTCCTGTCACTCCTTCAAAGATCCATCTCCACCTTCTTCAAAGATGAAAACAGCTCAAGAACCGAATGAAACCACGAACGGGCTCCTTGTAGAAGCTACTGAAAAGCTAACCTCCAAAATTGATAGCTTTGGTGAGCAACTAAGAGAAAACTCAATCATGGTTGCTAAATATCTCCAAATTGGTAGAGATGAGTGCTGCCAAAATTAAAGACTGCAAAGCCAAAATCCACAGTGGTGGACACGGTTCACCGCCTTGGAAGGAGAGAGGATGGAAAACTGTGTCAGGTCATCATGCAATTCACCATGAGACACCACTGAGACGCCTTCTGGAAGTTATCTCAGAATCCCAAAGTCTGCAAAGAGCTAGGGGTCCATTTCAAACAGGACTTTTGCAAAGTGAACAGGGAGGCTGGAGCAGCATCATGGCTGAAGATGGAGAAAGCCAGAGCGGCAGGAAAAACTGTATTCTACAGAGGACATGTGGGTTACACTGGATTAGTTCAGCTCATGGTTTCTAAGGTTAACCTCACTCACTTTGTCATTCAGGAACATTACCCAAGGTTCTGTATTCATGTTTACAAGTTGGATTCTCTCCTGAAACATTTTTTAATTGAAGATGAGGGTTTTATTCTATTTTTAGATTTTTTGTTAAAGCTTTCGACACTATTGAACACAAATTTATGTTCCGCACTTTAGAATTATTTGGTTTTGGAGAAAAATTTATAAATTTAATTAAAATGCTTTACAAGGACACGACAAGTACAGTGTCTCTACCACATGGTACATCTCCAAGATTCTCAATTAGTAAGGGTATTAAACAAGGCTGTCCCATCTCTCCTCTGCTTTTTATCGCAGCAGCTGAATTGCTCTCCATTCTCATAAAAAATTTGGATTTTGAAAAATTAACAGTATTGGGCAAAGAGCTGATAATTAGCCAACTAGCAGATGACACAGCTATTTTTATTAAAAATTCTGATCAAATTCCAAAAATACTCCAAACAATTGAATTTTTCTTTAGGGCCTCAGTTTGAAATTAAACCTCAAAAAATGTGAACCGCTACCTATTCAGAACTCTTCTCTGACAACAATTCATAACATTCCTGTTAAATCTACAATTAAATACTTCGGCATCCATATTACAGAGGACAATAATACTCAAGAAAAACTTGTCAATTTTATCTGAATATGTGGTCTCGGAGAGACATCTCTATAATTGGACGTATTTTACAAAAATGGAGTGCATCTCTAGATTCATTTATCCAGCGTGCTCATTAGCAATTCCAGACAAGGAAATTAAAGCTATAAACCAGGCTAACTTTAATTATATTTGTAAAAAAAGAAAACACACTATATTAGAAAAGGAACCTTGGTCAAAGATTACGAGGAAGGAGGGCTCAAAGCCATTGACATTGAGAGCATTAATGGTACAATTAAAATAAACTGGTTGAGGTCTTTTTTGAAAAATGGTTTCATATCCCAAATAAACTTTTTATGAAAATGGGGGGCATCAACCTCCTCCTTAGGTGTGACTTTGAACTGAATAAGCTTCCAGTCAAATTATCAACATTTCACCAACCAGTATTATTACACTGGAAAATAGTCTTCTGTCATAAATTTACTCTTTATGCAGATCTTTGTCTCCCTTTTGGTGAATGGTCAAGCTCTCACTAATCTGAAACTGCCCAACATTACAATTCAGAAAGCTTTTATCAAAGTACTACATCCATTTCCATCAAGACAAAATTCAATACTAAAATTCTCCAAAACTGATGCTGACAAATTGAGAGCCAAATTTTTCAAGTATCCAATTCCACCAAAAGCTGAGGAAATCCATTTTAAAATTCTTCGTGGTATTTATCCCTCAGGAGAATTTTTAAGACGTAGATTTGGCTTTGATCATCACAACTGTGCCTTTTGTGATGATCAAATAGAACAGAACATGTATTTTATGAATGTAAATTTGCTAATACATTTTACTGGCTATACCCTAATTTTGTCAACTTTCCTGTATTAACTAAAGAAGATATTCTTTATGGCATGATTTGGAAGAATGTTACTCATGACCTGGCAATCCACACATTCATTATCCTTGGAATTTTTTTCTGCATAAAAACAGATTCCTGAAGACCCAACCAAATTTCTACATATGTCATAAAGAACTATGTCAATATTTTCATCACTAAGATTATCTCAAAAGAAGATGCTGTCAAGCTTTACAACTTAATAGAAGATCTCAAGCTTGCTGAAAACCATTAATGCCCCTCTTCTCTCATTTATCCTATATATAAAATGTATTTTTTTCTTCTTTCCTTATTTATTTTCTTTCCTTCACTTCTATTTTGTCTTTTCTTACACTTCTTTCTAATTTTATCATTTGTGTTTATAATGCTTGTCCTTTGCCTGTTTGTATACTTCAATAAAGTTTGGTTTAAAAAAAAAAAGTCTGTGACAAAACAGCCACAACAAACATACCATTGTATCAGTACAATATCTTGTAGATACGTGAAGATATATTTTTAAAAATCGTTCCAGTATTTTTACAAAGATTGTTTGAAGATACACTGCGCCCTCCTGTCACTGCTCAGGTCTGAATCTCTGTCTGATGTTTGTGTGTAATCAATAAATATTGTTCAGTTTTTATAATTTGAAGACTTAACCCTATTGGTTCTTGTACCCAGAAGCCTAATGGGGGAATCTCTGTGTTGATTGTCTGACCGCCGCCCAGCTGGTGGAGGTGCAGTGACACCAGCGAAGCTTTTTCACTGATGGTTTTTGTGAAGCTTTCAGACACTAGTTTTCCACGGTTCTACTCGGACCTGGTGTTAACACCTGTCTCAGGTGATCTAACAACAGGTGGAAAGCTCGAAGTACAGGAGTTAACACGGAGTGCAGGCCCCTCCCTTCCTCCCCCCGTTTGGCATTTCCTGGTTGAAGTTTAGTTTCACTTTCACCAAACGTTGTGACGCAGATTATTTTCTCCTCTGAAGGTAATGTGAGCAGTTTTTAATGTTTTACTCGTTAACACCCGTTGTTACCTGAGTCATCTCACCTTCAGCTTATCGTTGTGTTGTTGTTGTTGTTGTTGTTGTGTTATTATAATGTTCAGTAGCTGAGTCAGAGCTGTAGCTGAAGTGTGGACCCACATTAACCGTGTCCGCCATGTTGTGTGGATCTTTGCAGTAGAAGCGGTGGAATAAGAGCAGAAGCAGAGTTAGTTGATGGTCAGTAGTTGAACACAGAGTCGTTATTACTGTGCAGCTCCACTTCCTGAGGACTGGAGGCAGCTTTTCAGCCTGTGGAGGAGGCGGAGATGAGCCGCTGCTCTCCCGCTGTCTGGGCCTCATAAAGCGGCCTGAGCTGGGCCGGACAGCCGCCGGAGAACAGCTGTGACTTTCTGTGGGTGAATGGTGTCATTAGATTGAACTACAGGACTGATGTGGACACAGCGGCGGGCTGAGGGGCTGACGGGGTTTTTCAGGCTCTGTTTGATGCTCAGAAACACAGTTAACACTGCACCAAGAGGCTCCTGGTTCTCCAACAGGAACTGGAGACGATTCTTCTGTTTTACATTAATATTGGCCTGATCAATACTGACTGTTACTCCACATCACTGATCAATACTGAACATGTCATGTTCTTGTCAGGACTTTACTGAGACTTTATTGATTATTGATTCCACAGGATCGATGTCAGATCCAATCAGTTGATCTCAGTCCTGTGTGTCAGTGGATGTTAATGTTGGTCCATGGTGTGTGTGCTGGGCTGCTCTTCACTTCACTGCAGCTTCATGACTTCATCTAGTGGACTGATAGTAGAAGTACAGCAGCTTCCTCTTCCTCACTCTGCTGTCAGACTGTATTCAACTGACGCTGATATGAACCAGAGAAGAAGAGTCAGTCAGTGGAGGAGCAGCTGGTATTTTTACAGGAGAAATGATGTCAATTTCAGTTGATGTGCAGATGAATGATTTTTGTTTGTCTCCACATGAAGGTGTAAAGTGTGTGTGAGCTGATGTGGATGTGAATCCAGCAGCATGGATCAGGACAGAGAGGAGGGAGCCCCTCCCTCTAAAACCACTCTGTGTTGGGGCCAGACCAGAGCTCAGAGGTGAGATGAGGATCTCTAACTGTCCATGACTCTTCTCTATGTCAGAGCTCAGCTCTCAGATCACTGCTCCATCATTATGATTTCAGACAATCTGTTGATCAAAGGTCAGAATTTCAAACCGATGCAAAGTCTTTTCACACTCAAAGTTAGTTGTTGTGTTTATTAAAAGATGGAACATATTTTTTCATCAGTTTTTAATTTTAAAACCTTTTTTTTAAAATTTAGTTTCACTTGAAGATGCTTATGATGATTAGATGGATGAATTAATGGGTGAATGATTTTTTTCTACACATGAAGAAACATCAAAATCCATTGAGACAAAACAAGTGCAGTTTCATATCAGATGAAAATGTCAGAAGTAACCAGAATAAAATGAAGTGAATCAAACGGACATTACTTCAACTTACTTCATTTATCCGTCCACTATCTCAGTATTTCCCTCAACTTGAGGTTATTAAATACAGGAATCTAATGCAATGTAATAGAAATGATATGGATGTAGTAAATATGGTGACAGGTGATTTCAGATAAGGCAGGGTGTTAAACGTGTGAAATGAGTTTTTGTGTTTATTGAAAGATTGAACATATTTTCCATCAGTTTTTACTCAACATGCACATTAATCAGATCTGTTGTTGTTTCATGATCCAGCAGCAGAGACCAGACTCTCCTGAACCCAGCTGTGTGTCTTTCAAGAGCGACATGTCAAAGGACAGGCTCACTGACGATGAAAGACTTCTTCTTTCAACTGGTTATGGGTAAGCTGTAAATGACAGTAAAACTCAGGTTATTGTAGAAAAGAACCAGTTTGTACGACGTGTTGTTGGACCAGGTCTGAAATCAAAGTGTTTCTGTCTGTTGTGAACGTCCACACTGGAAGGTGGGGGTCAAACTGCAGCCGTCATAGAGGGAGGGTGGACATGATGTGGTTTAAATATGGAGATAACGTCTCCCATGTTCAGACAGTCTGTCCTGGAAGACATTCACAGTGTTGACGAGGGCTGAACAATCAATCCAAATATAATCGAAATCACAATATGGCCAAGTGCAACATCCAAATCACAGGAGCTGCAGTTTTTCTGATGAAGGTAAAATGTGTCACAACATTGTTGTGCGTTGTTAGCACCATAGCATGTTAACATGTGGTGCTACAGAGACGCCCCGGACTACAAATCATATTCTCCAGACATAAAGCAACATGTTTGTTCAAAAATCACATCATCATCATTTTACATTTTTACAAATATCATGAAGCCCGAGTGTTGACCTCAGGTGTTCACGTGAAAATTGACAGAAATAGTTTGTGTGAAGAGAGAAGTTCAAACCCGGCCTACTTTCTCACCTGAACACAGCTGACCAATCAGTGAGGGAGGTGGATGAAAAAACAATGTAGGTGGTGACGTTGGCTCAATGAACTTAAGATGTGGAGTTCACATTTAAACACAGGATCCAGAAGCTGTTCCAACAATTTCATTACACTTGAAGATGCTTATGATGATTAGATGGATGAATTAATGGGTGAATGATTTTTTTCTACACATGAAGAAACATCAAAATCCATTGAGACAAAACAAGTGTAGTTATATATCAGATGAAAATGTCAGAAGTAACCAGAATAAAATAAAGTGAATCAAACGGACATTACTTCAACTTACTTCATTTATCCGTCCACTATCTCAGTATTTCCCTCAACTTGAGGTTATTAAATACAGGAATCTAATGCAATGTAATAGAAATGATATGGATGTAGTAAATATGGTGACAGGTGATTTCAGGTAAGGCAGGGTATTAAACTTGTGAAATGAGTTGTTGTGTTTATTGAAAGATTGAACATATTTTCCATCGGTTTTTACTCAACATGCACATTAATCAGATCTGTTGTTGTTTCAGGATCCAGCAGCAGAGACCAGACTCTCCTGAACCCAGCTGTGTGTCTTTCAAGAGCGACATGTCAAAGGACAGGCTCACTGACGATGAAAGACTTCTTCTTTCAACTGGTTATGGGTAAGCTGTAAATGACAGTAAAACTCAGGTTATTGTAGAAAAGAACCAGTTTGTACGACGTGTTGTTGGACCAGGTCTGAAATCAAAGTGTTTCTGTCTGTTGTGAACGTCCACACTGGAAGGTGGGGGTCAAACTGCGGCCGTCATAGAGGGGGGGTGGACGTGATGTGGTTTAAATATGGAGATAACGTCTCCCATGTTCAGACAGTCTGTCCTGGAAGACATTCACAGTGTTGACGAGGGCTGAACAATCAATCCAAATATAATCGAAATCACAATATGGCCAAGTGCAACATCCAAATCACAGGAGCTGCAGTTTTTCTGATGAAGGTAAAATGTGTCACAACATTGTTGTGCGTTGTTAGCACCATAGCATGTTAACATGTGGTGCTACAGAGTCGCCCCGGACTACAAATCATATTCTCCAGACATAAAGCAACATGTTTGTTCAAAAATCACATCATCATCATTTTACATTTTTACAAATATCATGAAGCCCGAGTGTTGACCTCAGGTGTTCACGTGAAAATTGACAGAAATAGTTTGTGTGAAGAGAGAAGTTCAAACCCGGCCTACTTTCTCACCTGAACACAGCTGACCAATCAGTGAGGGAGGTGGATGAAAAAACAATGTAGGTGGTGACGTTGGCTCAATGAACTTAAGATGTGGAGTTCACATTTAAACACAGGATCCAGAAGCTGTTCCAACAATTTCATTACACTTGAAGATGCTTATGATGATTAGATGGATGAATTAATGGGTGAATGATTTTTTTCTACACATGAAGAAACATCAAAATCCATTGAGACAAAACAAGTGCAGTTTCATATCAGATGAAAATGTCAGAAGTAACCAGAATAAAATGAAGTGAATCAAACGGACATTACTTCAACTTACTTCATTTCTCCGTCCACTATCTCAGTATTTCCCTCAACTTGAGGTTATTAAATACAGGAATCTAATGCAATGTAATAGAAATGATATGGATGTAGTAAATATGATGACAGGTGATTTCAGATAAGGCAGGGTGTTAAACGTGTGAAATGAGTTTTTGTGTTTATTGAAAGATTGAACATATTTTCCATCAGTTTTTACTCAACATGCACATTAATCAGATCTGTTGTTGTTTCATGATCCAGCAGCAGAGACCAGACTCTCCTGAACCCAGCTGTGTGTCTTTCAAGAGCGACATGTCAAAGGACAGGCTCACTGACGATGAAAGACTTCTTCTTTCAACTGGTTATGGGTAAGCTGTAAATGACAGTAAAACTCAGGTTATTGTAGAAAAGAACCAGTTTGTACGACGTGTTGTTGGACCAGGTCTGAAATCAAAGTGTTTCTGTCTGTTGTGAACGTCCACACTGGAAGGTGGGGGTCAAACTGCAGCCGTCATAGAGGGGGGGTGGACATGATGTGGTTTAAATATGGAGATAACGTCTCCCATGTTCAGACAGTCTGTCCTGGAAGACATTCACAGTGTTGACGAGGGCTGAACAATCAATCCAAATATAATCGAAATCACAATATGGCCAAGTGCAACATCCAAATCACAGGAGCTGCAGTTTTTCTGATGAAGGTAAAATGTGTCACAACATTGTTGTGCGTTGTTAGCACCATAGCATGTTAACATGTGGTGCTACAGAGACGCCCCGGACTACAAATCATATTCTCCAGACATAAAGCAACATGTTTGTTCAAAAATCACATCATCATCATTTTACATTTTTACAAATATCATGAAGCCCGAGTGTTGACCTCAGGTGTTCACGTGAAAATTGACAGAAATAGTTTGTGTGAAGAGAGAAGTTCAAACCCGGCCTACTTTCTCACCTGAACACAGCTGACCAATCAGTGAGGGAGGTGGATGAAAAAACAATGTAGGTGGTGACGTTGGCTCAATGAACTTAAGATGTGGAGTTCACATTTAAACACAGGATCCAGAAGCTGTTCCAACAATTTCATTACACTTGAAGATGCTTATGATGATTAGATGGATGAATTAATGGGTGAATGATTTTTTTCTACACATGAAGAAACATCAAAATCCATTGAGACAAAACAAGTGTAGTTATATATCAGATGAAAATGTCAGAAGTAACCAGAATAAAATAAAGTGAATCAAACGGACATTACTTCAACTTACTTCATTTATCCGTCCACTATCTCAGTATTTCCCTCAACTTGAGGTTATTAAATACAGGAATCTAATGCAATGTAATAGAAATGATATGGATGTAGTAAATATGGTGACAGGTGATTTCAGGTAAGGCAGGGTATTAAACTTGTGAAATGAGTTGTTGTGTTTATTGAAAGATTGAACATATTTTCCATCGGTTTTTACTCAACATGCACATTAATCAGATCTGTTGTTGTTTCAGGATCCAGCAGCAGAGACCAGACTCTCCTGAACCCAGCTGTGTGTCTTTCAAGAGCGACATGTCAAAGGACAGGCTCACTGACGATGAAAGACTTCTTCTTTCAACTGGTTATGGGTAAGCTGTAAATGACAGTAAAACTCAGGTTATTGTAGAAAAGAACCAGTTTGTACGACGTGTTGTTGGACCAGGTCTGAAATCAAAGTGTTTCTGTCTGTTGTGAACGTCCACACTGGAAGGTGGGGGTCAAACTGCGGCCGTCATAGAGGGGGGGTGGACGTGATGTGGTTTAAATATGGAGATAACGTCTCCCATGTTCAGACAGTCTGTCCTGGAAGACATTCACAGTGTTGACGAGGGCTGAACAATCAATCCAAATATAATCGAAATCACAATATGGCCAAGTGCAACATCCAAATCACAGGAGCTGCAGTTTTTCTGATGAAGGTAAAATGTGTCACAACATTGTTGTGCGTTGTTAGCACCATAGCATGTTAACATGTGGTGCTACAGAGTCGCCCCGGACTACAAATCATATTCTCCAGACATAAAGCAACATGTTTGTTCAAAAATCACATCATCATCATTTTACATTTTTACAAATATCATGAAGCCCGAGTGTTGACCTCAGGTGTTCACGTGAAAATTGACAGAAATAGTTTGTGTGAAGAGAGAAGTTCAAACCCGGCCTACTTTCTCACCTGCACACAGGTGACCAATCAGTGAGGGAGGTGGATGAAAAAACAATGTAGGTGGTGACGTTGGCTCAATGAACTTAAGATGTGGAGTTCACATTTAAACACAGGATCCAGAAGCTGTTCCAACAATTTCATTACACTTGAAGATGCTTATGATGATTAGATGGATGAATTAATGGGTGAATGATTTTTTTCTACACATGAAGAAACATCAAAATCCATTGAGACAAAACAAGTGCAGTTTCATATCAGATGAAAATGTCAGAAGTAACCAGAATAAAATAAAGTGAATCAAACGGACATTACTTCAACTTACTTCATTTATCCGTCCACTATCTCAGTATTTCCCTCAACTTGAGGTTATTAAATACAGGAATCTAATGCAATGTAATAGAAATGATATGGATGTAGTAAATATGGTGACAGGTGATTTCAGGTAAGGCAGGGTATTAAACTTGTGAAATGAGTTGTTGTGTTTATTGAAAGATTGAACATATTTTCCATCGGTTTTTACTCAACATGCACATTAATCAGATCTGTTGTTGTTTCAGGATCCAGCAGCAGAGACCAGACTCTCCTGAACCCAGCTGTGTGTCTTTCAAGAGCGACATGTCAAAGGACAGGCTCACTGACGATGAAAGACTTCTTCTTTCAACTGGTTACGGGTAAGCTGTAAATGACAGTAAAACTCAGGTTATTGTAGAAAAGAACCAGTTTGTACGACGTGTTGTTGGACCAGGTCTGAAATCAAAGTGTTTCTGTCTGTTGTGAACGTCCACACTGGAAGGTGGGGGTCAAACTGCGGCCGTCATAGAGGGGGGGTGGACGTGATGTGGTTTAAATATGGAGATAACGTCTCCCATGTTCAGACAGTCTGTCCTGGAAGACATTCACAGTGTTGACGAGGGCTGAACAATCAATCCAAATATAATCGAAATCACAATATGGCCAAGTGCAACATCCAAATCACAGGAGCTGCAGTTTTTCTGATGAAGGTAAAATGTGTCACAACATTGTTGTGCGTTGTTAGCACCATAGCATGTTAACATGTGGTGCTACAGAGTCGCCCCGGACTACAAATCACATTCTCCAGACATAAAGCAACATGTTTGTTCAAAAATCACATCATCATCATTTTACATTTTTACAAATATCATGAAGCCCGAGTGTTGACCTCAGGTGTTCACGTGAAAATTGACAGAAATAGTTTGTGTGAAGAGAGAAGTTCAAACCCCGCCTACTTTCTCACCTGCACACAGGTGACCAATCAGTGAGGGAGGTGGATGAAAAAACAATGTAGGTGGTGACGTTGGCTCAATGAACATCTGATGTAGAGTTCACATTTAAACACAGGATCCAGAAGCTGTTCCAACAATTTTGTTTCACTTGAAGATGCTTATGATGATTAGATGGATGAATTAATGGGTGAATGATTTTTTTCTACACATGAAGAAACATCAAAATCCATTGAGACAAAACAAGTGCAGTTTCATATCAGATGAAAATGTCAGAAGTAACCAGGTCTGATATCAAAGTGTTTCTGTCTGTTGTGAACGTCCACACTGGAAGGTGGGGGTCAAACTGCGGCCGTCATAGAGGGGGGGTGGACGTGATGTGGTTTAAATATGGAGATAACGTCTCCCATGTTCAGACAGTCTGTCCTGGAAGACATTCACAGTGTTGACGAGGGCTGAACAATCAATCCAAATATAATCGAAATCACAATATGGCCAAGTGCAACATCCAAATCACAGGAGCTGCAGTTTTTCTGATGAAGGTAAAATGTGTCACAACATTGTTGTGTGTTGTTAGCACCATAGCATGTTAGCATGTGGTGCTACAGAGTCGCCCTGGATTACAAATCATATTCTCCAGACATAAAGCAACATGTTTGTTCAAAAATCACATCATCATCGTTTTTGGGGGGGTTCAAGTGACAAAGTTCTTGACATGAGTCAAATATAAAACTTCCAAACAAATGAATTAAAACATCCAACAAATCAAACAAAATATCGTAACAAGGTGAAATACAAATTAAATTAAAAAGGTATCATACAATAAAAGCTTTTTTTAAAAATCTGTCTTAAGAGGTGAGATAAAACAGGGAACTGACTCTGCAAGTCAGGAATCTAATGCAAAGTAATAGAAATAAACCTTTAAAATCCATGCAACCATAAAAACTAACCAAATAACTGCTTTCAACTGAACTAAATAAGATACAATGAGGTTTGAAAGTTCATTGCTGAACTCACAGTGTTTCTCATTGATGTCACAACGATTTCGACAGATTCGACTTTGCAGACCAGAAAGCAGTGGAGTTATATAAATACCTGGGTGTAATTAATAGGATGGCAGGTGATTTCAGGTAAGGCGACTTCTCATTTTTCATGATTCCTCCACAGATTGGACCAGGAGAGCTCAGAGGTTCCCAGGGATCAGTCTGCCCAGCAGCATCAAACACACCTGGACTCCATATTTATGGTCTGTACATGTACAACAGCTACTTTTATTACTGTGCTGCTCACAATCATCTCCATGCTGCACTGTTAGACCAGTGGATTGTCAGTCTGTCCAACATGGATCTGATGTTTGGCTCCATGGTTTTAGTTTGATGCTGTCACTCATATAGTTTCCTGTTCCAGCTGCTGGAAGAGAACATGGTCACTTTTGTGAAGAACAAGCTGAAAAAGATCCAGAAGCTATTGAGTGCAGATTACCCAGACTGCTTAGAGAGCCAGAGGGAGGATGAGGAGGTGTTGGATGGTGAGGATAAAGAGCAGAGGAGGAGCAGCAGAGAGGCATTAGTGAAGATCACAGTGAACTTCCTTAGGAGGATGAAGCAGGAGGAGCTGGCTGACAGTCTGCAGAGCAGTAAGAGGATTATATATATATATATATATATATATATATATATATGTATTCTTTATAGGAATTAAACAGTCATGTGTTCTTTATGAATCAGTTATTGATATAATTTCTTCTGTGTTCATTCAGGAACTCCTGCAGTTTGTCGACGTGAACTTAAATCTAACCTGAAGGAGAAGTTCCAGTGTGTGTTTGAGGGGATCTCTAAAGCAGGAAACCCAACCCTTCTGAATCAGATCTACACAGAGCTCTTCATCACAGAGGGAGGGGCTGGAGGGGTCAATGATGAACATTAGGTCAGACAGATTGAAACAGCTTCCAGGAAGCCAGCCAGACCAGAAACAACCATCAGACAAGAAGACATCTTTAAACCCTCACCTGGAAGAGCTGGACCAATCAGAACAGTGATGACAAAGGGAGTGGCTGGCATTGGGAAAACAGTCTTAACACAGAAGTTCACTCTGGACTGGGCTGAAGACAAAGCCAACCAGGACATACACTTCACATTTCCCCTCACTTTCAGAGAGCTGAATGTGCTGAAAGAGAAAAAGTTCAGCTTGGTGGAACTTGTTCATCACTTCTTCACTGAAACCAAAGAAGCAGGAATCTGCAGTTTTGATCAGTTCCAGGTTGTTTTCATCTTTGACGGTCTGGATGAGTGTCGACTTCCTCTGGACTTCCACAACACTGAGATCCTGACTGATGTTACAGAGTCCACCTCAGTGCACGTGCTGCTGACAAACCTCATCAGGGGGAAGCTGCTTCCCTCTGCTCGCCTCTGGATAACCACACGACCTGCAGCAGCCAATCAGATCCCTCCTGAGTGTGTTGACATGGTGACAGAGGTAAGAGGGTTCACTGACCCACAGAAGGAGGAGTACTTCGGGAAGAGGTTCAGAGATGAGGAGCAGGCCAGCAGGATCATCTCCCACATCAAGAGATCACGAAGCCTCCACATCATGTGCCACATCCCAGTCTTCTGCTGGATCACTGCTACAGTTCTGGAGGATGTGTTGAAGACCAGAGAGGGAGGAGAGCTGCCCAAGACCCTGACTGAGATGAACATCCACTTCCTGGTGGTTCATCTAAAACTGAAGAAGGTCAAGTATGATGGAGGAGCTGAGACAGATCCACATTGGAGTCCAGAGACCAGGAAGATGATTGAGTCTCTGGGAAAACTGGCTTTTGAGCAGCTGCAGAAAGGAAACCTGATCTTCTATGAATCAGACCTGACAGAGTGTGGCATCGATATCAGAGCAGCCTCAGTGTACTCAGGAGTGTTCACACAGGTCTTTAAAGAGGAGAGAGGCCTGTACCAGGACAAGGTGTTCTGCTTCGTCCATCTGAGTGTTCAGGAGTTTCTGGCTGCTCTTCATGTCCATCTGACCTTCATCAACTCTGGAGTCAATCTGATGTCAGAGGAACAAACAACATCCAGGTGGATTGAAGTGTTTGGAGGTAAATCAACACTTTTCTACCAGAGTGCTGTGGACAAGGCCTTACAGAGTTCAAACGGACACCTGGACTTGTTCCTCCGCTTTCTCCTGGGTCTTTCACTGCCGACCAATCAGACTCTGCTACGAGGCCTGATGACACAGACAGGAAATGGTTCACAGACCAATCAGGAAACAGTCCAGTACATCAAGGAGAAGATCAGTGAGAATCTGTCTGTAGAGAGAAGCATCAACCTGTTCCACTGTCTGAATGAACTGAATGATGGTTCTCTAGTGGAGCAGATCCAACAGTCCCTGAGATCAGGAAGTCTCTCCACAGATGAACTGTCTCCTGCTCAATGGTCAGCTCTGGTCTTCATCTTACTGTCATCAGAAGAAGATCTGGACGTGTTTGACCTGAAGAAATACTCTGCTTCAGAGGAGGCTCTTCTGAGGCTGCTGCCAGTGGTCAAAGCCTCCAACAAAGCTCTGTAAGTGTAGAGATAGTTGGATTTATTCATCATTATATAAAGAGACTTCTATCTGTTCAACAGGAGAGAAAATAAATTATTTTCTTCTTTAATTCCTTGTCATCATCTATTCAGCCTGAGTGACTGTAACCTGACAGAGAGAAGCTGTGAAGCTCTGTCCTCAGTCCTCAGCTCCCAGTCCTCTAGTCTGAGAGACCTGGACCTGAGTAACAACAACCTGCAGGATTCAGGAGTGAAGGTGTTGTCTGCTGGACTGAGGAGTCCACACTGTTCACTGGAAACTCTCAGGTCAGGATTCATCAACCTGTTTATCTGATGACTGTTTAACAGACCACCAAGTGTTGACAGAAGGTTCCTGTGTGTTGTTTTGTGTGTGTTCAGTCTGTCAGGCTGTCTGGTCACAGAGGAAGGTTGTTCTTCTCTGGTCTCAGCTCTGAGATCCAACCCCTCCCATCTGAGAGAGCTGGACCTGAGCTACAATCATCCAGGAGGCTCAGGAGTGAAGCAGCTGTCTGCTGGACTGGAGGATCCAGACTGGAGACTGGAGTCTCTCAGGTATGGACAGACACTGTCTGATAGAGGAGAAGAGCTGGAAACATTTCCTCGGTCACAGCTGATGACAGATCTGAACAGAAACGAGGAGTTTTCTCCTGATGACTCCAGTGTCTCATCATGACTCACTGTGTCATATTGAGGAGAACAGATCTCCCTGTTCTGAAATCAGCTGTTTTCAGCTGTGTTTTTTATTTCAGGCTGAATCAGCACAAAGCAGCTTGGAAACGTTTCAGCTTGTTTAATAAAACCATCTCCACTGCTCAGAGACATAAATCTCCCAGTGTCTTCAACCAGGGAGGAAATAAAAGAATTCAATCAGGTCGCACCATCATGTCTCTGTCTCCTAAAATACTGATGATCAATAATCAGCTGAACCTCTCTGAGATCCTGATCTTGTGATGATGAGATCTGTTGTATTTAGGAGACAGTGAATCATAACTGTGACAAACAGATGTAATAACTATACGGAGGCTTCCAGCTGTCAACAACAAGACTGAGCTGTAACAAACCAGCCCACAGGTCGTCTGTCAGCAGGTTTCTATGACCCATAGTTAGGTTTTGTTGCTAGGCAACATCTTGTGGCCGTAGATGTCGGCTGCTCTTGGTACAGTCACACAGCCAGTACACACGGCTGTTATTGTAACCATGACATCCAAGGTCTGGTACACCTGCTGCCGTAGGCGCACTATTCCAGGAGACGCTGCTGTGAGTCGTATCAGAGGGTTGTTGTTGTTCAGGTTGGAAAAAAACTCATTGTGGTGAACAGGTGAATAATTAGTGTTTGTGAGTGAATGTTTTTAACATGAAACAGCTGTTTTTTCAACAACAAATCTGACACCAGATCAGATGAAGACACAAAGTGGCTCCTTCATGAAAAGTGTGCAGCAGCTGGAGCTTCACTAGTCTTCCTCTCTGAGTCTCTTCCTCTCTGCTCTACAGTTTCTCTGACTTCCTCTGGACTTTGACTTGAAGTCAAACGACAGACGCTCGTATGTTTCCTGCTGCTGTGTGACGGCTGATGAATAAACACAACATCAGGACTGATGTTTCTGCTAAACTGTTCAGTGACCTGTGAACATCATCTGTCAGATTCATTCATCTAACACGTCACAGACTGAGACACTGTGGAGCAAAGAGACACATGAAGGTCACTTTAGAGAGGACTGAGTGTGTGTGTGTGTGTGTGTGTGTGTGTGTGTGTGTGTGTGTGTGTGTGTGTGTGTGTGTGTGTGTGTGTGTTAGTCTAGTGAAGCTGCAGCTCCTGTATAGTTTCCATGAAGGAGCCTCTTTGTGTCTTCATCTTATTTGCTGTGACATTAGTTTCTGCAGCTTCAGAGTCACAGACTCAAAGTGTCTCACACCACAACTGAGAAAACCAAGGATGAAATATTTTCTCTGTGTCTCCTCCCTGCTCCGTATAATTACAAGATAAAGACTCCACTTCCTGTTTCTCTGTGAATGTGCGTACAAACAGACAAGCCTCCATCTGAACACAAGAATAAAACAGTGTGTGTGTGAGAGCCATGTAATGTCCATGTCTGCATGCTGACAGAGAACATGCTGGTCTGACCCCCCTCCTCCTTTCAGGGTGGAGCCTGCTGGAGTCCGCTGGTTGAGACCAGGTCTGAGGAAGTGTAAGTGTGATTTTCATTGATTCATGAAAACAAAGCAGCACATTGAATCATCATCAGACTGTCAATAACTGATCAGATGATAGATCAATAACTGCAGCTGTGTCTTGTTCTCTCCATCAGATTGCTGTGAACTCACACTCGACACAAACACAGTGAACACAAAGATCAAACTGTCTGACAACAACAGGAAGATGACACTTGTGGAGGAGGATCAGTCGTATCCTAAACATCCAGACAGATTTGACCAGTGTCACCAGCTGCTGTGTAGAACTGGTCTGACTGGTCGCTGTTACTGGGAGGTTGAGTGGAGAGGAGAGGCTGATATATCAGTGAGTTACAGAGGCATCAGCAGGAGAGGACACAGAAAAGACTGTTGGTTTGGAGGGAACGATCAGTCCTGGAGTCTGAACAGCTCTGATGTTGGTTACTCTGTCTGGCACAATAACAGAGGAACATCTGTCTCCTCCTCCTCTTCCTCCTCCTCCTCCTCCTCCTCCTCCGTCTCTCACAGAGTAGCAGTGTATGTGGACTGTCCTGCTGGCTCTCTGTCCTTCTACAGAGTCTCCTCTGACTCACTGATCCACCTCCACACCTTCAACACCACCTTCACTCAGCCTCTGTATCCTGGGTTTGGGTTCCTATCCAGGCCTGGTTCCTCAGTGTCTCTGTGTTAGCGGAGCACAGAGTCTCCTCCTGTTAGAGAAACTTTCTCTGTTTGACAAATCTGTGTCTCTGTCACTCACATTTTCAGATTTATTATATATTATATATATTTATATATGTATTGAATCAGTTTATTTTTAAAATCTTTTGAATGATACTTGTAAACTTGTTGTTGTTGAGAGATTTAGCTTTGAAAGCCAATGTCCAGATGAAGTAGTTGATTACTGTGTGGCCACCAATGATGTTGATGAACAAACATCACCATTGATTCCTTTCACTATTAAAGGTAAATACTAAACTGTGATCTTTGAAAGTAAAGTGCAGAGGATAAAATGACTGAGTTTCATCTCAGACGTCATTTAATGTTGTTTTATAAAGATGATGATCTTACTGAGGCTTTCTTGAGCATGGTACTCAAACCTGACCTCTGACCTTCCGTGTAGAGAGCATTGTGGTTTATAATTGATGGTTTCCTGACTCACCTCAAAGGCTCAGACTTGCTAACATGTGTTCAGCTATATAACATCTTAATAAAGCCCCCTCCACAATAACAAGTTTGACACTTAGAGGAAAGTGGAGTTTCTCTCCAGATGAAAGTGGTTTCACTTTCTTTAAAGATGACCACAGATTTGGGGGAATCATATTTTTTCTGCTCTGTTTCTTTGTTAAAGTCAGTAGCTGTAACACAAAAGGCTATTTTGCCTTGTGGAAAACAAGGCAAAATAGCAACAACCTGCTCACTTTCATTTGGGTTTTCCAGACACGTTAACTTCACAGAGAGTTCAGTACCTTCCTGATGGAGCTTGATTGGAACTCTAACATGCAAATCTCAATTTATCAACGTATCATAAATCATGCAGCAGGCTTCAAGTGTTGCAAACATTCCTTATTTTCTCATCAAAATTCATCAACTTTTCTCATTTCCCTGTCCCAGTGGAGGATCAGCAGGAAAGAGGCTGAAAACAAGGTCTTTTCTTTTTTTTATATCCCTGTTGGGTGATCAAACACTGTATAAACTCAGAAAACACTAAATCCTGCTCATCACAGTGGATCTTTGTGTCAGTCCTCCCCCCTCTGGTCTGCACTGAGACCCACAGCTGGTTGCTAATCTGCTGTGAACTGGGATCAGAAGAACCACCAGACTCATGTCTCTCAGCATCTTATCACTTATTGTGACACATTTAAAATTCTTTCAATCTGACCTCTGGTTCTTTCCATTGAGTTGCACTGATATAAAACACAGTTTCATACACAGACAAGATGACACTGATCACCTGCCTTGATGAGAGGACTGACAGATGCATTTTCATTTTCATGTTGCCCCTAAAGAGTGGAGTGATATGTGAATGTAAGTGAATGGACTGAGGCTGCAGTTTCTCTGGTTGTATTTGAATATTTCCACTGTAGAGCAGGTGGAAATTGTCAAACAGATTTTCAATTTTCATTTGAATATGGTCACAGAGCTCCCACATGAGTATGTGAAAAAGAAAATGCTAACTGGATTACTGCATTTTCTTTTTAATCTTTACTTCTGCATTCTGTTGGAAGTGGTGTCACATGACTGCTGACCTGAACAGCACAGGTGTTGCTGACTCAGCTATTGTATTTATCTTGTTGTTCAGTAGAACATCTAATCTCCTGGGTTTGTCCTCATGTGATTATTCTGTATATTCACAGTCAGAATGAATTAATGAACTGACTTTGATCTAGAATTATTTGTTGCTTTATTCATGACATGATTTGACCTGTATGTTTTTTCATTTGACCCCTCAGCTGTAACCACTCACACCTGACTAGCTGCTAAAGATGAAAGACTTTCAAATGGAACCTGCTGACTGCTTCTGCTGCTTTGCTCTTATTATTAAGTTAGAGAGAACCTTGTTCTATAATAATGATGAATGGGGCTCTGATGCTGTGAGGCCATAAAATGTTTGTGTCATTTCTTACACCAGAAGTAGAATTTCAATTTTTAAACTTTACATCTAATTTAAAGTCTGGATGCGACCTGTGAGGTGGTGCACTGCACAGCTCCTGTAGATTATGGGGTTAGTGAGGGAACTCATTTCCCCAGTGGCTCAAAGTAACTTCAGCTGTGTACAGTAACTTCAGGAGCCCGACTGATGAGAAGCCTTTGACTGTTTTAGTCTGACATTTACAAGCAAGTCTCCACTTCCAGAGTTTTCTGCTGTAGAAGTTCATCATTTGCACTCAGTAGCTCTTAATGTGGGGGATTCAATTAAAGAGCCACTTATGACATTTAATGGATATTTTAATGGAAAACAACTGCTGGTTCTTGACAAAGTCAGTGGCCCTTGTGTTGTCTACAGAGAGGCCTGGTTTGAGGATTCAGGACAAAATACAGACTGAACTGTCCTGTGCTCAGGAATAAAGTGACATTAAGCCTTTAATTTAGTCATAATTGCTTTCAGATGAATGAACTGTTTATTATGAAAGTTGTGATGATAATTTATTCATTTTCATATTCATTTCCTTCAGTCTGCAGCTTCAGTTTGTGGATCCTGTGTCACCTGCAGCGGCTGTTCTCTCTGGACTCCATGTTCGCCTGGTTTTCTCTTTTGTTATGCGGCGAATATATGGATTAAAAAACAATTACATTCCTGAAAAAAGTGACGAATAAGTGCGACAAAAAATCACAAAGTCAATGAACCTTGATGCGTGAAGAAGAAAACTCGCTTTGTGCCGTTTATTCACCTTTAACTAACTTTTGCACTTCCTGTCGGCGCTAGCAGAAAAACTTTTACACAGATTAAAGCCCCATGGATTAAAAGTGTACATTATAGGACTGATGTGTGGCTGTGTGCACAGCTGGAGGGGTCCTGCTCACAGTCTTACAGGCCTCTTTACCGTCGCGCTCTGGGAAAACGCTTCTTGGGCCGCGGGGCATTTCCGCTGTAATACCACGAGTGGCCACTGGAGGAAAATGGCTGCGGGTCTGAGGACACGAGATAACCAGAGAAGAAGAGCGCAGCAGAAACAGACGAAGAAGAAGCTGTTTGACGGCACACCACCAGGTTTACAGTCTGAGGTTTTCTCCAGGTCCGGACCCGCTGCCCGCGACCCCCCACAGACCAGGTTAGCTTCTTAGCTAACTGACCAGACGGCTCGGCTCGGTTCGGCTCGGCTCGGTTCGGCTCGGCTCAGACAGCAGCTGAACCAGGACCGAGCTGCTGTGATTGTTTTACAGAGCTAACGACTAACAGGACTAGTTAAAGAAGTTAACGGCAAAGTTAGCAAGCGACGTCTCTGACAGCACCTGAGGTTAAACTGGTTAAAGCTGCGGGACTTAGTCCTTGTTTCAGTGTTTACAAAGTCCGGGAAGTTAAAGTTAGTTAAAGTTCATTAGCTGACTAACGCTAGTTAGTTGAAGTTACCTATCACTGGGTAAATGTACACTTCGGTGTAGCTCCATTTAAAGTGTGCAGCTGTGACAGTAGGTTATTATGAGGCGGTGATACAGGTTCAGTCTCTGGTTCCTGGTTCTTTTCTTCTTTGCTTCCTATTTATCTATTTATTATTGATTTATTGTTATTCACTATTTATGATTTATTATTGTGTGGAATATGGATGGATGATGTGTCTTTAACTTATGGCACCTTACAAGCACTCCAAATTTCATTGTATGGTTTTTAATGATACAGTGACAATAAAGGCCTTCTTCTTCCTCTTCTTCTTCTTCTTCTTCTTCTTCTTCTTCTTCTTCTTCTTCCTCTTCTTCTTCTTCTTCTTCCTCTTCTTCTTCTTCTTCTTCTTCTTCTTCCTCTTCTTCTTCTTCTTCTTCTTCTTCTTCTTATCTATATTATTGGATTTGAATCTCTTTGGGTTTTTGTTCTCCAGGAAATTGTCATCAGTATTTTACTATTTTCTGAAATCTAAAAGATCAAATTTGATCAGTAAAATGACCCGGACAACTGTAACTGGAGTAACTGGACCAATGCACATTAACTTTACTTCATTACATTGAAGCTAATATTCTGTAAATCGAGTGAAGCTCTGTTCACTGATTTGAGTTTTCTACAGTGATTTATAGTTTTTGGACCAGATCGTCCTTCAGATGTAATCATGAATGTGTCCATCTGACTTTGTTTTCATGTGTTTTTTATCCTCACATGTTGATGAAAGGTGTCATATGTTTCAGAGGAGTTCCTGTGTTGGTGTGGGTGGAGCTGCAGGATGGACATGTCCAGCAGGCTGGCGGTTTGGCAGGAGCTGGCTGAGAGCTGTGGCCTCGCTACCATCCAGCAGGGTCTGCAGCAGGTCTGGAGTCTGCTGCTGCTCTGCCTGATCTGCAGACTCTGCTTCAGACTGGGTGAGCTGGACTACAGTACCTGCATGTCAGCAATTAGGAGCCTTCGCAGGAAGGTTGGTCTTACCTGTCTTTGATATTGACACAGATGAAATAATGTTTTCAACACCGCTCCTGTCTAAGATTGCATTCTGATGCTTTTCTGCCTCGTCACACAAAGTGACCGTCCAGACCTTTCATTCTAGATACATTTATTACACCTGTCAACGCAAATCCAACCGTACTGATGTGAGAGGAATTCGTTGTCAGATGCTGTCGGATGCTGGTGGACTAGATCAAAGTTTCTTCCTGCCTGTGTTCCTCAGGTGGCGTCTCCACCCTGAAGCATGTGGTGTCAGTGCTGGCTGGGATGTACGGCCTCTTCCTGTTCTTTGAGTGGCACATGCTGTGGGTGCTGTTGTTCAGTGCTCTCTGTTACCTCGTTCTGCTGCTCGGCCGAGACTCCAGCACCAGAGGCCTCTTCCTCTCGGCCGTCATCCTCGTCTACCTCCTCGTCGGGTGAGGAAACGCTGCAGAAACACATAGTTTGGAATCTGCAGCTTTCGACAGGAAACAGACAAAATCAAACACTTGTACAGAATAATAAATACATGGGACTACATGATATTTCCACACCCTGTGCTCCATCCATGCGTTCACACACCCAGTTAAAAAATCTGCAACAGCAACCACTGCTGTTCATGATGAAGGAGACCTGGCTTAGCAGCTGTACAGCAGAATTAGTGCAACAACGCTCTCATAGCTACTTACAGCTTCTAATCACTCTGCTCAGTATTTATTTACCGCATCAGAGCAGCCATGCCACATCTAGTTTGGTGCAGAGCACAAACCATTTTCCTTTCCTTTTAAAGTGGGAACTCTCTGTTAGCAACAGTTCTGTCACAGAAATCAACACCTACATTCTGCCTGATATTCTCTCTGCTGCAGTTGAACCCTGACGTTGCTTCTTAGCTCACACTTCCTTCAGTAGATTCACAGTTTCCTCAGTAAGTGTTTCTGCAAACCTTGTAGTTTCTGGTGTAGAGTTTAAGTCTTGTGACACATTTTTTCTACCTTTTCATTTCAGAGAGTTACATTTAATCGACATGGTGACCTGGCATAAAATAAGAGGTAAATATTCCGTCATACTGTTAAGGACATTTTCTTTATTGGTGGTTTTTCTTGCTCGTTACTTTAAACTACAGTCGTCACTGTTCAGAATATAACACTGAGTTCTTAAATTATTGTTTTCACACCATGGTTCTGTGACTATGTTAGTCAGTTTAAACTACTGCTGTACACTGTGTGTGTGTGTGTGTGTGTGTGTGTGTGTGTGTGTGTGTGTGTGTGTGTGTGTGTGTGTGTGTGTATGTATCAGATTTGGTATTGAGCATTGTAGAATTTCATTGGTCTTGGTAGTGACCCATAAGTTTCTGGTGTCGTGACATCCCTGGTTTTAGGTTTTAGGATTCAGGTTACAGTTGGCTAAGGGGCTAGCGACTGCATTCTGTCAATGAGAACTAATGTGTATTGTGTGTGTGTGTGTGTGTGTGTGTGTCAGGCACTCAGATGGTGGTGGCCATGAAAGCCATCTCTCTGGCCTTTGACCTGGACAGAGGAGCAGTGGGAGGCCTGCCCTCCCCACCTGAGTTCCTGGGCTACGTTCTCTTTGTGGGCAGCGTGATCTTTGGCCCCTGGATCAGCTTCTCCAGTTATAAAAGCGCCATCGAAGGCAGGAAACTGGTGAGTACTGGATGTTTCTGCCCTCCTCCGCCCTCCTGTGTGGTGCTGTGGTGGTAATGAGGTGGTTTGTTCCTCAGAGCTGGTCGTGGCTGTGGAGTTCCTCCGTCAGCCTCCTGAAGAGTCAGCTCTGTCTGCTGGTCTCCACCTGCATCGCCCCTTACCTCTTCCCTCTGTTCATCCCCATTGACGGAAACGCAGTCACAGAGAAGTAAGACCAATTTTCACTTTCATCTCTCCTGCAACTTAAGACATTTTGCCAGTACAACACCTTGTAGAGTCCACTGGTCTGAGAACAGACTGTCTGTCTTTCTTTCCCTGCTTCCAAGATACATTTGATAAAGGTAAGGCTTGTTTTCAGAGTTAGACCTGACAGTTTCCTCCCTCAGTCTCCTGAGGTGCGTTTACAACGAGACCTGAACAGCAGACACTTCTTATCTGACCACGTCCTTCAGAAAAAAAAATCTCTCCCCTGTAAGAGTTCTGTACTTAAATGTAGCGTCAGTGATACAAAGCTACAATGATCCACTATCTGGTACTTTGACAAAACATCTGAACGCAAGTGTTCGGCTCAGTTGTCATGGAGATGGTTCAGGTATCACGTTGTGACCTCAGTGTGGAACTTAAAGGACCACAGCAGGGGTTTTGTGCAGTGACTGGTGGTCTGATGACAGAGAAGATGAACTGGTGAAATTAACATCTGTTTATAGCATCAATGAATGAATCAGTGTGTTAAACTCAGGCCTTGGTAGCCAACCTGGTAGCTAGCAGGACTACGATGATATTTTTGCATTTTCTTTTCACACTAAACACATTTGGACATTGTCCTTAGATTCCAACCAATCATTGTCATTTTACCTGTTTAACTGTTCATTTTCATCTGACATCAATGTGTTCACTTGGAAAAAGTATATTTCCACTTTAGGTGTATTTTTCCGTCACAAGCTTTGTCTTAAATTTAATTTATAGTGGTGTAAAACAGGTCTTAAAAAAGTCTTAAATTTAACTTGTTATCAGCTGATAAGATAAAGATAAAAAATACTGTATTAATCCTGAGGGAAATTCACATTGTGTCCAGTAGCTTATTCATGTATTTAATTAAGATTTGCGTCTGTGTCATGACACCCTGTAAACAAGCTGATAACGTGTGTTTTTCCATCCCAAGCTTTGTCTTTAATTTCTTTTAAAGTGGTGTAAAAAAGGTCTTAACCAGTCTTGTTTGTACCTGTGGACACCTTGATGATGTGTGTCTCTGATTTGTCTGGTGTGTTGCGCAGGTGGCTGCGTGCCTATGAGACTGCAGTGTCCTTCCACTTCAGTAACTACTTTGTGGGTCACCTCAGTGAAGGCACCTGCATGCTGGCTGGAGCCGGCTTCACTGAGGAGAAGGAGCACATCAGATGGTGCGTTCAGCTGCTGTGACCCGAGCGTTCAGGTGGAGTCCACCTGTGTTATAGCACACCTGTGGTGATGACAACACATGTAACCAGAAAATGGTTACAAATGTGTTGTTACGCTGTGGGTGAAATACATATTTAGTTTTTTGCTGTTTTTGATTTAAGACAAAACAGACGAGACCTTACAGAAGAGGAAACCATCAAATTTAAAACAAGAAAAAATTAGTCTGAATGAGACTGCCTCCTGTTCCCCGGTCTTATCTGTGTGTGTGTGTGTGTGTGTGTGTGTGTGTGTGTGTGTGTGTGTGTGTGTGTGTGTGTGTGTGTGTGTGTGTGTGTGTGTGTGTGTGTGCTGTGCAGGGATCTGAGTGTGGTGAAGCCTCTCAGTGTGGAGCTGCCTCGCTCCATGGTGCTGGTGGTGACATCCTGGAACGTCCCCATGTCCCGGTGGCTGAAAACCTGTGAGTCTGATAAAGACGGCTGAGACACACAGCGTCTGTCCTGTGAGACGACGGACTGAAGAGTAGAGACGTTTGTCAGTCACTGGTCCGTCCAACTCTTTGGACACGGAGACAGACGGCTCTAAAACAGCTGGCTGTCGTCCACAGACAATGATTCCTTATATCATATTTTTGGCGACACAGAAGATTCAACCCTCCAGTCGTCAGGGCTTAAAGAAAAGAATTAGCTTCTCTAATGTGAGGATTTTCTGTTTGTCATATGTCACAGTATATTTGATATTTTAAAGTCAGGTACATTTAACACATCATTTGTGAATTTTTCACTATTTTAATTTTATTTTTTGCTCGTACTAAACGATGAAGTGAGAAAATGATCACCTTCTTATTTGGTCATGAAAATGTTACCATGTGGTTTAAGTATCACCTCACTGACTAATGACGTGTGTGTGTGTGTGTGTGTGTGTGTGTGTGTGTGTGTGTGTGTGTGTGTGTGTGTGTGTGTGTGTGTGTGTGTGTGTGTGTGTGTGTGTGTGTGTGTGTGTGTGTGTGTGTGTGTACATGTTGTCATAATGTTGTGTGTTCACTGTGATCTGTCCTCCATGTTCTCCAGATGTGTTTAAAAATGCCATGAAGCTGGGGACGTTTCCCGCCATCCTGGTGACGTACACAGCCAGCGCCTTACTGCACGTCAGTGACATCACACACTCCTTTTAGTGAACATCTGGATGAAGACTGTTGATGGTTGACTTCTGTCACTAACAGATGAATTTGTTTCTACATATATTTGTGACCAGTTGAACTAAATGTGCTGTTTGTTTTGTTCAGGGTCTGAGTTTCCACCTGGGGGCTGTTCTGCTGTCTCTGGGATTCATCACATACGTTGAACATGGTGTGAATTACATCTCTGAGTAGAGTAGAGTAGAGTATTTTACTGTAGAGCTGCAAACACATGACCGAAACCCTGCAGAGCTACTGTGATAGTGATAACACGTCGTCGATTTTCTTTTCTCTCCTCAGTTCTGAGGAAGAGGCTCGCGTCCATCTTCAGCGCCTGTATCCTGTCGAGGCCTTGTAACGCTGGCTGCAGCCATCAGCACAAGAAGGTAAAAGTTCAGCTTCACTCAACAGTAGCACGATGAGCAGGTGAGCAGGTGTTTTGAGTGTACATTGGTCTAAAATTACAGACAACAGTTTGTTCTGACTTTTCTCATGGAAGTTCATACCAGGACATCAGATGTTTCTATTAGATCCAATAAACTGAGAAAGAGACGTGGTACAGGTTGATGAGAGGTCTGTGAAGGTTCTCAGTCCCCAGCTCTGTGTATAAGGGTAAAGAAGGTGCCCCTGTCCCTGTTTGAGCTTGTTCTTTGTGTGTTGGTCTGTAGGCGTACTGGGTGGTGATACTGAACCTGGGTTTCAGCCTCCTGGCCATCTTCCACCTCACCTACCTGGGCTCTATGTTTGATCCTGGAGTTGATGAACAGGATGCAGAGGAGGTAAGAGCAGAGCTGAGGTGGACCACAGGTGATCTGCTCTGAGGAGAAATACTTCACATACAGATACAGACCACACACATTTTAAAGAAGCTCCATTAACATCCCACACATGTCTCTGATATGAGTCGGTTTCAAATCTGCAGCTCAGCTCACTGTTTGTTTATTTGGGTATTTTCATTTTGGATTTGAAATCCCACTGATGTTGAAAGACACATGAATGCACCACAACACATGACACAGGAGACTGAGAGATTGTGTGTGTGTGTGTGTGTGTGTGTGTGTGTGTGTGTGTGTGTGTGTGTGTGTGTGTGTGTGTGTGTGTGTGTGTGTGTGTGTGTGAGTGAGAGTGTGTGTGTGTGTGTGTGTGTGTGTGTGTGTGTGTGTGTGTGTGTGTGTGTGTGTGTGTGTGTGTGTGTGTGTGTGTGTGTGTGTGTCCTGTTTGCAGGGCTACGCAGCGATCCACACCATCCAGAGGTGGTCTGAACTGAGCTGGGCCAGCCACTGGGTCGTGTTCGGCTGCTGGGTCTTCTACCGTTTGATTCAGTGACACGGGGCAGATGAGGAGGCGGCAGACACACAGGACTTCATATCACAGTGTGAGTGGATCTGAAGGGACTTAAGGACGAGGATCTGCTTTAATGGGACAGGTGGACGACTGCATCCACGACTGACTGGGTGCAGAGGGACAGAGCAGTTTACGGTACGAGTACCTGTGACTTTGAGGATCATTCCAGGACATGTTGACGTGAACCGTCCCCTGATGTGCAGTAAAATAGGATCAGGTGAGACCTCCGGATGTGCTCAACCTTCACTGAGGCCTGTAGACAGCTGTGTTGTATATCCAAAAACATTTCAGCAGTTCAGTATTAGATATACAGACTGATTTCTTTATATATGTTCTTCTGTTACAACTGAACCTTTCTGTGCGTGTGTGTGTTTTCTATTAAATTTTTCAGTAAACGTAAACGAGCTCCTGACCTGTGATTATCAGCAGCACGAACCTGAACTATTACAATCAGATTTATACTTTTTCTCATTACCTACCTCAATAAACAGATTCTCAAAAAACAGGTGAATCATCATTACATGTATTTATAATGTATTTTCACTGGGACACAGTGTGGAGCAGTGCTACAGCTCATCAGCAGCACAGAGTGGAGGTGATACAATAAAAACATCTGATCCTAATGAAAATCAGTGACTACATGTCTTTATCAGAGCTGCCACTGACGACTGTTACCCTGTCAATTCATCTATTGGCTGTTTTATTGATTAGTTGATTAAAAGATGAAACATTTATTTAGATGCAGGCGACTCAACCATGATGTTTAGATATTAACACACACACACTAACACACACACAGACACACAGACACACACACAGGTCATTTATCTTTATCTTATCCATATACTTATTGATCTGGCTCAAAATATTACTGGTTCTTTTTCATTAGAGTTGTTTTTTTTAATTATCATTTTAAATGTATATGTTTAGAACAGGATTAGAAAAGTCACTATAAAATCAATATCTCACTTGAAACAAATGTGAACTGTCAGTAAAATAAATAATTTAACAGTATCAGTCCTCCCTCTGCTGCTGGTACCACCGGTAGAGAGAGAGAGGGAGGGGTGGCGGCCAAGTCTGGGACAGATCCTGTGTGTGTGTGTGTGTGTGTGTGTGTGTGTGTGTGTGTGTGTGTGTGTGTGTGTGTGTGTGTGTGTGTGTACACGTGTACGTGTACTTGTACTTGTACTTGTACTTGTACTTTCTACATAGTAAGGACCAAAAAAAGTATTTTACTAACAGAGTGAGGACATTTTGGGAAAGTGAGGACATTTTGGCCGGTCCTCACTTTTTGAGACACCTTAAAATCACATGTTGAGGGTTAAGACTTGGTTTTAGAGTTATGGTTAGAATTAGGTTTAGGTTAAGGTTAGGGTCAGGGTTAGGGTTAGGCACTCAGCTGTGATGGTTAAGGTTAGGGTAAGAGGCTAGGGAATGCATTATGTCAATGAGTGTCCTCACAAAGATGGAAGTACAAGTATGTATGTGTGTGTGTGGATGTGTGGATGCGACAAACAAGCAGAAGTTTCCTCTGCAGCAATGGCAGCCATTGCTGCAGAGGAAATGCTCTGGCTATGCCACAACGACTTCTGCTTGTTCATGCAGGTCAGAGGGGCTGAGTTAGGTGATGAGGTAACACTACTGTACTGATTTGTTAATAGCTTTTCAAAAGCAGTGCAGGCTCCACGCCATATTGGGTCACACCAGGGCCCACAGTCCTTGTCCCAGCTCTGGGAAGCCTTCTTTCAGGCCCTGGGAGCTACAGCCGGCCTTTCATCCAGGTCCCATCCCCAGACCAATGGGCAGAGGGAGCAGACCAACAAGACCTGGAGACAGCTCTACGCTCCATCCCTGCTCAGCACCAAGTCACTACATGTTCACTCAACTGATCACAGATCTACACAAACACAGTAGACCACCTCTGGGATGTGGTAGTAGTGTGGTGATCTTCATACTGTGCTCAGTGAGTGTACATGTAATCATTTGACCCACTGTGCATAAATATATTTGTGTGTGTTTTAATGAGCTGTTCTTCTCACATGGATTTCTGGCCTCTTGGATGGACTTGGACCCCACCTGTCCTCTCACCTGTGTCTAGTCAATCATTAACGTCTCTGTCGCTCCGACCAACACGGAAACCACAGGACAACAGTCTGCGAGGATCCTCTGATCCCCGGCCTTTCATCCCTGATCTGATCCAGGGACGGGACCGGGTTCGTTTGGTTGCTGTGGGTTCAGCTGTAGTGTTTGTAGCTGACTGTGATAAACGTGTTCCTGTCTGTGTGTGTGGTGTGTGACGGGTGGACGGAGTGCAGAGCAGCATTACAATGAGAACTGGAAGAGGGGCCAACTGCAGCTGGATCGGGCCTGAGATCCCTCTGTCCTCACAAATCTTCAGTGGTAAGTAAAGGTCTATGCTGAGTGGGGGGACAGTTTCATTGGTTTCATTCTAACAGCAGCTGAATATAACCACTAATATACCATTATTCTTTAATATTTGAATGTCTGTTTTTCCATTTTGTACCAAGAGACAAAGCAGACTTGAGTAAAGACCCCTGGAAACTAAATTCTTATTTTGTTCATTTTGAAGCATTTTGGACAGAACGAATGATTTTTAAAAGTCTCACTGAGATACTGTGTGTGCTGTTCTCCATAGAGTAAAAACAGCTGATCATATTCATCCTCCATCAGTTCTCTAACATTTCAAACGGTTGTAAAAAGAACTAAGTCAGAGGTGTGGAGGACACATAAACAAACAGCTGCAGTATTTTATTACCTTAAATCAACTAAACATCATCTCAACTCTGGAGATTATATTAGCATTGTCCCATAATTTAACCCCAACAACAGAAATACATCATAGGATGAGAATTTAGAAACAGTGAATAACAAAGTAGTTACAGAAACTGGAGGCGAACAAAGTGAAATAAACGAGAAGCCTGGAGAAAGAGATTTAGTCTGGATGAGATCAGAACAGGAAGTGGACGTCCACACAAACAACCACCGTCACTGAGACGTTAATGAGCCCCTGCATCGCTCTGGATGATGCCCTCAGTGTGACACTGTGTGTTGATCAGACTGTGACTGTCTCCTCTCAGCCATTAAAGATGATCTGTGGCTCTTCCTCATCCCGGCCGGCCTGGCTGTCATCCTGCTGGGGGTGTTCCTGGAGGAGGTGGGCTTCTTCCTGCGCCACGTCCCCTCGTCCAGACGGAAACGCCTCTACTTGTGGATATTAGGAATGTACCCGGTAAGATGACAGCCCTCTGTCCCACACACAGCCCCTCCCCTAAACTCTACAGTGTGTTGAATTTGTTTTGGTGCAGTGTGACCACCACAGCTTTGTGTTGTTCTTTGTGACTCAGGTGTTTGCCTTGACCTCCCTCATAGCGCTGTATGTGCCTCGTTCCTCCTCGCTGTGTAACTTCATTGCATCTCTGTGAGTTAACCAGTCCTGACATCACACAGTACTGTAGTCACATCTGCACTGGTACACTGTCTGAGTGTGTGTGTGTGTGTGTGTGTGTGTGTGTGTGTGTGTGTGTGTGTGTGTGTGTGTGTGCGTGTGTGCAGGTATCACTCTGTGACCTTGCTGAAGTTCATGGGGCTGATCACAGACTTCTTTGGAGGGAAGGATCGTATGCTGGGTGCTCTGTCTGGACAGCAGGTGTCTCCAGACCCTTTCCCCTGCTGCTGCTGCTGCTGCCTCCCAATGGTGGACATCAACAGGTGCACACCTGGACACACTGACCTGCACACACCACACGAACATCTGATTCACAAACTGGTGTTTCAGCCATAGACTGTATCAGTCATCTGCCTGCACGAGCCAGTTTACAAAGGTTGACAATATCAACATGAAGCACAGGCTTATACATACATGTGTTGTGTGTAAACTTCGTTATGTAAATGTTGTGTGTGGACTGTGAACGTGCAGCAGCAGCCGTGGCTGGATGATGGCGGCCGTGCTGCAGCTCTCTGTGGTCCGCAGCATCCTGTTCTTCCTCACTCTGGTCCTGTGGTCAGACGAGCGCTACACCTACGGAGATGTGAGTCATTTATTCAGACCTCGACCTGAGCTCATTCTGTTGAAGCTATACTGCACAGATGTGATTTAACCCAGCCCCTCCTGATAAAGGACAGTGGGTGGAGCATTTGTCAACTTTATTAATCACTGTAGGTTGTTTATGGAGCTTCACCACATCAGGATTTGATATTTTTCTTTCATTTGAATCGACATTAAAGTATTTTTCAGGCTTTTTTGCCTTTATTATAGTGACAGGAAACTTTTTGGGGTGAGAGAGGGGATGACATGCAGCAAAGGGCCACAGGCCAGACCAGAACCCGGGCCACTGCGGTAAGGAGCCACCAGGGTGCTCCATCATTAAAGTAGAATTACCAAACTGGGAAAACAACTGTTTAAAGCTGCACTAGTGATGAAGATAACCTTTCATAAAGACCAAAGACCTCATGCAGTGATTGGTCGGCTGTGTGACTGAAGGGTTTAAACTTCTGAGAATCTGAGGCAGCACAGACTCAAGACTTGAAAGTCTAACGCCCTGTTGGAGTTTTATTAAAGTTTCAAGGCTCATTTAAACTGACAACACCTGAAATTACCTGTTGACCATGAACTCTTGAGCCAACCAGTCGTCCAACCAGAACAAGCATTGTTTCTTTGTCCCTCCCTTCTGATGTCGCTGATATCCAGGAAGCATAAAGAGACGTCACCTGACTTCCACTAGAGGTCACCTCACTGTAAAACCCACCTGTGGGTCATAATCAGCTGCTGCAGGGGGACGTCTCTCTAGGGCATGAAGGATAAACTCAGTGCAACAATCTTCTTGTTCTCCAGGGGGATCCAGTCAACCCCAACCTGTATGTGAACGGCATCATATGTGTGTCAACCTTCGTGTCCTTCTACGGCCACCTCCTGTTCTACAAAGCCACGAAGAGAGCTCTGCCTGGTTATGGACTGAGAGCCAAGTTCATCTGCATCATCGTGGGGTTGGTGCTGTGTGGCCTGCAGAGCGGCATCCTAGAGACCATGGGTGCTCTGGAGGTGATCCCCTGCACACCACCCTTCTCCGCCCAGGCCAGGTCCCAGTGTAAGTCTCAGCACATCAGCACAACCAGCAGTTCTAGTGAATCTGGCTTTTCTCAGGCCTTCTATTGGCTTCATATTCTACTTTATACAAACACACTCTCTGGCTTTCAACTGTGTGCCATGGTCTTCATCAGTGGGCAGCTGGACAAAGATTACAGGGGCCATTTATTTGTACATCTGACGCCAGAGACAATCTTTAAACAGAGGCCCAGGATAAAGGCTGTTAGATGTGGTTGAAATTCTTGGAAACTTTAGTAAGTGGACCTTGAGTTGAGTTTGTTTTGACACACACCTCTAGCATCAGTTTCACAGCAGTTAGATGGGAAATGTTTCAGTGATCCAGACTTTATGGATAGGACCACCACCTACAAATCCAAAGCAATCTGAACTAAATTCAGCTTCTATTATTCTAACAGAAGAACATTATTCTAACCTTACAAACGTTTTTTAGAAAGCAGTCATTGGCAATACACTGACAGTCAGTCACAGTTAGGGAGAGACAGGAAAGTCAAGGAAAGAGAGAAGGGATGACATGCAGGTTGGACCTGGCCCCAGCCCTCTATGTATCAGACCAAGCCCCCATGGTATGTACTCCCCCAGGTGAGCCACAGCAGCGCAACCCATAAAAGAAAAAAAACTGTTTATAAATGAAATATTGTTTCCTCAGGACCAGAGTCTGAAAATATCAGACAAAACATCAAAGAATTCAGACGATTATAAAGGTGCATCATGACCTGAGGGCGATAAAGTTTGTTCAAATACAGAACATAGAGCAGATTAGAAAGAGGATAATGAATCTATACATGTACATAATATATAAACATGCCGTTTGTCTACACATATGTACAAGGTAACAATAAAAAATGAAGAAAGCAAGAAATATATTCTACAAATTGGGTACATGGACGTATTCACACACCTTTATCAACACACAAACACCTGCATTCACACAACAGCTCAACATTTAACATCTGTCTTTTAATCTGGGAAGGGAATGAAATGTAGGAAATCTCCAAACTAAAGTTTCAGGTTTGTAAAGTGGGACGAGAAAGTAAATTATGAATTCATCAAATCCTCAGGCACTGAAATGTTCTGTTTTCTAAAAGATGATGGTTTCTTTAATCAGTCAGTCAAAACAAATTCTATATTTTGTTAATGAGATACAGACGAGTTGAGAAGAAGCCAGTGATACATGAGGCTGTGTTCAGTACGCTTTCTCTCTACATGTGATCACAGTAATGATTGATGCCCCTCAGACCTGTGTTATCTGTCCAACCTCAGTGATCTACCACTACTGTGTGATTGTGGAGATGTTCTGCATCGGCCTGTATGCCCGCCACACTTTCCGTAAGGTGGAGCCGAGCGTGGTGGAGGAGGCGAAGGTGCCCGTCGGTGTGTGTCAGATGGAGAAAGGCGTTCAAACAGACGACGTTCAGACTGTGCATCAGAAACGTGGCCTGCTCTCAGAGGACGCTCGGCCCGGCCGCTGCCTCGTCGGCGCCTCCAATCCCAGCTACAGCGACAGCGAGGACAGCCTGTGCAGGATAGAGCATGCTCCTCTGGATGGGTTCCCCTTCCCTCAGGTCAGAGGTCAGCAGCCAGGCAGACCTGATCCAGTGGAGCCCAAGTCTGCAGAGGACCCAGGTGTTGAGCTGACCCACATCACTGTCAGAGCTGATATTAACTGTCAGGACTCTAAGGATGTCACTGTGGTCTGACCAAACACTAAATAAGGCAAAGCTGGTAAACCAGAACCAGCATCCTCACCGCTGGTCCTGGCTGGTTTGGTTCTGTGTGTGGCCCTGAGACCTGCCTGCAGAACCTTTGATCAACAGTTCACACAGTCGTACCTGACATACAGGAATCTGTGTGGAGGTGTCCTCCTTCTCCGTATGGTGCAGATCTACAAAAACCGCTGGCTCACATCTCTGCTTTATGAGACAAAGCATGACAGGCAGCGAGGGGCCCAGGCTGGATCTGAACCTGGAGCCGCTGTGGGAAGGACTGAGCCTGGTTTATGGTACCAGCGGAGCCACTGGGGCCCTCCCTTTAGCTTACACAAAGACAAAATGTTCATCAGTGTAATGACATGAGAAATGTTGTTGCTTCTCACTCTTCAAAATCTCTAGATGTGTTTTTTATTACATTTATTGTTTTCCAGATTTGTAACACTAATTGTGCTCATTTGTGGGAAGAACTACATGAAAACTTGTCAACTAAGTTATCTTAGCGCTGATCTGCTGTAGGTTGGACTGTACCATGTTTACACACAGCTTTGGATTGAAGTGTCTTTTTTAGCAGAGACAGTTTGGACACTGGCTTCTCTCAGGAGAGAGAATAAATGAATTTATATTTCACAGTCTTTGGCTTCAAGCTTTGCCCTGTGTCTGTGTATGCAGCAGTCAGAACGTGGCTGGTTCTCTCTCTGAACATGGACCACATCCAAAAAGCTTTAAAAAAAAAAACTTTTCAGGTTAGATGAGTCTGAAAATGTTGTCCCCCTGTTTTAGTGTGAATGAAGAATATTATTACTATTATAATGGAATGATGCAGTCTTCTTCCTGTGATGATGGAGAACTATCCTCACAGAGAAATATGAGATATATATATGAGAGTTTTGACTTTTCATGTCGTGACTGTTCATATTTCTCTTCTCAAAGGAAAATAATTTGAAGTGATTTTTATTAAACTGGTGGTGAATTTTTAAATGAAACTGTATATTACTAACATGTGAATAGTGTATAGTTATGTATAGAAGTATACAGTACTCATTCTAGACAAATGTGTTAAGTCTGAAGAAAAAAGACATGAGAAACTATTAAATGTTTGGGACAGTGACTGTGTACAATATTTTAAATTACAGTCAGAGCCCAGACCTGGAATAAAACAGTAATACTTCAGTACAAGTACCTAAAACTTGAGTACCCAGGTACAGTACTTGTACTTGATTAAATGTGTTACATTCTTATCTCTATCACTGCTCGTCCTTGTGATTTATTAATTTATTATCATATCAGGGATCAGTGTTACTGCGTCTGAAGAGGATCAGGGTGAAGGACGTGAACCGGAACCACGACGGTCTCCAAACTTCCTCTGTGGTGAAACAACGGACGTACCGACGTCATCACGTAGCTGCGTAGCTTCTTGGCGAATGGCGCCGCCTTTGTACGACATCTATTGTCTTCCGGCTGATCCTGACGACATCTGAGCCAATGAGAGGGCAGACTACTGACGCTCATCCAATCAGCAGCCGCTGCAGCGTGTCCTGCAGCGGGGTCCTCCCACCAGTGCAGATTTTCCTATTTTGGCGGCTGTGCAGAAAACATGGCGGAAAATTTGAAAGGTAACTCATGAGGAGTATATATGACTTTATATGCCATTATATATTTATTTACTGTTGTTATTTTTGTTCAGTGTCGGTACAGTCGATATGAAGGCAGCGAATATCCACTCTCTCCTGTCGTCTAGCTCGCACAGCGGTAGCACAGCGGCGGGTCGTGTATTATGGGGAAGCTAAGTTAGTTGTCCGAAGTGTCGTTAGCTCTGGGTGCAGTTTAACCGAGGCTCTTTAATAACCACACTCTCCGTTTGTGATTCAGTGACTGTGACTTAAAGCCGAGAAGTGTTTTGTCAGCTGTAGGAAGCAGAAATGACGGAGTTAGTGGAGTAGTTGAGTTTGCACTTCTCCTCCGTACAAACGGCAGAAGCCGTTTAGCGGGCAAAACTGTTCCCGGTGAGCCCAAGGCGCCATGCAGCGCCAGAGGCGTTTAAATGGCTTCATACTGTTTTTATCCGGTCATTCAATCTCGGTTTGATTTACACAGTGCCAAAATGACAACATGCATTATCGGGGCTCTCTGCAGAGTCGGGTCCGGGCCTGACAGCATAATAGAGAGAAACCAAAAGTTCCACCATGAGCAGCACTTGGTGACAGTGAGGAAGGAAACTCACTTTAACAGGAGGGTGGTTTTTAGCATCTTTTTGAGACTGTATGTTTCTAATTTTCACAATATTGCACAGGTGGAAGAAGGCTGTCATAGAGACTTGTTTATGAGTGAAGTAAAAGACATGTCCTGGTTAAAAATTACCCCAAGGTTTCTTATTGTTGCACTGGAGGCCAAGGTAATGCCATTCAGAGTAACTATATTATCCAAAAATGTATGTCCGAGGTGTTTAGGACCAAGTAGAATAACTGCCTGAAGTTTGACTACCTGATTAGTTTCGTCTGGCTTCATAGATAAGTACAGCTGGGTGTTATCTGTGTAACAATGGAAATTTAAGTGGTGCTTCCTGATAATATTGCCCAAAAGAAGCATATACTGTCTATTCAGAGGGTCCAAACCTCTTCATTGTTTTTACATGTTGTTATGTTGCAGCCTGATGTCAAAACCATTTAGCACAGATCTAATATAGAAGTGTTGATTAAAGAAAAAATATCATTGAACAGCCTCATTAGAATAGAAGACTGGTCAGTGGTATAGATGAAGAAACTGTTGAAGTTAGCTCAGAGAGATCTACAGGGGAGAAGCAGTCTAAATATAAATCACATGATTCTGAGGTTACTGTACAGTTGTGTCAGTTGTGGGAAGAAGGTGAAGGAAAAAAGTGCATCAAGTAATTACTGGTAGTAATAACAAAAAAAACGGTAGCAATAATGAGCGGTATGTATGTGACAGTTCTACTCATAAAACTGGCTCTAGCCGTGGTTTCTTTGTGAGGGGACACGTTCATCAGGAGGTGCTGCACATTAAAAAGTAATTTTTTAATTTGGAGTTATGAAAACAAATAGTTTTCTTGTGGATTTACAAAACTGTTAATGTACTAAGCATCACTTAGTTGAGCAAGCTTTGTGTTTGTAACATGCTTCCAACTGAAGATGGGATTTTATTGAGATGAAACTTTCTTCACTGTGTTATTTGTCTGCTGAATTCAGCCAGTCATCCAGACAGTGTAGTGCCTGTCGAAGTCATATTACATTTCTATGCATCTTCAGCCATGAGCAGTGCTGGTGTAAATCGAATTTGTTTGAAGTGGAGTTTGCTTTAGCCTCATTGCATTTGACCCTGACTCAGTTAAAGGGAGTTGCTGTGTCAGATTGCAGCGTGCCCTGTAAGATGTCCTGGGAGGAGCTGGAAGCCCTGTGTCGCAGAGAGAGGCTCTACTGTAAAGAGCTCGGAGTGAACAGAGCCAACGTCAATGAGTATGAGGTGGAGTTCCTCTGTGACTACAAGAAGACTAAGGTAAGGTGTCACTATTACAACACATCCTCACCAGAGCTCTTCTTATCTGTGGTGGTGTTATTAGGAAGTATGCATTACGCAGCCTGTACACTGTACACTGACCTGAGGCCTCTATTATTCTGATCAGATGAAGACACAGTCATGTTGAAACACGGAATCAGTTCAAGGTAATGATATAAATGTAGCAGCTGGTTATTCCAGTTGTGTGTCTGTCATTCTAGCTAACACCACAGGATGATTCAGAAATGAGACAGATGCTGGGTACTTGTATACTGTGTGGGTTCATCCAGTTGTTGTTAATGCTTCTTTGCATACCTTTGCTCTGAGGTGTGCACTCCTGTAGACAAAATATGACATCTCAAGAGGCCTCATTTATGAAACTTTGTATAGGAGCCATACCATAAGTTTATGTGCCTATTCCAAAAAATCATCACATTTATAAAACTGGGAGCACATGGGCATGCACACAATTTAATTTTAATTTTTATTTTATTTTATCAATCACCCACAATCATCTTGAAAATATGTGCACATGCTCAGGCCTTCTATCCTGCCCACCACACTCTGAAATTAAATATAAATGGTTAATGCTGCTGCACCCTGAAAGAGTCTGGACTGGTGGGGACACAGGCAGACTGAGTTAGGGGTGGGTGATGTGACAATCTTATATTGTGGACAATCTTATGTTGGCATATGATCTGCTTTCCAGATGAATCGTACAGATTGCGTCATTAAAAAGTTCAGATATTTAATTTTAAAACTTCAATCGCTGCTGTCCAAGACGGTGGAGCTGGAGCCCATTCATGGGACAACAAACCTGCCCACAGGCAGAGGCGTGAGAGGCAGGGCTAGCTAGTCAGCAGTGACTGAACTTTCACATTAAAATACTTCCATATAGCACCTTATAAATAACAGCACTCTCCAAATGAATACTATGTATGAGATAAGCAAGAGGACAGCCTTATGGGTGAAGAGTAGAGGCGAGTCAAAGCAGCAGAAAGATTTGAATCACAACATTTGGTCATGACCTTCAAAATAAAATCGAATGGAAACAGGATGCAGATTGTGATTCAGAACGCAGATTTCGATTCTACCCAGAAAGATTGTTATATGATCTTTTTGCCAGATTGCCTACAGCAACTGAGTGGCTCACACCTTTAGACTGATGCTGTCAGCTGCAGTGTGGACTGTAACAAACAGTAATAAATCACAGGTATAAACAGGTAAGATTTGGATTGACCTGTGTCTTTTAAAATGGAGAGGTGCTTATGACAAAGTAGGTGTTTAGACTAATCTAATACAGACTAATCTTTTAATATTAGGTGAAATGAAAGGTGTGTGACAGATCACTACAAATTCACTGCTTAACAAATTTTCACAGTTTCTAAAATGTTTATGTGCCTGGGTCACAGTTGTCTACAGGTGCACACATGCTCCCAACAAGTTTGTTTCTATAAATCCCAACTTATCTTTGGGAAGTGGCTCAAACATATTTCAAGCTCTGTTACATGTACACAGAGAAAACAAGAAACTGAGCATTGACAAGAGCAAACTGAGAATTTACTAAGAAATAAAAAAACAATGATTTGTTCCAAACAGACATAAATAATATCTTAAACATTGAGCCTGGTCTGTGTTGACCTGGTAAATGATGCTGGAAAAAATTTTGTCTTTGCTCCTAATGGAAGTTGTGTGTTTCAGGAAGAGGAGTTTTACTTGGTGAAGTGGAGGGGGTTCCCAGAGTCGGACAACACCTGGGAACCCAAGAGGAACCTCAGATGCCCCAAACTGATGAAGCAGTTCCACCTGGACCTTGAGAAGGAGCTGAGTCGCCACAAGAGACGCTGCATCCCTAAAAAGCTGGATAAGGAAGTGACCTCAGCCCTTATCCAGAAAGCCAAACTCCGTCAGAGTCTGCAGCGCTGGGAGGCCCATTTGAATCACACTCGCAACCACCCAGGTCGCATTTTTGTCATAAACGAAGTGGACCTTGAGGGCCCCCCAAAAAACTTTACCTACATCAACAACTACAAAGTAGGCCAGGGCATTGTTTTGGATGAGATGGCTGTGGGTTGTGAGTGTAAGAACTGTTTAGAGGAGCCGGTGAATGGCTGCTGTCCTGGGGCCTCTTTGCACCGTATGGCCTACAATGATAGGGGGCAGGTCCGGATCAGGGCGGGAAAGCCCATTTACGAGTGCAACTCTCGATGCAACTGTGGCCCCGATTGTCCCAACAGAGTGGTGCAGAAAGGCATCCAGTTTGACCTGTGCATCTTTAAGACAGATAATGGCCGGGGCTGGGGGGTCCGCACTCTGCAGCATATCAAGAAGAACACATTCGTCATGGAGTACGTAGGAGAGGTAAGACCGGGTCCAGGACACCCTCTGTCATCATCAGGAAAGTCAGTCTGTTTAACGCATCTTTCATTTTCTCCTTTAGTAACATTTAATTGCTAAAATGGTGAAAAATAGCATTTACATTTTTTCATAACTGTGACATTGAAACTAAAGTGACAGGTGTCAGTTTCACGTGGTGTTGGTGGTGTGTCAGTATGATATCGACAGATCTTTTTCCTGTCTATTATGCTGCAGTGAGGCTAGAGCTGCAGCTCAGGCCTGTTTCTCATGCAGGCTGTGTGGCTGCTCTGTTAACATGGGAGCAGAAATAAAAACCAAGACGCTGTGATAGTCTGGTGTCCCAGGACACTTTTATGCCTCCATGGGGGCGACAGCCAGGGCCAGAGGCCTTATGTTTTCAGGTTGTCTGTCTCACTTGTCTTAGAACTCCAGCAGAGTGATATTTCTTCTCTCCAGCTGATAACTTCACATCAAGTTAAAGAGCCAGATCTTCCAGTTAAAGTTTGGTTAATATCCAATTAGTAATTTCAGTTTAGCAGCTCAATAGACTCAGGATCCAGGAGCTTGGGAAGAATAAGTTGTGCTTAATGTAGAAATCTACAGCTGTTGTTTCATTGTGTCACATACATATTTAAGGTAAATGTAGATTACACATGGAATCAGAAACACCCAGTAATAAAAGACTCAGATTAGGATTGTGGCCAAAAAAACTGGACTGGACCATTTTCAGTTTGTTGGTTGATAAATTCACCTTGTTTAAAGATTATCAAACAAATATGAAGAATTCTCATATTTACAGAACTTCACAGTTACCGTGAGGTTCTATTTAAGACATCATATTGAAAGGTGTTTCTAATATAAATATAATAATAATGATAATAATAATGTATGTTTATAAATGATGGGGGAACACTAGAAATACATTTTTAATAAATCCAATAAAACAACAGCTGAACCCACTGAGTCAAATAAAGATGGGGTTTCTTTGCAGGGCTTTCAGTTCTATTTTTCTACTCGGTGTGAATGTCTGAGCGTTTCCGCTGCCACTTCTCTTTGTTCTTTTGTTTGTGGCTGAGGCCTTCCCTCAGCAGCCTGAGTTTGAATCCAACCTGGTTCCAGTAACTTCCTGTGTGGTTTCATCCAGATCATCACGACAGATGAAGCAGAGAGGCGGGGTCACATATACGACCGCCAAGGCTCTACGTACCTGTTTGACCTGGACTATGTGGAGGATGTGTACACAGTGGATGCTGCTCACCTTGGAAACATCTCCCACTTTGTCAACCACAGTGTAAGTGTCTTTAAACTGTACAGAACATACTGCCGGCAGGACTGCACTCTGTATGTACAGTCATCAGACCCCTTCATGTTGTTCACATGTTGTCATGTTACAGTCTTACACTAAAATCATTTAAATTCAGTTTTCCCATCATCAGTCTTCATCATCAGTGAAAACACAATTTTAGACATTTGTGCAAATGTAATAAAAGGTGTTCACATTTTTATACAGGATGGATTTCACATGCAAAATGATCTGATATCGTTTAACTTTATTTACAATCTCTTTTATATTCCAGCCAATGATGTTAACGTTTGGTCCAATTAATCTTATTTAAACAGTACCTTCATTACATTTTCTTCCATCATAATATTCTGCATTTTGGGAGAAACACATGCACGTGTCCATCCCTCATCCATGATCAAAGCAGTGATGCTGCTGCAGCTCACAACTTCAGTTACCTGATGATAGTGGGAGGTCTACCTCAGCAGGTACACAACCGTGTCTCTTGTTGTCCTTCCAGGATAAGTTACTCTTCCAGTGCACTTGAGTGCAGACAGACTGTGCAGTCCCAGATTTTGTGTATGTGTTTTTTTTTTTTTAAATTGTTGTTTGGTATTTCAAAGTTGGAGTCTGAGCCCCTGGCTCATACTGTGTTGTTTTTGCAGTGTAACCCCAACCTTCAGGTCTTCAATGTGTTCATTGACAACATTGATGAGAGACTCCCGAGAATCGCTTTGTTTTCAACACGGTCTATTCGCGCAGGAGAGGAGCTCACCTTCGACTACAAGATGCAAAGTAAGTGTCATTAATTCAGCAGATTCAGCTTTAAAAAGTCTTTGATGGGCCTTTTTTAATAAGATAAGATAAGATATCAGCGGGACCACGTAATCATGACATTCAGCTCTTCTTTAGTCAAGTCAACCAGTCAGGTCTCACCAACAGAACTACACACCTGATCCTGAAGGATGGTGTCGGGGCCAAGCAGCACATATTTTGATTGTTATCAAAATCTGTTCCTTTTACTTACTGAGCTCTGTTTCTTGTCACCTCATCTTTCAAGTGCTCATCTGCTGCCTACAGTGCAGCACGACTCTGCATCTGTGTTTGAAAAATAGTGTGTGAATGTCAGGATTCCTACAGTGTGGAATATGATTTTAGTAATTTCCAACTCTGTATGAGCCAGGAAAAATAAGAGTAAAGCATGGGGGGAAAAATAGTGTTTTAGGACTGTTCTCTCCTGAGAGGTGAGACTGATGGAGAAAGCAAGAGCAAAGTCAATGGACTTCAGGTCTCTTTTCATGTTCCCTGGTGAATTGTACATAGATGTGCTGGCACCCTCGGGCCCTTAGAATAAAGATCTGTGTGATCACAATCGGGCTCCCAGTACCAGCAGTACCTCCAGCCTGCACCCTGCTCCCCCAATAATCAGAACAAAAGCAGCAGGGTTCCAGCAGGTGGATGATAAATTGATTAATAAATCAACAAAAAAGTATTCTTTGATAATTGATCACAGTCAGCTCACTCGGACTGTGGCCCAGAACAGTGTCCAGAGTATCCAACCACTCTGTAGTTTGTACTTGACACTAAAAAAACTTTTTTCATTTACTGTACGTTGGTTAATGTTTACAGAGGCAGCAGTTTTTTCTCTGTTGAAGAGTTGAACTTCACATTAAATCTACCGTTTAGAGTGTAAATGATGTCACATGGTTACCAGCCGTGTATATGGAGGGGTGGGCGGTTACTTTTTAACAGTCCATAAGAGCTGGTTTTTACACTGAACCCTGATTCTGTTTGTTTCCAGTTGATCCAGTTGACACAGAAAGCACCAAAATGGACTCCAGTTTCAGTCTAGCGGGGCTTCCCAGCTCTCCCAAGAAGAGGATTCGAGTGGAGTGTCGATGCGGATCAGACTCTTGTCGAAAGTACCTGTTCTGATGATGAACTGCTGAGAACGCAACACTGTCATTGTGTAAAGATGTGGAAAATTGTACAGATTTTTAAATGAACTATTATTTTCTTTTTGCTTATGAAAGCTGAAATCCACCATCAATGTGTGACCACGACAGACAAGATAAAAAAAAAAACCCAGTCCAGTTTCATATCAATGATTTCACAGAATGTGCAGCATCTGGTTTCCACTAAACTGACGTCAGTGGGTCGTTTTTCTATATGATGTCAATCATGTAGAAAATCAAACAGATGAGCGAGTCTTTCAGCTCATCTACAGAGTACAGGACAAAAACCAACATCCTGTTTCTCTGTGACTAAAATGTGTTCTGTGGTTAAGTCTATGACAGGTCTGTTCCCCGGCCTTTTCATGACCGTGCAATCATAGCAGTTTTTTAAAAAAAAGCTTCGCTCTTAGTTTTGTCCTTAATTTCTACTAGTGACAGCACTGTACTCACAAAGGTCACACCTGAGAACACCTGAGATCTGACATCTGAGACCACCTGAGATCGGAGAACGCCTGAGATAAGAAAACTCCTGAGACCTGTGGAAGTGAAGGTGAACAGAAACATGACGACACAAACATCTGTCACAGTTTAGACCCACTTCCTGGTTCACCTTTGACTCAGTGTACCTGCTGTAGTGTAGTGACTGATTCCTCTCACTGTTGTCAGCTGTTCACTGGTAGAAATGATTGAGTTGAGACCTGTATTTTGTGACATTAAATGGTCACAGTTTCACAAAAGGCTCTGGGCAAACAGTCGCCATGACGGCAGCTGTGGGGCCAGTGTCTGGTTTTGTTCCTGTACTTCCTGTCATCACCACACACATCTGGCCCAGCTGTTATCTCTGGCTCATATCAATGTCTTTGAACTGTCCAACATCAAATGTGATTTTTAAAAAATGTTTATTTTTTTATTAGTTATATATTTTCTTATGCTTTATGTTTCTTCTACCTTGAGTCTTGTCACTTGTGTGTCATCGTGCTCCTGATGCTCAGCTGATGTGACAGTGATGATGGTTCAGGTCTCAGTAAGAACTGGTTCACTGGACGGTGAAACACCCGCCGCCGTATTCTCCTCCCGGCTCCACCTCGCTGCCTCTCTGATCCTCCACCAGTCTGCCCATCTTTACCAGTAACCAGCTCTCAGATCCCAGTCAGCATGTAGCATGGAGATCTCCCCAAGATGAGAGGGAGTGACCAGCAGCTGAGCCAGCACTGCTCTGTGTGTGTGTGTGTGTGTGTGTGTGTGTGTGTGTGTGTGTGTGTGTGTGTTCGGTCATCAGAATATTGGATGCTTCTGTTGTGAAGCTCTGTGGGTTACAGGCTCAGTTCACACAGATGACACCACAGATGATTATGATGAACTGATCCTTTAAATCAGCTTCTCCTGTCACTTCAGTGACTCTTTGTCTGTTTTGTGGCCGAACAGCTGATTATTTCACAGTGTATATATTTAAACATTTTAGTGTTCAGTAGGTTTTATCAGTGTGTTTTAGGTGGAGAACAAAAACTGTAAATAAATGCTTATACAGTGAACTGATGCGTCATGGTTTTCATTGTTGTTTAAATAGGACTGAGTGTGTTTGAATTATACAACATCACCACTAGATGGTGCCTCTATCACTCTGAGTAACTGATACAACCCTCCACACATCACATTTATATCAGATAATAAATAACTTTAAAAATACTCCCTTTATAAAACACACAAACAATGAAACACATCAAATCTAATGTGTAGTTTTCCAGTTGAGTGTTGATGGAGGGTCAGCCCTTCAACTCATGTTGGTTTTACACCTTTTTGTTTGCAAACAAAACAAAGTGTGAAGGCTGACGGCTGCAGCAGTGGTCAGTGCAACAAACAGCACAATTATTAATCAGTGTGAATCTGAGATAAAGACCTGTTACCTTCAATAAAGGCCCCTGTCTCCATTAAAGGAAACATGGTAGTTGTAGGTTTCTTGTAAACGCCCCCTTGATGACACAACATTGACATTATCACAGACATTTGTGGATGTATTGCTGCCCTGCGCTCAGACCAGCCACACTGAGTAAACACTGTATTTACCTCCTACGCAGCAGGTGTAAATGAGGCCCCAGGTCTTCCCCAGAAGGTCCACGTCATTTGCTGGACACCACCTCGACAACCGGCTTTGGCAGGGGCCCATAGAAAACTCTGGAGTTCAACATGAATTTAATGACCTCTAATTGGTGTAATTGGGTGTTGTTACCGCCAACGTGAATATCCGTCTCACTGCAGCATGACTAGGATTCAACACAGGCCTGTGCTTCTTATGACGGACAGTCATCCTGACCCTGGTTTCCTGGCTGCTCAGGTTCTGCTGCGGGAAGAGTAGGAGCTGCACTGGGTCTGGTCACACTGGCTCCTGGGGGCCGACTAACTCGCAGCTAATGATTTTGTTTGTATGATGCCACACTTCTAATATTTTAATATCTGTATGTGTACTGAATCAGGTATATGTTGAATGAGGATTAACACTGTAACGTGGAGTAAAATAAGGTCAATCAGCATGTAAGCAGGAGGGGTGTTCTCATTAAGAGCCAAACATCTAACCATGAGTGTGTCTCCCCCACCTTGTGTGGCAGGGATTGCATTGGATTAAGTGGATTAGCGGAGGATCAGGACTTGGTGAGAGACACAGGTGGCTGGTGTCAGTGAGAGGTGAATAAGCCACATCAGCCAGATGGCTGGTGTCTGGGTCAAAGGAAGCTTGACGGTGCTTTCAGAGAGTTTGGCAGAACTTCTTCCCTGACTGGCTTATTGATGTGCTGATGTCTGATACTGTGTCAGGAACCGCTCAGTGATAAAACACCCACTGAGGAGTTTTAAGGAGAGGCACAGGTTCCCTCGTGTGAAATGAAGGAGTTGGCTGTCTGTAATCTCTGGTTTTAAAGAACTCCCTTCCTAATGCCTCTGTCCCCGTTCTGTATACAGTTCCTGCTTAAAGTTGAGTTAAAGCTAATATGAGGCTTCAGTCTGAATTATTTAAATCAACGTCACAGGTTTTTGGCGTCACAGCCCCCGACTGTGGAAAACTCATCATAATCTGAACATTACAGACTTTTCCTTCACTACCTCTTATGTGTCTCCACTTACCAGAAGCAGCGCAGTCTGGAGCTCTGCAGATAGTTTGCTTTATTTGACCGGGCTCTGAGATGTGATTACAGTGTTCAGTTTTATAGAGGAAACAGGAGCAGGCTTGTTAACCCTGAAAACTGCAGACACTGAGAAGAAGTTCAAATATCTTAAAGCAGGACCTGCAGAAATAAAGATCAACTCAACAGTAGATGTAATTTCAAGTGTGAGTTGGTATCAGTTGATCAAATGTTTTCAGTGTCAGCTTTAAAGTTAAAATATAACTTTACCTATGTTTTATGTTTGTTCTTACATCATCACAAATGTTTCCCAGAAGTTTTCAAACCTCAAGAAATCAGTGATTTTAATCATGTTAACGGTCGGTTTGTTTGGTTGCCACTCAGTGACGTCACATCCTCTATGTGCATGTGTCAGAGTTGTGGTTGTCTGCTCAAAATTGACTTTTTATCTAATTAAGCCACATTTTCAAAATACATTTTTCAACCATTTATTTTAACCAGATGAAGTCACTGTACATCTGGATCATTAGTGACCAGAGGAAAAAGCTGAGCTCTGACGTCCTGTATCCGCCGTGCAGAGAGACACTGGCTTTAAATGTGAATCTACTTTATTCAGTGTTTTAACTGGTTATAATCAGCTGCTCTGTTTGTTCTGGAGAGGAGGAGACTCTGTGGAGAATTCAGCTCCGGGTGAAAACCTGAGGCCTGTGCTACGAAGCAGGATTTGAGGTTATCCAGGTAACTTCAGGTTTAACTCTGGGTTTTCAGACGGTGCTTGACTTGTTGCCGGGGTAAGTCACCATGGTAACAGATGCTGAACTCCAAACCTGCTCAGGCACAGGTTAACTTCAGAGGATCAGATCAAAACCTGGTAACAGCCCAACTACTGACCAATCAGATCACTGGAAAAACGGAGTCATCATTTCTACAGGATCCCAAAAGGGACGAAAGAGACAATAAAGTGATAAATAATAATGAGCAGTAGACATTTTTATGGATCAGTGGATGGTTCTGCTGTTCCATGTCTTTCCATGTGTCCACTCTGGTTTTAAAACAGAGGAGAGTTTGTCACACTAAATAACCACATAATAACTGTCACAGCTTCATTTTAACTGTAGACTATTGAATGACATGATTCCTGGCAGTGATGATGCTTCGACTGACTCTCTTCTTCATCACTGAATGACATGAGGAGACTTTGGGACCAGAACTGGAAATAAAAACTAAACCTCTGATGTCTTTTATTAGGCAGAAAAAAATGATCCACACACTGTTAAATATTTCATGATTATAAAGGAACATGTCATTGTTTACATGTCAGCTTATCCAATATCTCTGAATTCATGGTTGTGATGATGCTGCTTATAATTAACAACTCTGCCTCTTTCACATGAATTTGCTCGTAGCCTGATAGGTAAACCCTGGGTTAAGTGAGCCAGTTAATAACCAGCTTCATAGTGCTGGTTATCCAGGACGGCCAGTGTTAGGTTCAGTTAAGCCAGATAAGGAAAAGTTATCCTGGGTATGTTGAACCTGCTTCGTAGTACAGACCTCTGAACCTCTGAACCTCTGACACTGAGGGAATCCAAACCAGGAGAACCTGATGGTGAAGGTGGTGAAGACAACAACTCCCAAGATCCCACAATACCTCATGACATCACCAAACTCCCTCTTTTGTTATTGTTTTGATTGAGAGAGGCAGAAAATTACATGTGGTGCATTTAAGCCCTGTAGGAATTTGAAATGTCGCTTTGTGTGTATTGTAAGTGCTGAAAGTAACAGGTCAGTTCACTTTATGTTTGCTTCTGTAATTATGGAAAAATATATTGGAGCTACTTTGTGTTGTGTGGATTCCCCAGAGAGCAGGGGGCTGGAGCCAGATCGTGATTTTGTTAGTGGGGTGAAGCCAATAAACAAACACCCAAAAAGAAAATTATCATCACCACCATCATCTGCATATTATTATACACATTCTCTGCACAGTGGGCTACACCACCACCCGGGAATGCTGGGAGATCCTGCCACAATCATAATAATCTTCTCATCATTTCAAATGAAATTTATTTTCATTACAAAACCCACAACAAAAATCATAAATTGCCAGATACATGCGTAACAGCTCGACCACGTTTTAAAAGAATACAGAGCAGAGGGAAACTGGAACGTCTGACCTGCCTCCACGATCTTCAGCGGTCACATCCTTCAAACCTGTGTGACCTCTGACCTCAGGATGCACTGAACCGAGGCGTTTTCTACATTTACCTAATACTTGAAAGTTAAATTAAACACTGTCTGGAGAATTCATCGGCCTGAAGAAACACTGTACACAGCTGCTGTGATACCTTGTTCCTGTGATTCCTGTGACTGAGTCACTCGTCAAACTGGTGTCTGGCTCATTTACTGCTGGACCCACCAGCAAACACCTGTGTGTGTCCAGGTCAGTGTGTCTGTCAGCTGCAGTGGATCCAGATCAGATCCAGTTTAAAGAGGCAGCAGTTCCACCTGAGTGATGAGCTGCCGTGGACGGGTTCTGCAGGAAAACTTATTTTAGCCACTTAAAAAACTACCCACAGAGAATAATTAATACCAGTTTAAATGTACGCTTTATTTTGTACGTTTTCTCTTCTTTATCTTTCCGTCAATCAGCTCTTTCCTTTGGAACTACATCTTCTAAACCGTTGAACTACCGTGTTCCTACGCACAAGTGCGCTGACGCTGGCTCTAACACCTGATCTGCGGAGTAATACAGTGCGCAGGAATACGGTAGGTAAACGGTTCACAAACTGCAGTTCCAAAGAAAAGGAATGTGTGACGGCAACACAAAGAGGTGAAAACATTCAAAATGAAGCGAAACACTTAATCTGATATCAGTTTAATTCTGTGGCTAAAATACGTTTGTCTTCTGACCCCGTCCACAGCAGCTCATCCCGCAGGTTCTGAGCCGGGGAGGCCGCAGCTTCTTTACCTGGAGCTGATCTGGATCCACTGCAGGTAAAAAACCAGGTACCTCACACAGGCCCACGTCAAATCACCCCAACATCACTTTAAACTGTCGCTGTCTCTGATGTAAAAAAAAAAAAGAGTCCCAACATGGAGGGAGCTTCCTCACAAAGCTTCACTCGTCCCGAACCATCATAGGCTTTAAAATCTCGAGTACAAGTTCTGATTAGACTCAGTTTTATAAAGTCATAAAAGAGACGAAGACCCTCGTCCCCTGTGAAGCAGCACAGATACTGTAGAGTCAGGTCCGACCGAGGCCTCACTCTCTGCTCGCTTCCAGTGTGACGAGGCCATTAGAGCCTCACTCTTATACAAAGCAGCCATTAAAGGATAATTCCAGCTAATTATAATTTATTTCATATTGTAATTTGAGCGATCGGGTTTAATTTTGGCGTCTCAGATCTGGGAACACGGCGACGACCAAAGTCTGACGAGAAGAGTCATGAGCAGATGATCGGCAGTTTATCTAAACCACTGGATGTGGAGATCAAAGTGGAAGTGAGTCATTCAAACTGTGGTGAAGTGGGTCACAGCTGAAGCAGGAAGTAGGCCGATGGCAGACCTGCCTGCTCACATGACCCGCAGACTTTAATGTCACCGTGGTCACAGGTCTCAGTACAGCGCTGTTTTTACTGATGGATGATCTGGACGACCCAGATATTTTTCCTGCTGATTGAAACCAGCAGCTGTTTTGTATTTGTTGTGTATCCTCGTGAAGATTGTAGTTTGACACACTTCATTTTTTGTGTTAATTCTTCAGTCAAACATTCAGAGAGACGTCATGTTTGACCCGTTCTTTATCTCCAGCTCTTTTTACCTTCATTGTCCCTAAATATATACAAAAAAAAAATCCTCCAATGAGTAATCATCATATCAATAATCAATAATCATGTTTAAAAAAGGGACTTCTAGTAAACGTCATTGGTTTAAAACATTCAGATCTTTGTATCAGAGAAGGAAACGCTGAGGAAGCAGGAATGATGTGTCTGTTCAGTACTCTCCCTCTGGTCATCCATGTAACACACACACACACACACACACACACACACACACACAGAGTCACAGTAGAAATACAATGATCAGGAACTCTTCCGTTGCATTTCAAAGTTAGTTTGCTGTCAGTATAATACACACTAAATAGTACAGAGGTCACAGTAAATTTACAAAAGATCATTTGCCTGAGGAAACTGAAAAAAGCTTCTCAGGCCTCTCAGCATCAGCTGTGGATCCACGGCTCTCTGGCTCCGTCTCAGATGATTTCAGCTGAAAACAACTGCACAGAAATCCAGAGCGGCTTCACCCACACCCTCAGACTCGGTAGAAAAGTCTCTTCTACCGCTGCGGCTGTTCCCGTCGGCCGTCCGTGACCTCAGTCCCTGCAGGTGCTGATGGGAGCGGCGGCTTGTCGGCGCGTCTCTTACACAGTGTTGTTTCCTCGTGTTGAATGACTCCAGCAGAGACACCTTTCTCTGCTCTTCGTTGCATTGGTTGGACATTTTTATGGAGTAAGGCCATAATTTAGAAAACAAAAACAACATTAGCGATTCTCTGTGGCATGCTGCTGCTGCTGCTGCTGCTGCTGCTGCTGCTGCTGGGGGTCAGACGTGCCACAGCAGGGACAGAGGGGCCCCTCAGGCCCCTCACACTCAGGGACTGGATCCTGTTTTGCAGACATTCACTGACAAATTACAATCTCTGTGCCCCGTCCTCCACCTCCACCTCAACTCCTCTGCTTACATATCATTGTCAGAGAGAAACAAGAAAGACGCACAGTTCACTCATTCATCTTTGTGCGAGCATGAAGCAGTAGGTGTTCCTTCCACTGCCAGTCCTCTAACTCCTGACTCCACAGCCATGTCCTGTTTACATCACTGCTCTGCGTCTTCATGTTTGATGATTTATTAAAGTTTGGCTTAATAATCATAATTTTGACTTCATTAGTTTGACAAAGCACGGTGAATTTGAAATGTAACACCGGGTTCTGGGATCAGTGATGTTCTGTGATCAATACCAAAGGAATCTGAATGCTGCTCTCTGTGGTGAGAGAGTCTGTGGTTTGTGTCTATCCCACAATGTGTCTGTGTCAGAAATGATCCCTGAACAACTGATCTAAGATTTACTTTACGCTTTGATTTATCCTTGAGGAATCATCCTGTACAGATCAGGTCAAATCTGTAAGTTTATTAACAACAAACTGCTTCAAGCCTCTGTCACAGAGAAGACTGGAAACAGGAAATCATCACACTGCTTTGTTTCCTCAGTGTTTTACTTTGGCTCTTTGACCAATCGTAGAGCTTCTCCTCAGACAGCAGCTCAGACGAACACAGTAACAGTCTGGACTGTTGGAAATCACTGCCTCATTCACTCTGTCGGGGATAATGAACACTTGATTCTCTGTGTCCAGAGAGTAAACTGAGATACACAGAGTAGGTACAGTGGAATAAAACTCTCAGAACCAAGGGAGTGACTACTGGACATTGTAGAGGAAAGGAGAAATAAATAAAAAAAACACCAAGGACATGGTTTTGTTTGCCAGTACTGTGCCTTGTAGGCAGGTTTGAATTATGAGGGGGGGGGGGTCTTTGGGGAGTCTGACGCCCCAGATTAAAACTTGCCCCCATATTCCCATGTTCACACTTGACTCTTGTAGAATCTTGTACTATAATTTCAGACACCCCTAAAATGGACCGTACCATTTCGTAACCTTGCAGTTAGCTTATCGACAACGTTGTCTTGGCGATGAGTCATGAGCAATGAGACAGTGGTTTGGTTAGCCTGGACCGCAACAGTGGGACCAGCCTTGTAATGACTGACTGACTGACTGACTGACTGATTTCCACCACTGATCAGCCACATGCCATGTGAGAGGGAATATTGTAGTTTCTACTTCACTCCATTTTTTGACAGCTTTAGTGAAACAAGCAAGACACTGTAAGGACTTTAACACTTCTGTTCACTGAAGCAGGCACCTGTGCTGTACTGGGTTCCCTTTCACCCTGGATGAAAAATCGCCCCCCCCCCTCTGTGATTGTATAATTCACACTCTGCCTGTAGGTACAACAACACAGTGAGTGTGATTTATTTCTCCTTTCTGTTAAAACAGCCAGTTGTTTCACTGTCTCACACTTTCTTATTCTCTTGTGCCTATATTTAAGTGAGGCACAGTTACCATCCAGCTCTATGTGACCGTCCTGCTGAGTCTGTGTGAATTACAAACATATGTACCAAATGTTTTCAGGTCACATGATCAATGTGGACGCGGCCTGCTGACTGATACTTCCTGCTGAACAGTGTGTATCAGCAGAGTCTTTCTCCTGCTTCTCAGATGTCACACTTCTGCTGTTTGTACAAAAGATGAGGTTGGTAAAGGATGGTAAAGATACACAGAAGGATCCCAAGGTCTTTTGGACCCCACTGTACATTTAGTAAATTTCAGCTTCAGCTCATGTGTCTGGCAGATACCACCTAAACTGTGACAGCTCTGGGTGCTGAGTTACTGGATTTTTAACAAATGATAACTTTGGGTATTTTTTTTCTTTGAGGGAATTACATAATGCATACATGATAAGCTTCTAAACATTTGGATTAGAAACAGAATAAAGTACATAAAGTGCAGCAAGTAGCCAATTGGAAGTGATTTCCAACACGTCCTCAGTCTGTGACTTTCTGCAGCTTCGGGTTCACACTGTCGGCTGCAACAACAAACTTCACTTACTATGAGCTGAGCTGATCAGGTCTGTTGTCTATCTTCAGCATTAACAGCACACACACTAATAGAATTTCTGCTGTGAGTTGACGCATCAATGAGTAACAAACCGAGAAACAGTGGACAACTGGTCAACAGAGAAAATACATCATACACATAATGAGTGTGCAGCACTTGTTGGAGCTACTGATGTGTTCAGACAAAACAAATGGTAACATAACCTTCCTCATTCATTTGATTACAAATGTAAGATCAGTTTAAACCATGCCCCTGCTCCCTGAGTGGAAGGAACCCGGCATGCCACTCAGAAACCTGCCCTCTACCATTTTGTAAGATTTGATTTTAAAGCCTAAAGTCACATAAAGTCTCTTAGAATTTCACCTTATTCCTCCCCGTAAAATTGACTTCATACATTGAGATAACTAATCATAAAAACTTCATTCTTTGTGGATAAATAACTGAATAGAAAGAGACTGTCTTTGGATAGATTGTTTGAAAATTAAAACATTAAGCTCACAGATCCTTGGAATCAAATAATGTTCTCAAGTGCTAACAATTAAAGACTAATAAACCAGGTTCAGTTAGGGGTTAAGATGCTAACGATGACGGCAGTGTCTCCAGTTGAACTCTAGCTGAGAATCTTTGTTGCATCTCTCTCCCTCATTTCCTCTTGTCTCTCCACTGTCATCATACAAACTCTAACTAATCCAGCATGTTTAAAAAAATTTTTGATTCAGACTTCTTTGTCTCCCGTAGGATTCTTTACATCACCACAACAACATCCTCAACAATCCTCCTTTGACATTCTTTATAAAGCAGCTTATGTAATTTGTTGGTGGTTGTTTGTCTGGCTTGGTTTCCACAATGACTGCATTATTATTTGCATGTTCTGCTGATATAGTATTTTTGTCGTTATCAAAAGTCAGCGTCTGACTCCACATATTTTGTTGCTTTGAGTGAAAATGGGTTGGTAGATGGAGATACATGCTTACCATTCCAGTGTTTTTACCATTACACTCACTAGTTTACACCCACTGCTTAAAAGAAGCTTGCGTAGATTCAAACACCACAATAACTCAAGAAAACACTCCCACAACACATCTGTTGATTGGCCCTTGGTTTTCTCCATGTTTACATCATCATCTCTGCTTACATGACGCAATAAGGCTCTCGTGGCAGATGAGGTTTAGTCCTGCAGCAGGCTGGTAGATGGGAAAGGAGCCCTTTCTTCAAGTCTTTGTTAAGGAAGAAACAGACAATGGGGTTGACCCCGGCTTGAGCGAAACTCATCCACACGGTGGTGGAGAGGTACCGGTGTGGTATTGTGCAAGCCTCGACAAACACCCTCCAATAGCAAGCCACTATATAGGGAGACCAGAGCACCAGGAACAGCAGGGTGATCACATAGAACATCCTGCCAAGCTGCTTCTCCGCTTTGAACTCCTCCATGCCCAACAGGCGCCGGTTCTGGTTGTGCAAGTTCTGCCGGATTCCCAGCAAAGTGGGTGGCATCGGGCCCCTGCCAAAGCCTGCAATCCAATTGGCTGCAGCTTGACCAGTAGCCCCCGGCCCGTGGAAGGTCCAGTTCTGACTGATGGCTGGCACCATCTGGACTGGCTTCATTTTGCGGTGCTTGTATTCAAAGAGGAGTAACTTCATGTAGACCACGTGTGTGGCTAGAATGAGCACAGCCAGCATTAACATGAATCCCAGTGTATCATTAGCCTTGAAGTAGCGATGCTCAAAGATGCACTGGTCCTCCTCGCGAATGAACTTGTAGGTGCCCACGTCAAAAACTGGTGGGAAAGCCATCGCCACAGACAGCGTCCACACCATGCACACCACTGCCACACATGTCCAGAATGTCATGCGCTTTGAGTAAAAGCGGTGGTGTGCAATGGCCATGTAGCGCGTTACGCTGATGCAGAAGAGCATGAAGGCGGCATGGAAGCAGAAGAGCACTGCCATGAAGGCCACCACCTTGCAGCTAAGCACACTATAGGTCCAGGCTGAGCCGTTCTTTATAGACACCAACACAAAGGGGAAGCAGATGGCTGAACGGATGGTGTCTGCCAGGCACAAGTCCAACAGGAAGTAATAAGGTGCCTTGTGCAGGGCCCGGTCCCGCAGTACGAGCAGAGACACCACCAGGTTACCCACTAGGCTAATGCATATGATCAGCCCCAGTAGCACCAGTTTGATATAGGTAGAGACGGCTGAGGAAGGACTCTCTGCCACCATATCTCCTGCAGTAGCCGCCACTGCTGCCATTGGCCCAGCGGGCCCTTCGCTGCTCTCATTTCTGTTCGCCATCCTGAATGTCCCCCCACCCATACCACCTTTTCTTCAAGCACCAAAACCACCACTCCCCCGCCACCTCCTCCGTCTGCTGGTTGTTCCTTCGTCCTCGTGGTTGCTTCCTCTTTTGCAGTTCACAAGGAACAGGAAAACCTTAATCCACATTGCCCCATTTCGAGCAGGGTCTTGTTATTGGTGTATTATGTCGTACCTCCTGATCCTCTCCTGGAACCTGAAAATAATCAGAGAAGACAAAGAATTAGGAGTTTGGAGGGGCCCCTGGGGAGATTAATTTCAGTCTTCCAGGTAGTATGTGTTGTACCACCTGGATGACCCAAGCAATCTCCTAAATGATCCGTATTGTACACTCACTGAGCACTTTCTTAGAACACCACACTAACACTGGGTAGTTCCTTTGTTGCTTTCAAACAGCCTCAGTTCTTCATGTCATGGATCCAAAAGATGTTGGAAACTTTCCTCTGAGACTCTGCTCCATGTTGACATGACTGCACCACATCATTTCTGTAGATTTGTAAGCTGAACATTCATGCTGCCAATCTCCCGCTCTAACAAATGGTAGGTCTACTGGATCCAGGTCTGGAGGCCACCGTCATGTTGATGAAACCAGTTTGAGACGACTTTTGCTTTGTGATATGGATCATTATCCTGTAGGAAGTAGCCATTAGAAACTGTGGCCATAAAGGGATGAACGTATTCAGCAACAATACTCAAATAGGCTGTGGCGCTCAGACCATGACGGATTCATGCTGTTGATGACAGATTCTGACCCTACCATCTGCTGCCAGATCCATCAGACCAGGCTACATTTTTCCAGTCTTCAACTGTCCAGTGTTGGTGAGCCTATTTCCACTGCAGCCTAAGGATTCTGGTCTTGGCTGACAGGAGTGCAATCTGATGGTCTTCTGCTGTTGTAGCTCAGGAGATCAGAACTTTCAGAAACACTCAAACTAGCCTGACAAACCATCATGTTGCAGTCAAAGTCACTGACATTCTTCCTCATTATGATGTTTGATGTAAACATTAACTGAAGCTCCTCACCTGGATCTGCAGGACTGAATTCACTGCCGCCACATGACTGGCTGATTGGATAACTGCATGAATAAGTGGGTGAACAGTTGTTCTTAATACAGTGCTTGCATGTCTACAGTATTTATGCAAGATACTCTTGTAACCATGGTAACACGTGTGACTGTTAGTGCAGGGAGTTTTCCAAATACATTGGAATGATATGTAGCAACCACACAGCCACTGTGCCATGTAATATAAGAGTAGACGTTCTTGTCTGTCTGTCACTACTTATGACCAATCAGAACCAGTTACCAGTTGGACATCAAAGTTTGTGATCAGTTATTTCCTGGTGAGATCTGATAAATAATCACATTAGGCTCTGTAAAGTGCAGCGTAACATCTCCAGAACCTAATTTTACCCATGAGGGTCCATTAATGAGTCTTTAACTTCCGGTGTTGCTTCTAATGGCAGGAAATATTTATGAATAAAATATTGTTACATATAGGATACTTATATTTTACAAATCAATCATCATCTATGGATTTTTACACATACACTCACAGAGTAAAAATGACAAATAAACTAACGTCATCAACCAAAACACCTCAAAATGTTTGAGGCACCACCTTCAGATCCCTGATCAATCTGAACTTGTTGGATCAGGACCAGTCTCTGACTCTGTCACACCTTTAACCTCTGCAGGAAAGCAAAACCTGCTGTTAATAGCTGCATTAAACTCCAATCCACAAACTCCAATCTACATCTTGTCTTGTAGATTTAGTTATAAATAAATAAATTTACTGAAAATAAAAAAACAAAACAAAAAAAGCTTGATTGACAAAAGTCTTCAGACCCTTCATTCAGCAGCACTTCCAGCTTCAGTCTTCTTGGTGAGGCTCTACAAGCTTTCACACCTGAACTTGTTGAGTTTATCTCATTCTTCCTGTCAGATCCTCTCAGACAGATTGGACTGGTCTTCAGGACTGGTCTTAAGGTCTCTCCACAGATGTTCTATGGGCTTTAAGTCTGGGCTTTAACTGGGACACTCAAGGACCAACCACAGTCTCCTGGACTCTGGAGCAGGTTTTCTTCAAAGACCTCTCTGTACTTGGCTGCATTCATTCTTCCCTCAGATCTGATAGGTCCCCCTGTCCCTGCTGCTGAGAAGCCCCCTCACAGCATGATGCTGCTCCCGCCATGCTTCACTGTAGGGATGATATTATCCAGGTGAAAAGCAGTACCTGGTGTTCACTAGTGTTCTGTCCAAAGAGGTCATTTTCTGTCACGAGTCTTGCTCGTCCTGCTCTCAGAGTCTTTAAATGCTGTTAGTAAAACTTCAGCAGACTGTCATGTGTCTTTTATTCAGTGTCTTCTGTCCTTTCTCTCCACCATAAAGACCTGATTGATGGAGAGCTGCTGAGATGGTCGTCCTTCCTGCAGGTTCTCCACCTCTGCAGAGGATTCTGAAGCTCTGTTACAGTGACTGTTGGGTTCTTGGTCTCCTCCCTGACCAAGACCCTTCAGACTGGGTTACTCAGTTTGTCTGGACATTCCAAACTTCTTTAATTTCACAGTTACTGAGGTCACAGTTCTCCTGTGGTGACTGTTACAGACAAACAAGCAGAGCTGAACAACCAACCCCAAACAACCAGGGATTATTCCTCTGAATGACACTAAACATATCAAATTTTATGGAGGAAAAATAAATAAAAACATTAACCATTAATGACAGTAACACACTCTGGTGACAATGCAGAATCCTTCCTACCTCTGTGTTAACCTATCCAAGCTCATGGTCTGTAAAGGTAGTTTTGAAGCTCAAAGGAGACGCAAGTTTAGTTTCCACGCACATCTACACACGTACTGTATGTACTGCTGCAATATCATAACTGATCTCAGGAGAGCAGAAGCTGAGTCACGGACAGCTTGACAGCTCGTCACCAGTCAACGATCCCAGGATTATTTTCAATGTGCAAGCCTCCTAAAAATGCTGCACTCCCTTCGATTGAGAAGCTCCAGCCGTTGGACTGGACACCGTCACACCCGTGAAAAATGACAGAAAAGTTAGGTACAACGGCTGAAAGTCCAGCTAGCTTGCAGGTACAATACCCTGCTGCCACCACAAGAGGGCAGTAAATTACATGATGAATGTAATCAGGCAAAATCCTTTATGGGTGAGAAAGTTGTTGTGAGATCAGGTGTAAGGAGAGATGTCACATGATTACTGCTTGTTCTGACGACACATCACACAAACAAACATAATGCTCCTCGCCAGCCACAGCAAAGGCTCTGAATACTTTAGTAGATGAAAAGATTTGTTTTTGATTTTTCATTAATTAAAAACTAAAAACATGTTTTGCCTTTGTCATTGTGAAGCACCATCTGTAGATTTATATCCAATTAAAATTAAATCAGGTACAACACAATAAAGTCCAAAAAGTGAAGGGGTCTGAGTCAGGACCCTAAATACTCCAAAACAGGGGTTGGGGCGTTTAAAGAGACCACCAGCTGTCCCCGTCTCTGTATCATGACTGATCTCTGGTGTTGTGCATTGACAAAAATGTCCCTGTCTCAGGTTAGTGGAGAAGGTGTCCTTATGTTAGACAGAACTAAAATTCAAACCTTTGAGACTTCTGAACACTGTGGTGAACTTTAACACGACGACACCACCCACGCCTAAGGATAACATGAAGCAGGCTTACTTAGTTATCTGCTTCTCACATCTCACAAAGACACCTCCGCCACGGACTGTGTGATTACTATAACTGTTGTTCTCAGTTTACTGCACCACAGTCATCTCCTTATCTTAGACAAGTACAAACAGAGGTTTCTGGATGCAACTCCAGTTCTATCAGTCGTTGTGTCTCACAAAGGAAACGAAGAAATGCAATATGGCCTGAGTGAGTTCCATACATCCATCTTGTGTTGTGGTGGCGTTGTCAGTGGGGTGACATCACAGCATCTGCTGTCAGTATCTGTATTGAGACTGACATTAACCTGTTGAGTGGAGTATAAACCAATTGAATTGCTGCCCCCCCCCCCCCCCAAAATGCTACACTCCCCAGAGAAGATGTGACAGTACCCAGAATAATTAAAGTCTGACCATGTCCAGGTCAGTGACAAGTGAACAAGTTGAATAAGTTCATGAAGATGCAGTTCTGTTTGGAGGACACTGCAGAAATTAAACCATTTACAGACATTTGTGTCTGTCACTGGTTTGAGTTGAGTGCTAATTAGCAAATGTTAGCATGTTAGCACACAAACACTAAATGTCATTGTGAGCATGTTAGCATGGTGATATTAGCATTTAGCTCGAGTCACCACTGTGCCTAAATACAGCTTCACGCAGCTGCTGGCGTGGCTGTAGAGTACTGTGAGCCGGCCCTTTACGACCAGAGGCCACGTTAACCAGATATTTCCTCTCATTTACTGAGTTTTTTTTTAACAATGATGGGAAAACCCGAAGGCCGTCCGTCATTTTGACAGATTAGAGCAGCAAGGCCGATCTACCATGACGTTATAATTCACATGACGTGCTGTCAAAAACCACATGTAGACCACCTGTAGCATGACCCCCCCCCGGTCCTGAAGCGCTCTCAGGTTCAGGTTCAGAACATAAAACAGCCATGAGAAGTCGACTGTCCGTGACAAAGACAATCACCTCTGCAGCGATCTGCCAGTTCCCAGTCTGAGCCCCGGCGGACCAGGAGAAGGGTCTGAGCTCAGGCTACAGCAGGCCAGCTCAGGTCATTTTAACTTACCCTAAATATTTTGTTCATATTTTAATTCAAATGATCTAATAGTGTAAATTTGCATCAGTCATGTCTGCCTATTTAGCCACAATGGCGGCTGAGTTTTAGTTTTCTCCACTGTCACTTCCTCTGCTTCATGTCAATGTCTCTGTTCATCCTTTCCCTCCATTAGAAATCAGTTTGTATTAAATCTTTAATTAAATCAAATTAAATGCTTTTAAATAGGATATGTCTCATTATCATCAGAAGATGGAAATGACAGGCTGTCCAGCCTCTGTCTGAGACCAGCTGAAACATTTCTCCCGCAAATACAAAGAGATGAACGCGAAAAAGGTGAATGATGTTGTCAGGGCAGATGCCTCTGAAAAGGACAATGAACGCATCACTGAATGAATCTTTATGTCATGTAGTGGTGGGAACAGTCTGAGGACAGTGTCATGTCAGCTGCTTGTGAAGATGAGGAAGTCTCTGAGGAAACGTCATGTGAAAAAAAAGCAAACATCTGTGGACAAGGTGGACACTCACACAACCATGACTGGAAAACGAAGAGGAAATGTATGGTATCAGCCACTGGGCTGTTTTTATCGGGTCGTTTGTGGAGCTCCACAGGCTGGGAGCTGTGAGGGGCTGAGAGGCTGTGTGTCTTGAAGGAGGGGCTTTGTGAAGCTGGAAGTTGGTTGGCGGTGGAGGGCAGAGTCACTGTCAGGAACTGGGTAGCAACAGCAGCCCAATACCTCTGGCTTGATGTCGGTGGGAGGAGGCAACAAAGCTCACTGGATGAGACGTAGACAGAGTCGGTCTCTGACAGCGGGGCCCAGCATCAGGCCTCCTCACATGGAGCACAGAGGTGTGATGAGGACTGGGGAGCCAGCCGCTGCTGCAGTCCAGCACTAAGGGACCTGGATGGCTTAAAATCACACACAACATAAGCTGCGCTCCTTCAGGAGGGAACATTACACCTCATGATAATAAATCACCTGGCTGCTGAGCCAGGCCCCAGAGCTGCTGGAAATCCTGCACTGTTTATCACCAGCACAACACAGTGTCCCACTGACCACTGCCCGCTGCCGTGCTGCATCACATCAGGACCCTGCTCTGCATAATGCGGCCCTCGCTGTTAGATCAGCCTGCAGGGGCTGGGCAGACAAAAGGCACCAGACCCTGAGGGTGCGGGCCTGCAGGGGGCTGCTGGACCCGGGCAGGGATGCGGAGCTGACAGTCTGTAGGAAACACAAAATGGTAGTCGTGTTGTGCTGCTCACCTGCTGTGGGCTGCTTGTCCTCCGGACTGTGGCAGGCCGTCTGTTGCACAAAAACGAACAGCTGATGAATAAGAAAGCGCAGCATCCACCGGCGCCCGGTCCGGGTCTCTGTCGCCGGAGTCAGGGAGCCTGTTGCGGACTCCTTCAGAAGACAAAGGCTTTAATGAAAGCACAGCTGCGTTTCCTCTTTTTTCTTGTGCATGTCATGTCTCCGTGTTCTCCACAGAGGCTCCTGCCAGCAGATCCCCAGCCCCAGTGACAGCACGAAATGTGGGTTCATCACTGTGCACGCAGGCTGTACTGAGTCTCCAGTCCGGTTCACAGACCGCAGGCAGCTGGATCCTGGAGCAGCATCAGTGAACTCGTCGTGCCTTGCAGCTGGCGGACAGACGCCCTGTGCAGCTTCTCCTGCTCGCAGTTTTCGGAAACCCTGTCGATCCGCCGCCGCCGCGCGTCATTTCGCATTGCTCCAGTCAAGCCGAGGGAAACCCCATGTTTGATGCCCGTGAAATCCTTTAGCATGCCGGGGTAATCCGCGGGCCTGCGCTCACAAACAAGTCCATTCACTAGCTAACGCACAGAGGCCAGAAAGCCCCGGGCAGGCGGGTTTGGGCTGCGGGATGACACCGACGCCAATCCCCATTCTGTCCCATCAGCGGCCGGACATCTCTCCGACAGGCGGGCACACGGGGCGCGACCGCGGGGGGACAGAGCCTGGACGCGACGCTGTGTCTGGGAGGTGGAAGCGCGGCGGTCTGGAGCAGAGAGGCTGGTGTTGGGCAGGAATAAGCGCAGCATCCAGTGGCTGGAGCAGGCAACTCCTGCTGGTAGCGGCAGCACTGATTTTAATCCCGTCTAATGTCCCATGGACAGGTGCGGTCCGGCTTTTTGGGGGGGGTGAGGGCAGAAACCCCCCCCCCCCCCCCCCTTGCCCCCACCACAGACCAGGGCTTGTGCAGGATTCATCAAATGTGATGTTCCTCATATAATGACATTTAATATATGTTTTACAAACCAGCCTGGGGATGAAGTTAAATCAGTCAGAATAATTTATCGGTATTTATGTTAGGCTCTATAAAAAATACAAAGAACATAAGAAATACACAAAAAATACAATATCATATAACTTATATGGACAGCAGTGTCAGTCAGTTCACCACTTTGGCCCAGACTCAGCCATGGTCCTAGACTCTGTCCTAGAGCCCCCCCCCCCGAACATTATTATCATTTATTAATAAATAATAGACAACACCATGTCCACACAACCTCTTCTGAGTGCTGTATTTGAACAACAGAGGAGAACAACATGTAAATGACGTCAAACAGGAGCAACATGTAAATATGGAACCAGGAGAGATGTTGCAGTGTTCCCCACAGGTGGAGAACTGACTTGTGGTGGTGGGACGCGCAGCGTGTGACCGGTGTGCATGCAGAGACTTGTGCAGTTTAGAGGGGAGAATGTAACCTAGGTTATTTTGTGTAGCTGCAATTTACAGATTGGTAGATGCTACAGTTTACTGAGGTTCCTAAAATTGCCTCTCATTCCGGCTGTCAGTAGATGTCAGTGAGGTGTGTGGCCAAAAATGAGTTTGAAAAGAGTGAAATAATGGGACATGGGGCCGTTATTATAGCAAACCTATTTACAAATCTGAGTGCAGAGTTGTGTTTCTGTATCTCAATCTGTGTGTGTGTGTTTTGATTTGTAAATGTGTGACAAAAAAATCTATATTGAGATTTGCAAGTGTATTGAGATTTGTAAATGTGTCAACAAAATCTGTAAATGTGTACTTAGATATTAATGGCTGAAACTGAGCTGGAAACACTGACAAGTCATCAGTTAAAACCCAGCCTCTCAATTGGCTTCTTTTTGCACATGACTTCTGCAAATATTCATATTTCTGGGCGATTGGTTTGATCTCAGAGAAGCGAACGATGACGGTGGAACATTATATGAATCAAAAGGTTTATGTGAAAACAGTGTAACTCAACTGTAGTTTGTTTCTAATTAGCAAATCTTAGCACGCTAATACACTTAAACATGAAAGTGAACATGTTAAACATTAAACCTGCTTTTCATCGACATGTTCTTGTGTCAGCATATTAGCATGCTAAACTGGAGCATTAGCTCAAAGCACCGCTGTCACTGAGTACAAATTCTTAGAGCCCTGACCAAAGTCAGCAAAATGCATTAACAAAGAAACTGTAATGTCTGTTCAAGCAGAATTAGTAAGCAGGACCTTGCACTAGCACAAAGGGTGTGACTGTCACATGGAGGCAGTGACTGCTAACCACATCCTTCAGACTGATTGTGAGGTTCTTATCTCATGAGCATTTTCCTTTCCTTTTAAAACCTGTTAAAATCTGCAGGCGTCCTTTCATGTTGCTGTGTGTTTCTTTTCAGTCTTGTATATCATCACTTCCTATGACAATAAACTTATAATAGTCAAAGATCCAATAGGTGCAAATGTTTTCAATGATCAGTGTAACAGTCAACTACTCTGTCTGCACAGTGATGATGATGATGAACAGTTTTTACTAACGAGGCGGCTGCATGGGGCTCCATGTATTCTAATGGCAGTCCTGCAGTGTAGTCAGATGTGTCTCTGCAGCCCACTGGGCTGGAGTTAGCAGAGGTCACAGGAACATGTGGCATGAAAAGCTTCACAGTGTGGCCTGGATCACTGCCCTCATCACGGCCAGTCAGTTGTGTTCTTGTGTAGTGAGGGTTTACGCCTCAACAGCTGTCTGCTCTGCTGGAGGCTGGACGCTGTAAAATGCCAACCACAGCTACTCTTCTCTGGAATAAAGCAATGGAGCGCTCTGCGCAACCTTTGCTGACATCATTACTTGCAGTATGCGGTAGCTCTGTAGGAGAGAAACCTGTTGGAAGCCAGAACAGCACAGTATTCACTAAGATGATTTCATGTCTTCGAAACCTGAACAGTGAGGATCCTGCACAAGAGACTGAATGAACAGACTAATGACAACACCAGACCAATACATGCAACATCCTACAGGAAGAGGTCAAAGGTCACCGGCCAGGAATCAGTGGACAATGAGAAAGATGAAGCGGACACTGTTGTCACCATGTCTCCCATCTCTTTATACAACCACCTGTTACCATGTGACATGTCACACTTACTCTGGGTCACATGATGACAACTCCATACACATGAACACACCTGGATTCTGCAGCACAACAATCACTCATCAGTCATAAAATCGTTTACTTCCAGATGGACATAAAAGCATCGGGATGTAGTTATTTAGCTGCATTTGTTAAGCTCTACCACTTAACTGTACTGAGCTGAAAATAAACCACACACTTGTGGTTGACCCAGATTTGATTTTCATTGGTATGCACTACATATCCATATCCAGTGCACACCAGGAATTTTCAACCCTTCCAGTGAAACCTCTTTGAGGACAAATGATAGTCCTGCTCCCAGAGTATGTGAATAATAAACTCTATAATGTTACTGTTTGAGTCCTGGACAGGTGTCCCCCACCTCTTGGCTCTCTGACCTGGGACTGGCTGCAGCCCCCTGCGATAAGCAGGATGGGTAATGTGTGGATGGATGTTACAGGCTGAGTATCATGGACGATATTTGGTGCCACCCTGAAGCCAAATTTGAAGAAACTTCAGTGAAATGTCAAGTTAGAAATTTGACCTTAAACATTTTTCCTTTTGTCAAAATGAGAATTTCCAGCTCTGCTAACAACTGACGTCTGAGCATGTTCTGAATTTATTCTTTATGAAAAACAGTCTTTTTAAAGAAAAGCCCACATTCTTTAGTAATGATAAAGAACCAGTAATAGTATGAGCTGGATCAGATAAGATAGAGATACAGTCCTAATGATAACCATCCCTACAGCTGCGTAGAGGTTGACTTTGGGAGGTATCCTTTCACTATAAGCCTTGATTAACCACTGTTATTTTGTAATTAAAAAAAAAATATATGGTGCACAGTGAGATCAGTCACAAAAATGTGAAGGATTAATTTCATTTCTAAGTGTTGTCTATTCATTAGTAGGGACAGCTGTTTAATATCTTTTGTCCTGTAGCTGATAAAGACTCTCATTAAGCCAAAGAGTCGTTTGCTGCTGCCTCAGAATTTACACTGAATAAGTGACTGAGAAAACGTTTAGGCCGGAATCCGGGTTTATCCTTGACTGACCGAGGAGGAAAATGAATCGTTTAGATTAATGGTGGTATACACTTCCTGTTGTGTTGGGATTTTTTTTAATGTCAAAGCATAACAACAACACAATACAACACAGATACAGAATGAATTTTGTCGCTCACTTTTATCTGCTAACTTAATATCTGATCAACCCAGTTTAGGATCATATCAGTCTAATAATACTCTCTGTTTTCCCTCCAAAAACAGTTACATGATAATAACAGTAATAGTATTATTAAGAAGAGAAATACACGTTTTATTTCAGTTTTAACTTTAACATATAAGTCCCTCTAAACTTCTGCTGATGGAAAGCGACGTCTGCAGCAGTGAAACCAAAACCGACGCAGAGAACAGATCTGGGTTGTGAGATCTTGCGAGAGTGTGTTGCTGAGACAGAGACAGCTCTGAATAAAGTTAATAAAGTTCATTTCGCCCTGGTCTGTTGGTCTAAAAAATACTATTTTGATGTTGGTATTTTGGTGACTGTGGGTTGAAAGAATCGGCCTTAATCTGTGCTCATGTTCACTTCTCCCATTGGAACGAACAGACTCAGACCTGACACCTGGATTTCTCCTTTCTCAACGGTCTCTGGTTTAGTGAGTCCCACTGCCAGACAGTAACGTAAATGCTACGTATGCAAAATAAGATACATTTTAATGAAGTTCCATTTAACAATGAGGTTATTTAGAAATAATAAACAAACGTTTTACAGGTACAACATGTAAATAATTGTAAAAAAGAAACTCAAGTTTACACATTCATACCATATTCTGACCAATAAAGTTTCAATGACGAAATTCTGGAATAAAAATGCAAATGAACCAGATTTTATCTCGTTTCTCCATGATTCATTTATTCAAATGAGACACTTTGAAAACCACCTAATCTTGCGATTGACATGTAGGACACTTAACCCTCCATCACTATTATGTCTAGACAGTTTAAAACACAGAAGATAAAACACTATAAAAAGCTTAGTAAACAGAGTGTAATGCTCTGTACACAATGGATGCCAATACATTTTAATGGACATATTCTAGTGGTAATAGTCCAATTTATGTAAGTCTTCCATTCAAATGGAAACGTCTGTGTCTTATCACAATATTGTATATACAGAATTTTAAACAATGTAGTATTTTAAAATAAAATGATCATTATCAAATAATGCTGTCAAACAGTAACTACTTCTTTTTGAATTAAATCAAAATCTGCAGTGTATTTCTGCAAAGAGTTTACAAAAATCTGCAGTTTGAGCAGAAGTCATATACAGACTGGGGCTGGGGGGAGACCAACTGTAGCTCAACCAAGAAATTATTAGACCTCTACTGTTACATACTAGATCTGCTTTGCTTTATCCAGCTGCCTCTTGTCTCCAGTTGCCATAGTTACCGTCTACACATTAACAGACATGTTATACTGGTTAAATTAACCCATTATTGTAACAGTGACTTTTGCTCTGTTGCAGTAGCAATTTGATGATAAAATTATAATACATCTATAATAATCTATATAATATTATATATTATTAAGTATTCCCATTATCTATCTATCTATCTATCTATCTATCTATCTATCTATCTATCTATCTATCTATCTATCTATAAATAGAAGGCATCTCATCATTAAATGACCTGTTAGCCGTCTTGTTGACACTGACCAAACTACCCCAGCATATTGTTGCCCCAGAGTGAGATTTCAGCACGCTGGCGTTCTGGAATCAGAGCTGTGACATGTTACTTAACAGCGTGGTCCCGTCATGCCGGCTCTATCCTTTTACACAGACGTTGATCCAGGCCCTGTGACTACCTCTGCTGCCCCCCCCTGCCATGTTTGTACCTTTAATACGGAATGAACAGGGTGTGTAAAAGGGGCTCCTGTCTCCTAGAAATGACTAAATTGCAACATGTTTTGAAGGTGAGGTGACTGAACTTATTAGCAAGATGTTCACTGACAAATCAAAATTCTGGAGAACCTGGAGGGACAGTTGTTTTGAGTTCTGCAAACACGCACAACGAACTGAAACCAGCTGCTCACGCCACCCGTCCTCCAGTGACATGGTGACACAGGAGAGGCACAGGGCACAGGGTCACAGATGCATCGGAGTTATCACAGATCAATTACTGTTTCAACATACTGACATACTTCTTTCCTATCTGGTGTTCTTATTACATAATCTGAGTCACTCCCTTTCCACTCAACTTCATAGAACCTACAGAACTTTGCTGGAGACCAGAACCAGCAACAGGTCACAAAACTAAAACATGGTCACCTGGTTGGAAATGGCGACTGAGAGACCAAGAGACTCCTGTGTGGTTCACGAATGGCGAACAGCAGCAGTGGTAGACCCTCATCCCCCTCTGCTGGACTCAACACATATTTACAAAGCAGGAACTGCTTTATCTTGCTGTCAAACAGACCTTGTCTTTGGAACTACAGTTTACTCCGATATATAAGCTGTTTGATTCAGTGTTCTGCAGTTGTGTGTAGGAACACGGTAGTTCAATGGTTGAAAAGATGTAGTTCCAGAGGAAAGGGCTGTTTAATGGCAAGATAAAGTGGTGAAAATACTGAAAAACTGATTTTCTGTGGAAATTTGCTGAGGTGGCTAAAATACATTTGTCTTCTGACCTCGTCCACAGCAGCTCATCACTCAGCTCCTGCTGCTTCTCTAACTGGAGCTGATCTGAATCCACTGCAAGTGTTGCACAGACTTGAGATAAGTACCTCACACCAGAACAGCTGTGAGGGTGGTACACACCTCCTGAGCTTTCCCCACCAATTTACACTGAAGCAACAAGCTGCAAACATCCTTTGGCCACTTCAAAGTTACTGCTATGCGCTCAAATGCATTAAAATACGAATCCACCTGAGACTCCCTGAACAGTGGCACCAGTGCAATATGCCTGCTCACATTGAAACTTTGCTGTGTGGCAGGTGACTGGGGAGTAACACTAAACTGGAACTCTCACCCTAAGGTGCAGAGCCTCCACCTCTACCTCCTGTTTTCTCAGCTCCATCTCTTTAACATGGACAGCCAGTCGGAGCTCTTGAGCCGACCTCCCCAGGATAGTGGGTTGATCTGCGGGAGTGGATCTTAGGATCTTGGAGCTCCACATCAGCTTTCACTGCTCCCTCGGCAGTGGGCAGGTCCCCCAGCTTCTCAACCAGGAGCTGTCTCACCTCCGTTTGTCTTGAATTTAATGGCACATGCACATACATTTAGTCAGTTGCTGCAATGTAGGATTTCTTGCAAAACCCTCCTGATCAAACTCCAGAGTACCACTACAGAAAAACTGTGATCTAGAAAAAAAAAAAAAATATATATATATATATATATATATATATATGTATGGGCCAAAATACCTACAAAACTTACCCAACAAAACATGAGGATAAATGTACCAGCCCCCAATTTGTGTTAGAGCATAAAAAATGACTTCCCCTTCCTCCCAAAGATGACCAGTACCACATCAACTTACAGACAGAAAGCCAATGTGATTTTTACATTGGGTTTTGCATTATTACAGAAAATAAGCTCAGAAACCTTCACTAATGAACAGCATGATTTTTGATGCCACCAGAAATAAAAAGCTATGTTAGTCAATAAATGAACTACACCACCATAGCATTGACTAAACTTCAGCCTGTAGTTTGATTCAGCTCTGAGCTCTTCTACAGAAGCCTTTCCTCTGACAGAGTTAGTGACAGTTTGTAAGAGTAGAGACACAGCGAGGCTGTAAAGGTGGACTGGTGAGGAGATCTGTTTTCATGTTGGACTGATGACATTTAACGCCCCCGACAACCTCTGTCGTCTCATTTAGACACTTTTTAACAGATGTAAAAGCTTAAAGACATCGTGACTGATGTTTTTACTGATGTATTTTATGTCATAGAATAAAACGTGAAAATGTCTTGAGCTTGTGTTAAACACAGACCTTATTTCAGACATATAACCAAATACCCATTCAAAAACCCCAGCGACTTTAAGAAGAGGGAACCAAAGGTGCTAAAATGCTAACGTGTTTCTGGGTTTCAGGACTCATTCCTGCAGACCTCCACTGCAACCGCCACCTCCAGCTCAAGCAGCACAGACCACAGGACAGAGGAAACAGCACCACCCTCAGGCAGGGAGGAAGAACAACAAAAGCAAAAGCACACTCAAACACAAATTGACCCAGAAATTATGACTCAGGCTCATGACAGTTTGGGTTAAGATAAGTGCTTCTTTTAGGTCAAAGGAGTAGGTTACAGTAATAAACACACGATGAAGGTTGTGGTTAAAAGAAACAACGTCTGCTGTGTGAAAGTCCTGTGTTGTCATTCTTTCACCATGTAACCTGACTCTCTCCTCTGTTCCCGTCATAATTACTACGGCCACTAGAGGCCGTTTAACAATAAAACTCAACTATGGGTCGTAATAACCTGCTGAACAAACGACCCACAGAGTTGTTTTTTTTACAGAAGCGTCTCCAGTTAACAGACTGGTGTGTTGTAAGTTTTTAGTTTTGTTCAGCAACACTATGTGAACATGGGAAGTAATTAGTAATTATGTTGTAATCTTCAGTGAAAAAAATGAGCAGTAAAAACGTTTGTAGACATATGTTGCATTGCTTGAGTCACACGAATATTTAGTAATTGTAGTTGTAGTAGTTGAAACTTGAGCTCTGCTTCAGAAGAATATTGAAACCTGCTCTAAAAACAGATCCAAAGCAGCCTTACAATACTGCATGAAGAAAAAAACACAGTATTTTTTAAACAATATAAATAAGAAAGTGCTCAGAGAGCACAGACCTCCATCAAGGTGTTAATTTGGTCACTGAGTTTTAACCTGCATCTGATTAAATGTGCAGCCAAACACACACACACACAAAAATTGTCCACAGAAAAGTGCAGTGATGATCTGCTGAAGTCTTGAAAACAAATGTTACCTAATAAGGTTAATAATAAAGGCAAAACTTTGAGAAGGAAATCGAGATTTGAAAGGCCTCAGGCTTCCGCTGTGCCTCAGTGGCATTCTGTAAGGTGAGATGACCTTTGACAACACAGAAAATAACCTCAGAACGAGCTGTTTACACCTGTTAGAATGTCATACAGCAATGTACTGGGCTTCCCCCCGGCTCACTGCAGCTAATGCTTCCTCTTCTGAAATGTACTGGTGTACCATTTGAGGTTGTTGATACTGAAAATGACTGAGATGATGAGTTTACACAGAACAATCACTCAGACACCAGGAAACAATATTTCCGAGGAGATTCAAGCAATAATGAGACATTCATTATTGAAAAGCATCTGGTCTAAAAACAAACACTTTACAGAAAGATTACAAACTGGTGTTTTACTGAAGTTCCAAGCTCCACACGTCACAAAGAAAGTTTTTGAGTGGATTGCAGAGCCTAATTTTAAATATGAAATATGTACAGTACACAGACATCAAGTACATGAAATCCAAGAATGAAAATGATGAAAGACAAGTGCTGATGCATTGTACTGTATTGTACAGGGCAAATAGTTATATCTCCATGCTAATTGCTTACATCTGGGAACATGGTGGCATTACTATAAATAAGTCAGGCTTTAAAAGAAAACTGGGTCCTTCATTTAATCCGGTCCCACTGAGATCAAGAGACCCGAGACCTGCAGGAGAAATCAGACAAACACATCGAGACAACATCAGACAGAATCACAAACATCTCAAAAAACGTTCATCATTAAAAGTTTAAATTCATGTAATGTGATGAGACTTTCATGTTCTACGGAGCAAAGTCCTGGAGGGCAGTCTGCTCAAGTTCAGCATTTACTCTAATGAACGGTAGTTTTCAGTCTAAGAGGAGATGTGAGGAAATGATGGAGTTTAAGTGGGATGAACTGATGTGTCGTCCTCTTCTAGCGTGTTGACATAGAGGCCACCGTACTAAGCTGGATAGAGTCATTTTAAGGTGGAGTATCTCATCACAATAATTTTCCTTTCCTCAAGAGAAAAATCTGCTATTTCTGATGTAAGGAAACAATTTGTCTCTTCAGTCTGTGCCGTTGGTTCTACATGAGGTTTAACAGCAAAATTCACAGATATTTAGAGGACTGTTTCAGTTTCAGTTCATATACGTGTAGGGATGACAGGAAGATAAAATCATGGGTTCATTTTTATTTTATCATTGTTCAGTGCAAGTTTGAGGTTCTGCAGAGTTGTCTGGAGAATTTCACAGGCGGCCTGGAGTCTGGACATGGCTTGAGGTGGAATAGAAGAATATACATACAAGATTGTATCATCTGCATAGAGATTGAAAATGATATTATTCCATAGTTTTGGCTTTAATTAGTATTAGCAACAACACCAGTGATGTGAATCTCATAAAGTTGCATCTTTGGTCAAGCAGGTCAGACGGAGCGTTTGTCACACACTCAACTTTCTTACCCCGTTGGTCTGGTTTTAACAACGTCGCTAAAATGACTGAGATCAAAAACCTCAGAAATTACTTTGGTGAATATGATGTTATCTTATAATTTATTAGCTGATATCTGAGCAATCAGATGATTAGACAGGTTAGAAACAAACCAACATGTGAGTTAAAACTATAGCTGACTGTAGCTGTGTGCTGGTCTCCAGCGTGAACTCTCCTCAGTAAAATGTTGGTACAGGTTATGAGCTGTAATCTACAGTTCGTGTGGCCTGTAAATAAAGAACAAAGCTCCATCCTGTCTTTGCTCTGTACAGTAACAAAGTACTAAAAATAGTACTGAAAATCCCCCAGAATTGTTACACCCCCATGGTACAACACACACACACACACACACACACACACACACACATTTCTTTTAATTTGACCTCAAACTAAAGTGGTTTAAATACTGTCATATGGATAAACTGTCGGCTTTGTGTTTCCAGATGTCAGCAGTTACTTTGTAAGTCGTCATCATAAATAATAAAAGGCCAAAAATATGTAAAATAAGATGCAAGTTGTTAAAAACATGTATTTATCAATTTAAAAGAAGTGTTACGCCACTCTACCATTCAAAATAAATAAATAAATAAATAACAATACTGTATATAATGTTTACGCCACTGCATCCATCTAATCAGTTAGCTATGATCCAGATACAGACCAAACAGAACACAGGCTCGGAAAGTACAGTGCATATAGGTTGTCCTGGATGCACTGCCAGGGGCCCTGCACGGTCCTCACATGTGCAACTGGGAAAGTCCCGTCACCAACTGCTGTGATCCAGCAGCCTCTCACATATATTAAACACAAAACTCCACAAAACTTTAGTTCTTTGTGAAAAGATAAGACGGTGACTGGTTTGTTGGTCAATAATAATAATCAATGTTCAGTAGATTAACATGGAGGTTGTTGTGGGTTGTGAAGCTAAGAAAATAGATGTGTACTGACAGACAAAGACAAACCTTCAGATATCCTTTGAGGGTGCAAGTACAGCAGTGTGCCAACAGTCACACTGTACCTGAGTCACACAGAATCAGAGAGAAGTCCAGTGAATGAGGTTTCTAAAAGAAACAGGTCTGTAAAGAACAACAGCTCAGAGGTGACTGAAGACTCCGTCTATTCAGCTCCAACAACCAGTGAATCATTTACCATATTCACTTCACAGCTGGAATTAACATAAAGAGAAAGATGAAAACGCCTGTTCTTCTTTGAAATTCAGAATTCAAGACTTTCACTACAAAATGTCATTGGCACTGGTGGAATCTGACCTCTAATGAAACAAGTACACACCTCCACTCTGGGCTGAATCAGCTGAGTAAGCCCTCACATCCAGCACCTCAGCGGAGGAAGGAGTGAATCATGGCATATTGACAATATAATTTTCACTCTGAATCACGCTAAGTGAGAGGGCACACATCATTTACAGTACACACACAAGTGGAACCACATCAGCAAAATTCAGGGATCAGAAAGTAGAGTCATAAAGCTGTTCTCACACTAGTACACGGTTCACACAGTCAGATACGGCACTGACCGCGCTCTGCAGGGAAGCTGCACGTGCAAAAATGATGCACTGTTTCCAGCATCCACATCACTTCTGTTTGACAACTGATCAAAATCGGAACCAAACAAATGAAGCATCTAAAGATTTCAAACTGAATGAATTCAAATGAATGAGCCCTGACATTGCTGCCGTGTGTCTGCCTTCAAAACCTCCACAGTGTGTTTGTGAAGAACCCAGAAGTTACATACAACAGAGCCATCATTAATATCAAGGTGCTGTTAACTCTGACACGTCAAACTGTGTGCTGTGAGAAAGGCCTCTGGTGTGATGGCACAGTAGATACAGGACGACCTGAAACACACCAGAAATCCCACAGAGAAACAGTGGACAGTGTTTTATATGTTGGACACATTAACTTATCCCATCACAGGAGAGCTGCCATGTCTCACAAAAAACATTGTCCTGCCAGTTTGTTTCCAGTAAAACATTAGTAAATATAATGTAGAAGCTTATGTAAGTGCTTGCTGAGCTACAAGTTTAAATTAATTTAAATTTAAATACAATTATTAATCTAAAAACTAAATCAAAGTTTTCAAATCTCACTTAAACCTCCAAGTTTTTTTTTCTTCTAAGATACCAGAAGCATGTTTTTTTCATGTCTTTAGCATGTTCCACTTTACAAATGGTGTCCAGTGTATATCCTGCTCATAGGCAACAGCCACCATCTTGTTAAAGAAATGTAAAAGCAAGATTCAAGTTTTATGCTTTTATTTAGGCGACTCAAGGCAGATGGGAGAGATGGTGATCTTCTTTTAATATCACAAAACTCACTGACATGTTTTACTTTCAATATCTTTTACAGAGCTTTTGATATTATATTATATGATATTAAGTAGTTATAATACCCTAACCCTATTATATTGTGCAGTGACACTAAACACATAACCACTACATGCTTAAACCTAATTTTATTTTAACCTTAAAACACGTTTTTACCTTATCTGCTTTTTGTCCCTTTAAGGAAAACATGTCCCCGTAAAGTGAAAAAACATGTAGGTCCCCACAGCATAAGTAATACCTGGAACCCCACCACACACACAAACAAAGAAACACACACACACTCACACACACACACACACTCACACACACAGATACCCTCCTTGGAGACTTACGATATCATTATCATACACTGAGACTCATTAAAAAACTCCCATTTTCCATGGTCTGTATAATCTCTGTGTGTAATCTGTGTGTGTGTGTGTGTGTGTGTGTAATCTGATTATCTGGAGAATCTTTGTGTCCACATTAGAAAACAGTTGATACAGGACCAGGACTCTGTGGCCCCTCCTGACTGACTGGAACAGTGTCTCTGAGACGGCACCGTTCACCTGAGCCGTTCTTGTTGTGATGAGTCTCAGTAAAAACTGAGATTAAACATAAACTACAGTAGTTGTCACTGAAGTCAGTTCAGACATGTGTTTGTGACTTTACCAACATGACCACTGAGAAGGTTCTGGCCTGACTCAGTTCTTGTGAAAACAGGAGTGACTCAGGAGGCAGGGAGGTAAAGATTAAATTTCATTACTCAAAGTGGTTCAAATGAAGAGAAATGCATCTTATTTTCATTAAATACATTTGTTACATTCATGTTAAAAAAAGAAAAGAAAACTCCAACAGGTGTAAAAAGCCGTTATTTCTCTGTGCTGTCTGGACGTCTGTTCTCCAGCCCACAGAGACAACGTGTTTGATCTCTGTGTACTTTCCAACAGATATATTTGCTCAGGTTGTCAGAGCCGTGTTAGGAAAGTGTTTTTGTTGAAGTTTCTTGTTGTGTTGTGATTTGCTGAGCTCACAGGCTTCGGTTTTGCTCCGTCTCCTGCTGCGTATAAATACTGAGTGGATGTCTCGCAGCTCTGATGTCCTCTTCCTCTGAGACTGCTGTCAGGTGAGTGTACACCTTTACTCCAGCATTATTACTAACATCCAGCACCTTCAACAATTCTTTTAAGAATTAAAAAAATCAATGAGATGACGAAATATTTTGACATTTAGATTTAAATTTTTTTTTCTTTCACATAAAACTAAAACTAAAAATATAAATCTAAACTTTCTTACTGTATGGTGCAGATTTTATTGTAAAGTGCAACACCACTTTTTCTTTTTTTTTTTTTTTTTGCATTTCCAACCAAAATAGCAGAATTGTGCTCTGATGTGTCTGTCAGTTCTTCTAAAAAAACATATTTCCTGTGGAATAACTCCCCTGAATCACTTCAGAGTATCTCCGTCGAAGAAACCTGAGAAAAGGAAGACAGAGACAAGCAGCAGGTTCTGCACGCAGGTGATACGGTAAGAACCAGTCTCGCTGTTTTACATCAGAACTTCAGATCCTCTACCTGGGATCATGACGAGATCAGCTCAGACTACATGGAAAAGCCTGAGGATCAGTGTAGGTTTGCAGCACACGGTGAGAGAAGGTGCACGTTGTCAGTGTGGTCTGTGTGCAGTCGACATACGTCCTAATATTTCAAATCATGACTGTGTTCACAAAACGCACAACTGCAGTGTTAAGAGAGTAAAAAACACCACAGAACCCGTCTGGTAGAAGGAACCAGAAAAAAATCTGTGATGATATTTTTGATCTTCTTAAACCACATTCGTGTGTTTTTATCAGATGGTTACAGAGAAGTCTTCAAACACATGGTGGCAGGTAGAGTTTTTTTTTTTTTTCCCAAAAGACATTTCGATTCAATTTCAACAATTATGAAGTTGATATATATGCTCAGTACAATGGAGTTAAATTCAGATTTTAAAAAAAAATCATCTGCCAAATATCTTGAATAAATGTAAAACACTCAGGTGTTACAGTCATATGTGGTGATAGTTCTTCATCTGTCTGTCAGATTATACAAGAGAACAGTTCTTCTGTCTGGACTTCTTCCACATACTCGTCTGCAGTGATATAACAATACCACGTTTCATGTCTTTAATATATTTTAAAAACCCCTGATGCTTGATGTTGAACGTCAGCTGTAGTTTGACTGTACATGTAAATGTGCTGCTGTCCGACCTCTGACCCTGCATCATCACCGTCTGCACAGACAAAGTCCAACTTGTCTCTGACGTATCAGATTGCAAAGACATAATAAATGAGAATGATCATTAGGATCAAGATATAGATGAGATGATATTTAGATGATATAATATTTATACAACGTTGTTTTTCTCACCTACCTTTAAGTTTTAAATGTTTCTCATGGATTATTAAATAATTGTGGCTCAGGTCTCGAAGACTGAACTGGTCCCAACTGCTGCTGGTAGACCTGCTTCATTTTTAACGTCACAAACCATAAATATTAGGAAGCACTGGAAAATGAGGTAGTAGATAGGTAGGTAGGTAGTAGACTTTATGATGATTTTTATTTTTATGTGCAGTACCAGCCTTCGTCAACATATTAAAGAGTCTTTACTCATAAAAGTTAATTTTCTCCACATGTCTGCACCTGCATATTTATATTCAGCTGATTTACTGTGGATGGTAAAATGATAACGTGCTGCGATTGTGATAATTGCTTTATATACATTAAAACAAATGTAAACTTCAGAAGTCTATATTTTATATGAAAAATGTTTATAACAAACTACCATGAAATGTTTTACCAATATTCAAAAAAACTGATGTAGCATCATGTTTAGCCAAGACTATATACAATATACAACATATATTACACACACACACACACACACACACACACACACACACACACATACACACACACACAGTAGTGAAGTAGTTTCTGGTTGAATTTTAGTGAGTTTCACTTCATCAACTAAAATTAATGGCACTAACAATTTTCTGGTTGTTCTAAAGTAAAGGGAAAATGTCAGATTAAGCACAGTTTCCGTTGAGCATACACACACACAGACACACAGACACACACACACCATTTAAAAAGATGACTCATACGTCCCACCTTTCAGTATAACACTCATTACGACTCAGAGCAGAGAAGCTCTGGTGCTGATGTGGACCAGGACATCAGTAATGTCGATAAATGAGGTTTCAAGTGTGGTGTGTTATTGCGCCGCTTGTGTGCGTTGTTGGGTAGATGCAGTTAATGATGTTACAGGTTTTCATAGGAGCACAGACAGTGTATTCCTGTGTATATGACACCTCAGGAAGCCTCTCTAAGAGCTGCAGCCATCTTCTCAGCAGAAATCAGGAAGTGGGGCTGCAGAGGAAAATATCACTCCAAACACTCGTCTTTCTAGCTCGGGTTTATCTGTGAAACACCCAAACACAACACTTCAAGTGTTTCCTATGTAACCACTGAAAAACAGACTCTTTGCTTTTTGTGTTATATTAGTTCAGTATCGTTCCCCCTCCTGTTTGAAAGCACAGCTTGTATGTCAGCTAGAATATAAAAGCAGCAGCACTGTTGTTCTCACTTTTTCCTCCAAACCTCATTTTTTCCCCCATAACTGTAGTGAATAGATTTCCATTGTTTACTCTAGTAAACAGTTTACTCTAGTAGTTACTCTGTTGTTCCCAATAATGTATTTTATTCAACTGTTGCTACATGTAATCATCAGGAGGAACCACTCAGTGTTGTATTGTCAGCTGACTCATACAGTGAACTGACACTGTAAATTGCAGAGTGACCTTAACTGCTCACAATGACTGGTAGAACTGGTCTGAATCAGTGTTTGGTTTGATCACTGACAACATTCAAGTGTATGTTCACTACAACACACTGCAACACACTACAACACACTGCAACACACTGCAACATACTGCAACACACTGCAACATACTACAACACGCTGCAACATACTACAACACACTGCAAGACACTGCAACACACTGCAACATACTACAACACACTGCAACACACTGCAACATACTACAACACACTGCAACACACTGCAACACAATACAACACACTGCAACACACTACAACACACTGCAACATACTATAACACACTGCAACACACTGCAACATACTGCAAAACACTGCAAGACACTACAACACACCACAACCCACCGCAACACAATACAACACACTGCAACACACTGCAACACACTGCAACATACTGCAAAACACTGCAAGACACTACAACACACCACAACCCACCGCAACACAATACAACACACTGCAACACACTGCAACATACTGCAAAACACTGCAAGACACTACAACACACCACAACCCACTGCAACACAATACAACACACTGCAACACACTGCAACACACTGCAAGACAATACAACACACTGCAACACACTACAACACTATACAACACACTGCAAGACAATACAACACAATACAACACACCACAACCCACCGCAATACACTGCAACATACTACAACACACTGCAACACACTGCAAGACAATACAGCACACTGCAACACACTACAACACACTGCAACACACCGCAACACACTGCAACATACTACAACACAATACAACACACTGCAACACACCGCAACACACTGCAACATACTACAACACAATACAACACACTGCAACACACTGCAAGACAATACAACACACTGCAACACACTACAACACAATACAACACACTGCAACACACTGCAACACACTACAACACACTGCAACACAGTACAACACACTGCAACACACTGCAACACACTACAACACACTGCAACACACTGCAACACACTGCAACACACTGCAACATACTACAACACACTGCAACACACCGCAAGACACTACAACACACCACAACCCACTGCAACATACTACAACACAATACAATATACTGCAACACAATACAACACACTGCAACACACTGCAAGACAATACAACCCACTGCAACACACTACAACACAATACAACACACTGCAGCATACCGCAAGACACTGCAAAATACTACAACACACTGCAACACAGTACAACACACTGCAAGACAGTACAACACACTGCAGCACACTGCAACACAGTACAACACACTAGAACACACTGCAAGACAGTACAGCACACTACAACACACTGCAACACAGTACAACACAGTACAACACACTACAACACACTGCAACACAGTACAACACAGTACAACACACTACAACACACTGCAACACACTGCAACACAGTACAACACACTGCAACACAGTAAAACACAGTACAACACACTACAACACACTGCAACACACTACAACATACTACAACACACTACAACACACTACAACACACCGCACCACACTACAACACACTGCAACACAATACAACACACTGCAACACACTACAACACACTGCAACACACCGCAACACACCGCAACACAATACAACACACTGCAACACAGTACAACACACTGCAACACACTGCAACACATTGCAAGACACCGCAACACACTACAACACACTGCAGCACACTGCAAGACAATACAACACACTGCAACACACTGCAACACACTACAACACAATGCAACACAATACAGCACACTACAACACAATGCAACACAATACAACACAATACAACACACTGCAACACAATACAGCACACTACAACACAATACAACACACTGCAACACAATACAGCACACTACAACACACTACAACACACTGCAACACACTGCAGCATACAACACAACAAAACACACTATGACATACTACAGTGTAAAACACATTACAACACAATACAACATACTACAATGTACTACAAGATACTACAATACTACGACATGCTACAGCACATTACAACACACTATGACTTGCTTCAACATACTACAATGTACTACAACACTACAACACGCTACAACACACTTGTACACACTATAACATAATACAACAACACATTTTAAAAGCATTTTAAGATGATGGGCATTCAGAGCTTATATTTATAATAATAATAATGAAGCACAAATTCAGTGTCCACATCTGTCCACATCTGCCCACATCTGTCCACATCTGTCCACAGATCAGACACAGTTTGTGAGCAGCTTCATCCTTTAAACAAACTGATAAATCAAAAGGTACAAACACAAAATAAAGCACAAGATTCAGGATGAGGTTGTTCATTTAATTCTCTTTCCACATATACAGTCCCCTCCAAAGGTATCGAAACGGCAGAGCCAGTTCCTTTGTTTTGTTGTTCACTGAAGACATTTGGCTTTAAGATCAGAAGATGAATGTGAGACGATAGTTCAGAATTCATCTAGATGTGTTAAACAACTCAGGACATAGCACCTTTAGTATCAGACTGCCCCATTTTTAGGTAAGCAACAGTGAAGGAACAGCTAGTCTTAAAGTAAATAACATCAAGCCTGTGACCCACTGACATCACCGAACTGTTGCATTCTTCATACGTGATGCTTTTCCTGCCTTTTACTGCAGCCTCTGTCAGTTCTTGTTTGTTTCGGGGGGGGGGTTTCTCCCGTCAGTCTCCTCTTCAGGAGGTGAATTGCATGCTCTACTGGGTGATTGGCTTGGCCAGTCTAAAACCTTCCACTTTTTCCCCCTGATGAAGTCCTTTGTTGTGTTGGCAGTGGGTCGTTTTCTTGCTGCATGATGATGAACTTCCTCCCGATTAGTTTGGTTGCATTTCTCTATAAATTGTCAGACAAAATGTTTCTGTAGACTTCTGAATTCATTCTGCTGCTACCATCATGAGTTTCATCATCTATAAAGATTAGTGAGCCTGTTCCAGAAGCAGCCATGCAGGCCCAGGCCATGACGCCGCCTCCACCGTGCTTCACAGATGAGCTTGTATGCTTTGGATCATGAGCAGATCCTTTCTTTCTCCACACTTTGGCCTTTCCATCATCAGATTCATCTTGTTTCATCGGTCCATAAGACTTTGTTCCAGAACTTTTGTGGCTCATCTCTGTACTTCTTTGCAAATTCCAATCTGGCCTCCGATTCTTACTGCTGATGAGTGGTTTGCATCTTGTGGTATGGCCTCTATATTTCTGCTCTCGAAGTCTCCTTCGAATGCTGGATTGCGATACCTTCACCCCTGCACTCTGGAGGTTGTTGGCGACGTCACTGATCATTGTTTTGGGGTTTTTCTTCACAGCTGCTGTTGTTTTCCTTGGCCGACCATGTTTGTCCAATGGCTCTGATTGATTTCCCCTCTTCTCTCAGCTTCAGAATGGCTTGGTTTTCTCATCTTCATGTTAGTTTATCCTTTTTAGCAAGAAATGCAGTCTTCACACGTGAAACCTGAGGCTAAAACATTAGAGCTATTTAATGTTTAAACAGTCAATCTAAAGAAGAAAAAGAAACAACTGTCAGTCACATGTTCCGATATTTTTGCTCACTTGAAAAATAGGTGGGTTCAAACAAAAGGTGCTATGTCGTGAGTTGTTTAACACATGTAGATGAATTCTGAACTCTTGTCTCATATTCATCCTTTGATCTTGAACCCAGATGTCTTCAGTGAAGAACAAAAACAAAGGAATTGGTTGCAATACTTTTTGGAGGGGACTGTATATGTGTGTGTGTGTGTGTGTGTGTGTTAGAGTCACACAGAAAATCCAGTGTGACAACAATGCCTCTTTCTGTTTGAATAATTAACACTTGAACGCTTGGTTGGGTGATTTTAGATCAAAGATCTGAAAACAAGAATCTCTTACACTTTGATTTCAGAGTATCAGTCTGATGTGAGATATGGAAGTATGCAAATAATTAACCCACACATGATAGTAGTACCATTATGAGGTATCTGCAACTTTCCATACTGTAATGTGGCTGATTACAAAATCCAAACAGGAAATACTTCTCTGCACCATTTGTGGCCGCCAGATGTTGACTCACAGAAATACCGACCAGATATCGACCATCAAATCAGATCATCTGAGTGTTCAGGGCTGGGACTGAATCTCTCTTCACTGTGTCAGAGCAGAAACACTGAGGCTTCTTCTAGGGGAGGCAATGTGATGGAGGAAAGCCACAAACATGAGTGCTCTCACTTTCCACTGAATTCCTCTCTGTTTCTGTGGGTGTGCATCTGCAGAACACATTTGGTATTGGCTTTTTTGGTTTATTGTCTTGATGCACCTTCCTCTGCAGCTTTAAACAAATCTCTGATGTGACAGTGAGATAGCTGACTTCAGACTGTGCATGATACTTTATTTACATGGTGACAATAACGATCACCTGCTCCACAGAGAGATGTGTCATTTCATGAGCTTAATAGGAGCCTCTGTGGAGCAAGATTAAGCATCACAGCTAAATGCTTTTGAAATACAGGAGAAGATGAAGCCAGAGTTTCCATGTTTTAGAAATGTAACCAGTGGGTGGTCAGTCATTAACAGTAGAGAGTGAAAATGTCTGAATGAGTTTAACCAACTGATCAACTAACAAAAATGTAGAACGAGGAAAAGAAGCTAAAGAATGTGCTTTTCTTCCAAATTATAAATATTGAAATATAAAAAATGCTCATTGCTTTCATTTACAAATACTTTGATACTGAATGTATCAGTAAAACGTTCATGAAAATTGTTGTTGTTGTTGTTGCAGCTCAATCTCTCCCCTGTAGTGACTCCAACATTAGATTCTCACAGCTCTTGGTTCAGGCCTGGTCTGATTAAATACAGCGAAAGGTCACACTGACTCACAGCACGAGCCACAGCATATTTAATAAGATGTAACCAAAGCCACAATTTTTCCCTAATCTTAACTAAGTTGCTGCAAACCCTGATCTGTGGTGTCGCAGTCGCAGCAATCATCTCAGCAAATGCCACAAAATGACCTGTTTGTGTTTACAGAGCCGTCCAGTTGTTCCTCTAGTTCCCTGGAAAATAAAAAAAACAAAGAGATTTTCACATTGTCTTTTGTATTAATGCAAAAAAATTAACAAACAGAAGTTTATGATACACTTTTTGTTCAGCAGGTTAATCTTGACTCCACTTTATGATGTTTGAAGCCTAAATACAACCAGCAGCAGTAAAAAGCTCATGTTAGGCTGTAAACCAACGACACCACGGTCACATGACTTCACCGTCACCACCACTAACCTTCAGCCTGTAGTTTGATTCAGCTCTGAGCTCTTCTACAGAAGCCTTTTCTCTGACAGTTTGTAGAAACACAGCGAGGCTGTAAAGGTGGACTGGTGAGGAGATCGGTTTTCATGTTGGACTGATGACATTTAACGTCCCCGACAACCTCTGTCGTCTCATTTAGACACCAGCCTTTTTTAAAGAGACAGCTTAAACTCTTCTTGACTAGGATATTGAATCAATCTGATTTTATTTGTTTAGCGCCAAGTCATAACATACATCATCTCAAGCACTTTCCAGGGTAGGGTCAAGACCTTACTGTAGTACAGAAAAAGACAAAGTAAAACCTTCACCACGTTCTTTCCACACAGTCCAGGATGGTTCTCTAAACCTAACAGAGTTGTTTTTGTTCTTAAACCCAATGAAACCTCAACCACAGCATTTTCACCTCACGTTACTGAAACTAACTGTTAATTATTGGATCAGTGAGAAACCAGAGGCTGTACAAATATGGACAACGGTCTCCACTTCCTCCCACTGTACAATAACAGCCAGATTCTTCACAGTACTGATCAGGCTCCACCCATGACAGCGTACCTCTTTTTTTATAGCATAATTAATTAGAACCCGTCTTATCAGTCATTGTGAGAAACCATCTGTAGGAATACGTGTTACTTTACCATGTAAATGTGAGTCAGTGTGTGCACACTCTCGATACAAAAACTGGCTGATAAAGACATTTCTCAGTAACTACTAGTGGTGACAGGACATCTTTACAAATATCCATTTATCCAACATATCCAGTATTTATCTTTTGAGTGTCAAAAGATCATTATAAAGTGCTGGGTAACACTTTATAAAAGTCTTTACAAATAATACTCTAAAGTTTTCATTTTAATTTAATTATATTTTGAAGTTATTGTTCTTCATTTGAAATTTTTTATCTTATGCGACTTCGTGTGTACTTTGTGGACTAGGATTTTAAAAACCACTATGATTTATAACATAGTTTAGATCAGTTTCATCTGGACTGGCTACAATATTAAACAGCTGGCTTCATGTCAACGCCTTAAAAACCGTCAGTGTTGAAGCTGGAGCACATTTTTATGGAGGCCAAGAGGGGCCATACTTGTAAATATGTTTTTATCCTGTTATCTCAAGAAAACAAAGTTATCTTGAGAGCGACAGAAAAAATATTTACAACAACCTTTCTCAGCTTCTGTACATTTTGCTGATAATATGAGTAAAATGAATTTGTATTATATTTTAAAATCAAAAATCGAATTAAGGTGTTTTACTTGTTTTACTATTAAAGTAAAGATTGGAAATACAAATGATTCGACCTCTGTCAAAACACATCACTTTCAGTACAACTTCAGTGGAACTGGAGAAATGATTTATAAATGTTTGGGTGCTGTTCCATTATGAATATTGTCCCCATTGGAGTAAGATGTGTTGTAACTGACATGATGTCAAGCTGACCAGTCTTGTGAGCGTCAAATGAAAACTGATCTGGAAATACCATCCTGGCATCTCTGATAAACAACCAGCCCCGGTGGTTGCAGGTGAGACATTTCACCGCGCTGCACAAAAGCAGAGCGAGTGTGTGTCTGTGTTTGTGTGTGGTTGTGTATGTGTGTCAGTGCACCTGTGAACAACCACAACTTCTGTCAGAAGGCTTGGAACAGGAAAGCCTTCACGTTTTGGGTTGTGTGTTTTTGTCAGATAACCACACGGCTCTGATGTTGTGTTCGAACTGCATCATGTGTGGAAGGCGACAGCCTCCAGCTGCTGCTCCCTGCAGGAGCAATAACTTCATGTTCACGCTGTTACACAGCTGTGTTGTCCAAAGTAAACAAGACTTATTATATACTGAGAAAACAAAAACTTCAAGCTGAATGTGTCCTGCGATATTGAAAAAATATCATCGTTTGTGTGGGAAACCTGTGCTTGTGTTAATAAAGTCAGAACAAACAGATCTGTGCTCTTGGTTGAACTAATTTAGGCTCTAATAAGTTTTTATTAAAATAATAATTTGTGCAAATAAATGAATGAATATTTCCTTTTACTTAGCAATTTGATCTTTTAAACTAAACACTTGAGAGGATGCAACATGACACAATAGTCGACATGTCATCATGCTCATGGGACCTATTGTTTAAAAGGGAAACGAGCTAAATCCACTGTGAGCAGAGCGATCAGGAGTCAGACTCATGATCTGGCAGCTGTCTCTGTTTGTGTTGCCTTATGCTACACAGCTACGTGTGCAGCTAACTGACCTCAGCCAGAAACAACACAACAGTACAAGCGAGTAAAAGAGGGTTAATTATGATTATGATTTTGAACAATATTGATATGCAGAATTGAATTCAGTATTTGAAGACATGTCATCATCAAAACCAATCAGCTAGCCTGATGCTAACTGCTAACAGGCTGCTGTTCCTGGTGTGACAGTCTGAACAATCTGACTCTAAAAATGTTCAAATTTCAATAATGCTATGATTTAAAATTTCTAATTTAAGCACAAATGGTAATTTGTGAGAGAATATTAGAAAATGCAAATGCAATTAATAACAACAGAATAATAAGAAGCATTTTGCATAAAAGTATAAAAGGTGAAAGGATTTAGAAGTAGCACAATTTATTAAAAAAAACATTATACAAAGAGAAAGGAAGAGGATTTAAACAGAACTAGAATTAGAATAAAACAGGTTAAACAGTGGGATAAAAATGACTATGATGACAAACAGGAAGCAGTTTAAAAATGTGAGAACTCGAGTGATGTGATCCACGTCCCTGGTCTCACTGAGGACCAGCAGCAGGGAGACCTGATGAAGATGAGTTTGTTTTTCGATTCTGTCCTCCTGTTAAAAACCGAGCACACATGTCGTCTGTGCAGCAGGTTGTTATGACCCCTAGTAATTATGACATTATTATGATAGAATATAGAGCGACAAAGTCCACGTCAGGAGGAGGTTGGGGCGGATGCAAGGGTCACATGTTTGATTCCCAACAGCAGTTTAACCGGTAGTAAGTTGTTATTATTGTAACCATGACAACAAAAATCATCAAATTTTGAGGAAGTACTTTTAAACTCTTAAATCACTGATTTTTCCTAAACCTAACCAAGCCATGACTGTTTTTATAGTAGCCATGGTGACACAGGTATGTACATCGCTCTTAGTACAGCTTGCATGTTTATTACTGTAACCATGACAACCAAGGTTTGGTACGCCTACCTCTTTCGGGGCACTGTTTCAGGAGATGCTCCTATAGGTCGTATCAGAGGGTTAAAAACAATATGTGGTTGTTGTTCTTTAATTATTAAATTTGAGTTCTGAGTCCACGACCGCACCAGCAGACCTGGTTTTCTGGTCTTTAATGGTTGAGACTGAAGCTGAGCTCTGACTTTAATCCTTCAGCTTCATCTTTGTTTACCTGGAGAGGTTTCGTCTCATCTGATCTGTTGGAGACACCCACTCGGTGCTCGTATGGAACAATAGTCGATATAGTCATAGGTCTGTGCGTCGTCCTCATGGGTGTGGCGAGACATGTAGTTGTTTTACACAGTTTGAGCTGAGGGAGAATACAGATGTTGAACAGAGGCAGGCCCAGTTTAGTACAGTGCCAGAGAGTCCCACATCAGGACGTCCCAGTGTGTGAAGTGATGGTGGATGTTTGCTGAGGTGTGTTCACTGCTGACGGGAGAAAACAGCTGTGTGTGAATTAGTCCTAGTCAAAAAAATTAGGAGTGCTACAGTTACAACTTTCAGGAGTTTCTCCTAAATTGGGAAGTTAGGAGCTGCTTTTAGCCTTAAGCTGCTTTGTGAATACAGCAGTAAGTGTTGCTTGTGCTCCTGTGGAGTGGAAGTGAAACCACTTTAGGACACAACCTTAAAGTCGCTTTAGTGAAGCAGTGAAGTCTCCTGTCACAGCAGGAATACCACAGACGATTAGTGAGGGCGTGAGATGTGGACAGCACCAAGCTCAACCACAGTGTGATAAGATCTAACATCCTCCTCCACCTCCTCCTCCTTGTCAGACCAGGGACACGGTGTCACCACCTGCCTCAGGAAGTCAGGTACGCAACCAATGACATCACACAGCTACGCTGGAACAAACTTTACCACTTCCTAAACACAGAGAGGCATGATACATTTTCCTGGGTTGAAGGCGGTGGTGGAGGAAATATTCAAATTCTTCAAATTCAAGTTCAAATTCTCAGTATGCTCAGGGACAAAGGTCTCCTATTGTTATGTAATATATATATAATTTTACAGGATTAATATTCATTAAAAATGACTGAATTATTTTTAATGTTCACAGCATTAAACTGTGTAGATGGTCACTGTTGAACTATAAGATGCTGATGTGTTGTGCTGCAGATGCTGTGTTGTGCTTTTTACTCACTCATAAACCTACAATAATCCATAACAGTGTGATGAGAGCATTCCAACGTGTTTATTCTACATATTATCAAATCTTTTTGTGTGCAAAAAAAAAAGTTTTTTCTGCTCAGAATTATTCTGTATGTGTCTGCTTGGATTTGAAAGTTCAGTTTGGCCGAATACTCTTGAACAAAGTAGGTGACCCTGCTGTCAGTCAGTCCGACAGTGAAACCTTGATAATGATTCAGTCTTGTTATGACCGTGGCTCAAGTGGCAACAACAAAACGGAGACACATCATGGTTAAGATCAATAAAGAATATTTTCATTAAATCAAATTAAGATGCCTAATTAAATCATCTAAGGTGTAGAAATCAGTGAAATCAGTAGTGTATGGTGTGCACGGGGGAGGGATGTGAGTGCAGGTGTTGCCTGGTTCAGAACTAAACATAAAGATTAAACCAAGACGACATAACCAAAGTCAAACTGTGGCGTGCCTGTGGAGGGGAGCAGAGGCAGATTAGATAGCAACAGGAGTTGTGTACCCTGAATCACACGCTGCAGTGTTCCAGATGCAGACAAGAGACAGGCCAGCAAATGCATCCCAACCCCCCCAAGAGGACCCCAGGGGTCATCACAATCTGATGAACAAGTGGCATTCATCATGGTGAAACAAGTGATTTATGAAAGTTTGTCCAGTCCACAGGCCGTGGTTAACATGATGTTTTTCCTCCCAGCTTTGGAGCAGTATGGAAAACACGAAGCAGAAGCAGCAGAGACCGTCAGTGCTGCGTCAAGTTTCCCAGACAGCTTCCAGACAACACCACGGTATGTTGACATGTCAGTGTCCTCAGCTCCACAGCAGCAACATCATCACTGTACATCATTTTATATATGCTGACATTTTTTTTTTTTTTAAGTCAGCAACTTTATAGACAACAATTCTAACATTTGTGCTTGATGGTGTTTTTGTTTCTTACCCGAATAAATGTGCTGACTGGAGCTTTAAGACCACCGTTTACCTGTTAACACAGTAGAGCATCAGCAGTTGCAACATATTTTATTGCATGTATTTCCAACAGGTCAGGAGTACACTAATGCTTTCTTTCTCCAGTGTATCCAGAAAATGGTGCAACCGTCTCCAGCTGCAAGGAAGAGGTGGACGAAGGCCGTCTTTCCCAGTCCCCTTCGCCACAGATGGGCTCCTCTCTCATGCAAAGCCTTCACCTGCTTCCTTTTGGGAGAGACGCTCCAAAGCAGAGCTCCATCGAGGCCAGGCTTCATGACAGGTGACTGTCACATTGATCTTCACATTGAAAGATTAATTATGCAAATTAATGAATTGGCTTAAATTATTGAGGCCATATTAGAGTCTAATTTACAGGAGACCCCGTAGCAGACCCAGAGCATATTGGCATAATTATACTAAAGTACAAGTACTATCACTTAAATGAAATTTTACTTGTGTAAAAATGTACACAGATACAAGTACAAAGTACATCAGTTAATATAAGTATATAAACATTACTGTGTTACATTCTTAAAAGGGAGGAGAGGTAAAATAAATATGTCAAGGACAGTAACATACGGTAAAACTATTAAATGAAAGAACATCTTTATGCTACAGGTGCATATGCATCAGTAGTTCATTGCTATATGTTTCCAGGTGAGAACTGCACCAAAGACAACCATTTACTTCCAGCCAGGCAGTTTGCAGTCTGTGCATACAACTGATAATTACACATGCACTCAGTTGTCAGTTTGTTAGGAACACCAAGCTCAGATCAATGCAGTCTAAAACAACCGCTTTGTAATTTTAATGTTATTAATTTTTTGGAGAGAGTAGTTGATTCATCTGTGTGATCATTGTGGAGGATGCCGTGTGTGGAGCTGTTGAGTTGTATTTAAATAGAGAGGTGGTAGAAACACCAGGAAACACCAGATTTATGTAGCAACGTTAAGCTCCATAAATCAAACAGCTGCCGTTTCTTAAGAATTAAGCAGCAGAATAAAGCAGCAGAAAAAGCAGAGATGTATTAACAACATTAACTCCACAGAGGCTGCAGCTGAGAAACACACAAAACGCTGTAGTTGTTGATGGTGGACACCGTTGCACACCCCTGTCTGAACAACACTCTGCATCTCATCCACCAAGGTCCACTATCTGCTCTAAATCCACATTCTCTGCTAGTTCTCAAAGCAAAATATAACCAGTCCACTCAGTCTCTCAGCGCTAGCCGACCCAGCATGCACCTGTGGTCACGCAACATGACAACTGTGCTTGATGTAGGACACGTGTCGTGGGGCGGTGTATCCAATCAGCAGTCTCTTCTCTGCTGCAGCTGCTGACACAGTTAATCATTACTTCATCATGTGACTTGTTTTTACTTTATAATGATTTTCACTTAAAGTATCTGAAAGTATCTAGTTTTCAAGAGCTAATTCTTTCATCAATCTTTTTTTTTTTTTTTTTAATAATTGTAGAACTAGTGTCTCTCACCTGCTCAGCTCTTTCTCCAGAGGCAGTACCATGAACCACACTTTAAGTTTGTTGTCTGTGTTCCCTCCAGCATCCCTGAGGGGACCAGTGCTCTGTTCGTGAGCGGCCTCTGCCGCTGGCCTGGCTGCGATGCAGTGTCGAAAGATTTTCCCAGCTTCTTAAAGTGAGTAGCTGAACATTTCCCCGAATCGCTCGTCATCAAAGTGCTGCAGCATTTTTAGGAATTACTATTTTCCCCAGACACAGATTAATAATGAACCACTCTTACTTTGAGAGCAATGATTCCATGTGATATTAACCTAATAATCATTATTCACCTCTGTAAGGGAACAATTTCAGAATATATGTTTTTCCACCTTAAACAAATAAAGCTTGCAGTGCTCAGTCCAGGCAGTGGGGGAAAGTAACTAAGCACATTTACTCTAAGTACTGTACTTGAGGTACTTTATACTTCCACTCCTACATTTCAGAGGAAGATATTTTACTTTCTACTCCCCTGCATTTATTTATTACTTGTTACTTTTAAGATGTGGATTTTACAAAATGGATAACATAACAAGCTTTTAAAATAGAACATGTTGTTAAAGTTTAAACCAGTGGTTTCCAGCCTTCCTGTCCTCTGACGTGTCACTGAAATCAGTGTGTGGTTGTGGTCACAGCTCAGATGTCTGTGAGTTAACAGCTCCAGCAAACAGTGATTTAAACTTCTCACATGGATTCATTTCAACAAACACTCATCACGATATTTATAGAAAATTTAAACAATAGTCAAATCCTTCCTCAACTTCGTTTACTGTTTATTATGTCTTTGTCTTTTTTTGACAAATGAATCAGACTCAGATGCACAGAAGCAAAAAGAACAATTACACTTAGTGGACAGTGAAAAGGCGACAAAACAAATGATGAGCAAAAGACCCATAAGGCCAAACTTCATCAGATGTGTATTATTCTCATTAATCAATAATCAGAATTACAGTGTGTTCAGAAAACTTTCAGAGTCCTTCACTGTTTTCACATGTTGTTTTAAATTGTATTTAACAACAATAAAAAAAAAAAAATAGAATTTTATACATTTTTTCAAATGTATTGAAAAATAAAAACTGAAATATCACATTGACATAATTATTCAGAAACTTTCCTATGACACTTGAAGTTTGGCTCCACCTGTGGTAAACTCAGCTGATTGGACATACTTAAAGACACACACCTGTCTATATAAAGTCTCAGCTGACAATGTAGATCAGAGCAGAAACCATGAGGAGGACGGAGCTGCTGCAGAGCTCAGAGACAGGATTGTGTCGAGGCTCAGCAACCAGGACTCTTCCAGAGCTGGACCAGGACTAACTGAGAGATCAGGGAGAAGTGAGGAGACCAAGAAGCTGACGACCGTCACTGCAGCTCTGCACTGATCTGGGCGGGCGAAGCCTCTCCTCAGTGAGAGTTTGTGAAAAAGCAGCTAAAGGACTCTGAGACTGTGAGAAACCAGATTCTCTGGTCTGATGAAACCAGGATTGAACAGTTTGGCCTCAGTTTTATGAGTCAGAAGTTTCTCCCAGGTATTGATTAAAAACTGATGAGGGGAAAAAATGAATTGAAATGATTTTAGCATAAAACTGCAACATAACAACACGTGAAGACTTTCAGAATGAACTGCAGACTTGTCATTTCTCAAACTTCAAATTTTAATCTGTGTGAAATATCTAAATCTGTGGGAATAATTGTAGGAAATGAACAACAGTTAATTTATATATAATATATTAATATATAAATAAGTCACTGAGGCTCAAACCTCCGGACTCTGCAGCTCTCTGCAGTCACTATGTTCATGTGTCCCATTCTTGTGAACACAATATCTCAGTAACACCTTGATGGAACATCTTCAAATTTGGTACAAACGTTCACTTGAACGCAAGGATAAACTGATTACAATTTGGTGCTCAAAGGTTAAAGGTCAAGGTCACTGTGATTAAAACACGTTTTTGGCCATAGCTCACAAATTAATTCATTAAATATGACACAATTTAACAGAAATGTCTAAAAGGATAAAGTTAAGTGATGACATTTTATATCTAAACGATCGAAGGTCAACTTCACTGTGACATGTATCTCAGGAGGCGGAGACTGTGACCATGTTTCCTGTGACTTGGCTGATTGGTGAGAAAACAACCACAAGGTGGTGACTCTAGTTCTTCTTAAATCCCTGAGCAGCAGTAAAAGTGTCTTTATCTTTAAATACAGAACCATGATTTCAGAGGGGACCTGTGTTCCACATGGCAGAGACCTGGCCGGGATCGGGGCTGAGATCAGGTCCTGGATGCAGCACTGGACCTGACTCTGAGCTTCTCCTCTGACTCTGGGTCATTGTCTCTATAATAACCTGTATTTTGTCTTGTAGGCATCTCCACTCAGAACACAGCCATGGTGACAGAAGCATTGCTCAGTGGAGGGTCCAGCAGGACATTGTTCAGTGCATGGAAAGTCAGGTGGGAACTACAGAGACCTGGAAGGTCTAACTCACGTTACTTTGACTTCGGCTCGACTTCCTAGACTGTGTGTCATCGTCTCAGTGGTACAGGAAGTAACCCTCCCCCACCAGTGCAGTTTCTTTAATACAGGGTTGTTTTTGGTCTGAATATAAAGAGAGACACGACACTGACTGGTTTGTTTATACTGGTTTTTGTGGTTCATACCATTTTAAACAATGTGACAATTCTGATGCATGTAACCACTGCACAGAGGTTCAGATTGTAAAGTCGAGCTATGAATGTCAGTGTGGTAGGTGGTGGTTAGCTTAACTTAACTTAACTTAAATGTTCATGCTTCTTCAAACACAGCACTGACACTTGTGCAGAGGAGATGAAAACATTTGGGATAATGGAAGCGCACAACTCAACAAGTGTAAGACACAAGTCGTTTTTAGACATTTTAATGTGGCAAAGTTCCACACAGCTGACGGAGGGGACAGGAAGTGAATTCTGTCGGATAATCAGAGCAGCATTAGCTCCTGCTTGTGTAGGAAAACAAAATCATTGTTTGGGTTAAAAGACGCATTTCCTCCGGGTCAGAGGGCCTTCATTAACCTCGTTCCTTTGTTACCATGGTTACAGAAGTGAACACAAGTTGCAGAACAAACTGCCATGGATAAAAGAAACAGGAAACACACAGGAAACAAACAGTGGTGTCAACCCATGACTCCAGTTCAGCCACCCCCTAACACAGACTACATCAGTACACACTCACTGCCCCAACCACACTAATGCATAGCTGTTGTGTGGCTCAGACAACAGGAACTATTGCTAACTTTAACTAATGACTAACAAACTCTCTGTGGGTGTCGAGCAGTGGGATCACAACATTTAAACTCACGTCTCTTTTTCTCAGCTCATCCTGGAAAAACAGAAACTCATTGCGATGCAGCTTCACCTGCAGCTGTCTGAACACAAACACACTGATCTGGTAAGTTTCTTTCTCTCAGCCTGATTTGCCAACTTAAAAGGATTAAGTGCAGCTTGAAGAATTGTCAGAAGATTTTTGAAGCAGTAAAGAAAGAAAGTGAAACTGTGTGTTAATGGCCGCCTCCGTCATTGTGTGCAGAAGGCTGCTTCACCGTGGCCATACAGCCTCCCTCTGTTCCTGCCACAGCCTCAGCTGTCAGATGGAGACAGGGCGCAGCAATGGTGCATTAAACATGTGGAGGAGTTGTCCCAGCATGGCTACGCAGCCCCTGCTTCTGCCAGCCTTCTGCCAGGTAACACAAGCAACCCTGGGGGTTTATTCAAGACAGAATATTACAGCAACAAACTCAACTCGACTCGGTTTTTTTTTTTTTTTTTTTTTTTAGCTCTGTGTGAGATAGTGTTAATTTAGTCAGCTATTTTTAGATTAACATCAAAATCCATTTTATTTTTAGCCATTTTTACTCAACAGCATCTTACTAATAGAAAAGAACAACTATTTTATTCTAGTTGTAGACGACAGAAGCGCTTTTTTTGTCATCAGGAAGTTAGTTGATGAACATTTGAGTATAATTTTAGTCAAGAATGAACATTTTAATCAAAAAAACGTTTCATCCAGCTAATGACAGGTTGTATGATCATGAATGCAGCAGCTGTGATATTTTAAACATCCAAAGCTGAGCGGACAGTCTAAGTTTCAGTATAAATCTGTGACTTGAACTTTTCTGTTTGTCCAGAAAAAAAGAAAGAACCAACAGGAATGTGTTGATTCTGTTCTGTCATACTGTCGCCTTAGTGGTAGTGTTGTGTTAGACCCACTGTGTTTATAATATGCTGTACATTACCACCAGTACATTTGTATTATATGCAAGAAAAATATTTTGCACCTCTCTGCATACAGCACAAGCCAAATACTACACAGTCAGCTGCAGCTCCAGACCTGATGATGTTTTAATAACCAGGAGATGTCACATTCAGAATCTACAAGGCCTCGCTATCTAAGGTGTATGGTCATTGAGTTGTGCGTGCTTTAGCATGGATGACAAGTTTAACTCTCCAAAATAAACAAAATCATCTGAAGCAAAATAATTCTCAAAACTGCACTGAAATTTGACATTTTCAAAATATGAAAAATTACAAATGCAAATTATAGATCACAGGAGGAAAATTCTCATTCCTGTTATTCTTTCATTAAAGAGTCTTTTATTAAAACCAGTCGTCAGTTTTATAACAATCTGTCATCTCAGTCTTTACACAGGAGTAGGTCGTCTGTAATGTAATGTTCATACAACCTGAACATTTTGTTCCTTTTCATATTATTTGATCACACTCACGGTTTTCTACCAACACACTGTGGCAGAGGATCGGCTGAATAACCACATCACCCCAGTCCTATGTGTTTAATGACTTATCATTGTTGTTGTTGTACAGATCTGGTCCCCAGCATCGAATGTTACAAATACAACAACATCAGGCCTCCGTACACATACGCCTACTTGATCAGATGGGTGAGTTTCATTGGCTAATGTAAGATATGTTCAGTTATCTGTGAAGAGGATTGTTGTGGTTTGACAATCAATGATGATTTCATGCTCTTTACTCCTGTAGAAAAATATTATATATGTATGCTACTTATGTTAAATTTCCATATATGAAACATATGCACAAATGAAATAAAAACATATGTAAAAGTGATGTATGTAACCTATTAGAAAAGGGAACAATTTCATATATTGACATATATGTCTAGCATATACGAATATATATAAAGCTTAATTACGTAACATATATCTTTAATATATGTTATATAAATATGTATCCATATCAAAGCCTGACAATACATGTTTATATTATATACAGAATGATCCAAAAGTGTGACACCCTTTTCCTAGAATGAAAATATATGTTTCAAATGAATAATAATAATATATAATAAGATATAACAACAACAACACCACAACAACAACAACAACAACAACAACAATAATAATAAGTATATATATATATTTATTTATTTGTTTATTTGTTTGTTTATTTATTTGTTTATTAGATACATATTATTGACAAAGATGGTTGCAACATGTTATATCATATGGAAATTAATCATATACATATTTGTAATCTATATAGGCCACATATACAAATGTATATTTCATATATGTTATGTTATATATAAACTGATATCTTCATATATCCAGAGTATATATGTAATAATAATAATATATCCCCCTATAGGTGTCACATATGACAAAACACTCACACTACACATACATATCTAAGTAAATTATATATATTATTATATATTTATTGTATATCATAATATAATATACTATTAATACTATTATATATGAATGTATACACTGTTGGGTGCAGTTTTTCTGCTATAAGCTGTTGCAGCAGTGGTTCATTTGTGAGTCCATGAAGTGACTGTCTTTGTGTGTGTTCTTTGTTGTGCCTGACTTGTTGCAGTCTATCCTGGAGTCTCCAGACAAACAGCGCACTCTGAATGAGATTTACAACTGGTTCACCACCATGTTCTTCTACTTCAGACACAACACCGCCACCTGGAAGGTTTGACTTACCTGGATTATACATTCACTCTGAAACCTGCGGAAATGATGTGCATTACACAGTTGGAGCCCTATGACTGAGCGCGCGGCACCTTTTCTCTCACATCAGAATTATGACAGAAACACTTCACACTGTATCAAGTCCATTTTATTTTCTTGTGTTAACATCTTAGGACTAATTTAAGACTGTTAAAAATCAGCATAGTTACTCTCACTTTATTGACTTTGTGAACGGCCGCTCTGATTGGAGGATGGTTGTTCTGCAGGGGACAACACGGAGGAAAAATGATGTCAGTGGGACAGATACAGGAGCAAAACAAAATAAAAATCATCCAAAATGTACGTGTCAGACTGAAGGAGTGAAGGGAAACAAAACGGCACTGACTGATCATCAGGCTTTTGCTACAGAAGGGTGACAGCTGAGGAGTCAGTTCATTAGGGCAACACTGAGAGTCGTGGTTTCTGTCAGAAGAGAACATGCTTTACCTTCTGTGACGACAGAACTTTCCTCTTCTACCCAGAATGCAGTGCGCCACAACCTCAGCCTGCACAAGTGCTTCGTACGAGTGGAGGGTGGAAAGGGAGCTGTGTGGACAGTGGATGAAACCGAGTACCAGAGGAGGAAGGGACAGAAGTATCACAGGTACAAACATCCTCACAACAAACACAAACTGCTCTCAGGCCTGTTCAGCCCTGCTCTGGATTCAAGCATCAGCGCTGTTTATAGGCCGATATCTGTGCTAAGCAGGTTTATAATTTAGTTCACGTGTTTCTACAGTCAAAGAGGGAAAGGAAGAGTAAGGCACTGACAGGATTTTTTATATATAAAGAAAAGATTAGGTAGAAAAGGAGAGGAGGAAGTAGAAAGGAAAGGAGGAGGTAGGAAAGGGATGGAGGAGATAAAGAAGAGGTTTGAAAATCAGTTCCATTTCAGATTTAGCACATTATAATTCAGTATCAAATATCTGTCCGTAGTTGATAGTTGAATAAAAAGAGTGGCTGAAGTGAGAGTGTGGTCAGTCAGTGTGTGTTTGTGTGTGTCTGTCACACTAACTGTGTGTGTTTTCAGGGACTGTCCTGTCAAGTGGTTCACATCCTACTCCCACCACTGTCCAGAGGATCCCTGAACACCAGCAGATGGAGTCATATCCATGTTAAGTGAAAATGTAGACCAGAAAACATTTACGGAATTGTCTATTTTTATTTAGTGTTATTTTCAAATGGCTTAATGTTAATTAAACATGGCTGTATTGTTTGTGACATAAAGGTATTGTGTTCTCATATTTGAGTTTTAATTAAAACTAAGTGTAAAATAAATGAAGCCAACATGTGTTGCTGTGCTGTCTTTAGCCTGATTTTACCCATTCATGAACCGGTTGCCTCCTTCATTCAGTAGGTCAAAGGTCAGTCACATCATCACACATGAACCCTCTGACTGCTGAACAGAGAACATCCTCCTACACTTTGCCGTCTGCTCTTTTTAGATATGATCTTGACTTTCACAAAAACAAATTGAAAATTGGTCGTTAACCTAATTAATTCTTTTTTTCCCCTTTCCCACACAACAGTAACACAAGTACTTCAAAGGCCGCTGCATATTATTACCACACAGCTCTGTATGACCTGACTAGTGTCACTGAGCAATAACACTGTTGGCATTATGCGTGACACATAAAACTATCATACAAATATCAATGCAAGTATGAGTCAGGTGATATTCTATACTATTTTCGTTGTTAACACACTCTATAAAATGAGCAAAACCAAGACTGTGTTGGTCTGTCTGACGTGTTCAGTCTGTCTGAGCCGAGCCCATTGGAGGGAAAAGGTCAAAGGGCTCAGTCATTTCCTAAAACAGCGGGTGTATGTAGCTTTTTATTTTTTTACAAACATTACTCAGTGCTTTTTTTGTCAACAACCTTATTGAACACAGAGATCACAACAGTGTAAGGATTAATACAAACACACGACACAAAAACAGCAGGCATTAATACAAAGAAACAACAACAGAGAAACGTTATTCAATGCCCGGTCACACAGCATTCCGGGGTTCATCACTTTTTTGTGCCCCCCGGAAACATTTCCGTCCTGTTGTGAGTATTTGTGGGTACGTGTGTTGGGTTGCGTTGATGTATTGGGTTGATTTGTCAGTATTTACAGCACATTTGTGTATTTGTGTTGTGAGTATTTGGATGAGTTGTGTTGTCAAACTGATGAACGTATTTTTCTTATTTGTTTGTGTCTTGTCACACATTTGGACGTGTTTTTTTTAAGTCGCAGTGCGTTGAGCTCTCAGGGCCACCGTAGTTGGTCCTCCTGGCCGGCTGGTGGCGGTGGAGGGGCAGCGGTGCTCTCTGCCCCCCCCCCGGTAAACAACATAAACAACACGGAAGCGACAGAAAGCGACCGTGCTGTGTTTGTGTCGGTGTGGAGGAATGAGGCCGGCCCCGGTGTAAGTGGCCCCCGGCGGACCCGCTGCTGTCACAGGGAGAAGGATGGCAGACGAAGCTCCCTTCCAGTTCCTCCACAACGAAGTGATTCAGTACATTTCCAAGTCCGCTGAGGGCGGAGAGACGGTGAGGAACTGCCCGTCAGGAGGCGCTCCACGGCGGCTTCACGACCTGAGCAGCCAGGGGTCGATGGTTCTGTTTATTCACCACTTCTTCTGTCATTCATTCAGGAAAATGGAAGAAATATTACCAAACTGGAGAATATGGGATTCCGAGTCGGCCAAGGACTAATAGAGAGGTAACTACCAGGCTGCTGCAGACATGGGACGGGAGGGGGTCAGCTGTGGCTCAGTATATGATGGCCTAAAATAATAGTCTCTGTTTGAGTCATTGTCTTATTATGGATTCAACAGTAAGGTCGTGGAGGAGACACAAGGCTTCATCATTTATACATTTAGAATGATTTCTTCCACTTTTTAAGAGTGAAAACAGTAACAGTCAGCACATTTATAAAGCATCAAGCACAACACCGCCCCAGAGAGAACCCATTCCTCTCTGTATTATTGAAATAATAATATTTAAAGGAGTAGTTTCATGTCAACTAATCCCATGTGCAGAGTCAAGTCAACAATGAATCTCCTTCTAACAATGGTGAGGTTATCCAGAGCCTGGTGTGCCCTCTTCCTCTGCGGCACAGAGCTCCGTCACTAACCAGTGGGGGGAGAAGTATTCAGATCCTTTACCTAAATAACAGTAGTAATTCCATAGCCTAAAGTACTCCATTAAAAGTAAAATGTTTGCTTAAATGTACATAAGTAAATACCTTAGATATTGAAAGTAAAAGTAGGAATTGTGCAGAGCGGCTCTTTTCAGGTTGTTGTTGTTGTAGTTTGTCAAACTGGAGCCAACTTGTGTTATTTCTAGAGATATTTTGAGTAGATGAGTAGAGGAGGTGAGATGATGCATTTACATTCTGCCACTGTTGAAAACACATCAGTGAGTCACATGTTCCTTCACCACCCTGAGTTTATTCAGACTCAACCACACACACACACCCCGTCCTGCTGCTGCAAACACTCAGCAGAGCTCAGCACGTGGAGCTTTTTTCTTTGCTCTTCCAGATGCAGGTTAATTCAGAGGTTTTCTGGACTCACTCAGCTGCCTCCGAGTCTTTCTGCAGGTCTCCGTGTCCTCCTCTGTTGCACATGGCCGCCTCTCATATTGGTTGTGGACCACTCTGCTTCACTCGTTCAGTCTTCTAATTAGAGGTTTCAGGAGTTGAAGTTTCGCTGTGTCAAAGTTGTATTTTTACTGTCTGTGAATGGAATTCTCCCACACTCAGTCTGAGGAGGCAGCCTTTGATGGACATTTTAGGGGTTTCAGTTATGATCAGATCTCATGAACATGTGAAACTCATCAGGCAGAAAAATATAAAGTATAAAAAATAAGATATGACACATATTGCCTGATGGGTGGTGCTCTAATAATGAAGTTTACATTTTTTGCATTTTTCTCAAAATGGCTTGAGCTATACTGTAATTTTAGTATAGCTAAAATTATACTAATGATTGATTAAAGTGGATTAATCGTACTTATTACAGAAAATATAAATTTGTCATCATCACAATCATTGCACCTTCCAAACTTCAAAAAAATCACAATAAATCACCCGTACTCCCACAGAGCTGAACTTTTTTCAGCACATCCACTGGATGATGACTGAAGTTTGCCTCGCTGTCAGTTCAGAGGTCCATTGCTCTGTATTTTTCAAAATACGCAAAATCAGTTCCACAAGTCTTAATATCAAGTGTTTCAGTGTTTGGATCTAACGACTGGTGAGTCCGCAGTGATCCTGATAATCTTGCTGTAATTTGTACTGTATGCACAACATTTTCTTTTTTGCTCAGTGTTGAATTCAAAGTCATCAAACTGTTTGATGAGACTCCTGATACCAGCACAATGATGTGTGATGTTTTTCACAACTTTCACACCAACAATTTAAGTGTTTTAAGGTGAATCAGGCAAAAATCCCCCAGTTTTGCACATGTGATGTCATTGCCTCAGCTTCTGTGAAGGTGTGTGCAGCACATGGTTACCCAGTGGCACAATCAGTAAGTCACCTTCTCTGGGGGATACCAACGATAATCACAGCCAGTGATTATATTTAAATTGAATGTTGGTCTTTAACTTTTCATCAAGTATCATTCCTTTGTGGCAATAATACTTTCATTCAAAGCTTCTGGCGTTTTCCTTTTCTCCAGACTGACAAAAGACGCAGCACGGTTCAAAGACGAGCTGGACATCATGAAGTTCATCTGTAAGGACTTCTGGACCTGTGTGTTCAAGAAGCAGATAGACAACCTGCGGACCAATCACCAGGTAACACTGAGTTAACAGACTGCTCATCAGGCTCAGCCCTGACAGACTGAAATCATTCATTTAGTCTTAAACATTTGTAATACACTTTATGGTGTATGAATATCATCCGAGTTATTACCTTTGTCTGTGGTGTGTTTCAGGGCATCTATGTTCTCCAGGACAACAAGTTCCGCCTGCTGAGTCAGCTGTCAGCTGGTAAACAGTACCTGGAACACGCTCCTAAGGTGCTCCGCCTCGATTTCATCAGACTCTGTGACTCCGTCGTGATTTGTTCTATAAGGCCCTGGATTGTTTTTTCATGAGGCAGCTGATCCCAGACCAGCAGGGCCTCACACAGCTCCAGACTCAGTAGGGATGAGGTTCATCAGCATTTTACTGAATTTGAATCCAGTTTCCCAATCCACTTATGAAATCTGAATCCTTCAGGATCCCTCATTGGATCTTTTTAATTAGTTTCTGTTGTTATTTCACTCAGCCCAGTAACAAAACCAATCGCAACCATTTAGTGAAACTAAGGATTAAATTTGATATATTTAAGAATTAAGCTTCTTCTAAACACATTAATAACACAGTTGGTAATTATGTGTGATTGCTGATTCAGCCAAAAGTTTTTGTCAAATGAATGGAGAGGATTTCAGCTTCACTTTCAGCTATTGAAACTTGTATTCAGATTTTTGATATCTTGTACAGTTTTTGATTTATTGCAGTTTATTGCACAAATTTCATTCTACACACATAATTTTTCCTCAGACCGGAGGAAAACGTGTTCAATATCACACAGTGTGAAACAACTGGACGTCTGGTTTTTCAACAGTCAGCCCCTGAGCAACATGAGAGCATCTCAACAGCTCCGTGCACTTCAATACAAATTAAGAGGAAGATTTTCAGAGAAAAAAAAAAACTAAACTTTTCTTAAACTTGCTCTATTTGCCACATTTTTCCAAAAATTTTACAGATATAAGTTGTGGTTCTTTATGTGCGCTGAGCCAAACTCTCACTAAGGTCCCTGTGAGTTAGTAAGTTAAGAGTTCTTACTTTAACAGCGCACTGGGGTGTTTGAAGAGCTGCTGCGCCACAGCACACAGACGCACAACAGCTGTGTTAGGACGTCCCTGCTCATCATATGGCTGTTTGTCTTTCTGCAGTACCTGGCCTTCACCTGTGGTCTGGTGAGAGGAGCTCTGTCCAACCTGGGAGTGAAGAGTATTGTGACTGCTGAGGTGTCCGTCATGCCTGCGTGTAAGACACACATCTCATCACTTGTCCATCATTCAGAGACACAAAGTGTAGTGTTGATCTTGCTAAGAGTAATTTGACAAAAACATTTGAACTCTTCTTCCTTTTTTTCAAGAGCTTTCAACCACATCTCTCTGTCATCATCAGTAGGGTTTCTTTTTATTTTCAGCCCTATTCAGACCTGTTTTTAATGTTTGTCTCCGGTGACTAACTTATGCTTTCTTCTCCTTGTGTTCTTTGTGTCTGCAGGTAAATTCCAGGTCATGATCCAGAAAATGTAGCAGCCAGCAGAGGCCACACTCACTCTCCCTTTTGCCTTCATATGTCCTTGTGTTTTGTCTTTAAAGGCAAATTACATCCAACTTCAGCAGTAAAATGACGTCTCTACACTCTAGAGATGACGTTGACTTCCAGTGTTTCCTGCTGACCGACTGTCATTATCATATCTCTCTTTCCAATGCCATGATGATTATCTCTGAGAATGATTATATAGTAATGTTATTTCTTTTATATATAGTCTACATGATTCCCACTAACTGAATGTGTGACTGTGCATTGTGATCATGGAAGTTTTTTGTTGCCCTCTTGTGGTACAAAAGTAAACTTCAGCATGTTTGAATGGATGGATAGAAAAAAAAAAAAAAAAAAACTTTGATATTGATAAATATCAAAATAAAACACTGATAATTATCAATAACTCTGTTAGGATTTATCATTCTAATACATTGCTGCATTGCCTTCTAGTTAATCTATGATCATTAGATTTTAAGTGCTTTTCAGAAATCTGTTTATGTTAAAACAATTCATAAAATTACAATAACAATATAAAGATCATAAATATATAAATAGATAAAAATTAGGAAATGCTGAGCAGCTAAGATATCACAGGAGAAGTTCAGTATTGTCCTCAGACATGTCAAACAGATGAGTAAATGAGTGAGCTCAGTTTGATGATCAGAAATCCTGTTGAAGCATGAAAATGTCCAAACTGTTTTTATTGAAGTTGTTTGTTTGAACTTGACTCGAGGTTGAATCAGTTGCAATAAATTCCAGTGTGAAATCTCTCAGTTCCTCATTGTCTCGCTGTGTTTCCTTGTTATTTTTTGTGCTCCAGATATTATGTTAGAGACATGACCACTGTTTATGATTGCAATTCAATTTCCTAATATTCATCTTTGCTCCATTAAATTAGTCACAGTTACTAACAGCATCACTAACGTTAGTAAATCATTGAGTTTTCTATAGGAACTCTGTTAAAAAAAACTTGTTTAAAATACACACACACTCACAAACTCATCATTACAATGATTTAAAGTGAACATTTTGTCTGCATTTATTACTATGAATAAAATTTACAGTGCATTCAGAAAGTCTTCAGACCTCTCATTTTATGCTAAAATCCTTAAATGTTTCCTCTCATCAGTCTACACTCAATACCCAATAATGACAAAGTGAAAACAGTTTTCAAAATTTTGCAAATTTATTAAAAAGGAAAAAGTTAAATATCACATTGACAAACGTATTTAGACACTTTCCTGCAGCTGTAAATTAATTGTGAAGCCAATTATCAGAATTGATACAAAACCAGGCTTACATTTAAAGATAAAGACCATTTTGGAGGAAGTGGAGATAAATTGGATTAACAAGTTCTGAGATTTAGGTTCTGAATTTAGAAAAACAGAGCAGAATGTATTTTTTTCCTCAAGTGAATGCATTACGCTTCCATAGGATCACTGTACAAGAGGAGGCAAAAATGTGTTTTTGATTAAATGGCACTGAAGTGAATTCCCTGAACCTGTTCAGAGTGTATTTGTTGAGCCTGTCTCCGTCCACAATGTAATGTGATGCTATAGATAAACCTGTAGTAAATATTAGCTCTGTGAAACATCTAATATTTACGTATATTAGATACATATAGATATAATAGATAAATTCTGTCAACGTTAGCCCTACTTTGTTCTCCCATTGAGTGTTTATTTTAATTGTTGTTATATTACATGGAACAATGATTCTAATGTGTTCCTCCGTGTGTATGTATATGCGGTTATTGTGTATTAAGGTGTTGTGTACCACAGGACCGTTCAATAGATATTTTTCCAGTAACATCAGTGCCACCTGTGTATCTACCAATATGCAATGCAAATGCATGCATATCGTCACTTAATCGTTAATTAACGCTCAATATAGACTTAATAAACATTTAATATACGAGTTAATTTTGCATAATATCTTGTATCTCGTATTTATTGTTTATAGAAAACGTGTTCACCTGCTCCCCTAGTGAATTTGAATCTTGAAAAATCTAACCACTTGACATTTAAATCAACAGTGCTTTTCCTCTTTCTAGGTCACACTGCAGGCACTTAGAGATAGAAAAGGAATGATGCAGCATTGTCCATTAACCAAACATGACTCAGAACACATTATACAGCAGTGTCAGTTCTGAAATGCTTGTGTTGGATACTTAACAGAAGAATAACTCTTAAAGTTTGCTTTGGAGACTTGGACAAAACTAAATGATACAATTGGTTTTATGAGCAGAAAGATATTATATTAAAATTCAGCAACTTGAACAAGAGAGCATCCAATGACACATGACCACTGAGCAATTGTTTGCAATATCAAATTTTCCACTGCATTTGTCCAGTGACAAACTTGTGCTAGGCTGAATTCCTGTATTCCTGTCATCATGAAGTAAAGTATGGTCTACCAGCTATCCTTGTAACCCTGTAAGTGTTGAGTCCTGGGGAATCGAACCCTGGCGACAGACCTTTCTTGTTGAACAGGTAAAAGTTGAAGAGCTGTCTGTCCTGTGTCTCCAGGGAGACTGAGGCGCTGTTAACTTTCAACTTGCAAGGGTACGGGCTGTCAAACACCACCCTGAACACCCTATTCTGCAAGTAATCCAGCCGAATAGTTCGGTACTTGGACGGCACAGTTGTGTCCACCTGTGGTCCAAACTGCTGCATGACAAGCACTCCATCTGAGCCCACCTTAATCTCATAGAAAGTCATATTCCTGTAAGTGAAAAAACCAATATATGGAGCTGGGTTGGGCGGTGGTCTTAGAGTTCTTTGAGCATCCCTGAAAGCGTTCTTGACTACAGGGATGAGATAGCTATAGGCCTGGCTCACAAGGTCCTCATTTGCAGGCCGTACCCCTGCCATCAGGATTACCAGTCCCAGCTTGAGCCGTGGCACTAAGGAGAGAGTGGCCGCGTAACCATCCAGGTCGCCATCCTTCCTCACCACATCATAGCCGAACTGCTCATTGATCTCCCACGGTGTGCCGGTGGAGTTGGCGAAGTAGCCACTGTGGCATTGTGCCACTGGGGTCAGCATGGTGTTCAGGGTGTCCTGGCGGAGCAGGGTCCCACCGTATGCACCCAGCAGTGTCATCATGAGCTTGGCCATGTCAGCTGCTGTGGAGTACATCTGACCTGCAGGTCGGTACCAGCCGAGGTTGTAGAGTGGAGCCGGCTGGCCATTGCTGTACACACCCACAGCCATCTGCCTCTCTATGGTTGGAGTTATGTTGAAACCAGTGTCTTCCATGCTGAGCCGCTCCAGAATGTTGTTTGACACCCAGCTCTCAAAGTCTGAACCAGTAACCTTTTGGGCCAAGATGTTGGCCAATAAGGAAAAAGCAACATTGCTGTAGTGGCATCTGAGGGAGAGGAAACAGTGATGTCACAAGTGTTCACAAGTTACCTGTTTACAAAATACCAAAAGGATTGTTGTTCTTTGAATAGACATAAACCCGCTTGCAAAATGTACAGACTGTCTAAAGTCATCAGAGTCAAAAATAGTGTGACCCAGGAAGGAAACAGAGTCTTACTTGGTGCCTGGATTTGCCACAAGGACATCATCCTGTAACAAATTAAGGGCTGCCTCTGTGTCTCCACTCCAAAGGAGATTAGTTGACCTTAATCTTCTGGGTAACCCTGTAAAAATATTAGAAAACCTGAGTGAGTAAAACTGGTGTGTATATCTGTGGGCTACTTCATTCATGAAAGCATGGTCTGCTTTAAAGAAAGAACTATGCACAGTAATTATACATGGAAACACTTGGACATTAGTAACAAAGCAAATGTCCTCAGCATATATATGTCATGCACACATATAAAGAAGGTATTAAAACTAAGGTTCAGGGACAAGACCATGCCATGCCCCCGCCAATTCAATCATCTGTGCAAACCTATATAAATGTACCTAACCCCTTTTCTCATGGTTGTCTCACTTCTCATGACTGTTCCCCCTAAACCCTGTTCTTCTCCTCTCCTCTCTCAGCAGGGTGGCAGCGTGGCTCAGCGATCGGCAGTGTTGTCTAACAGCAAGGAGGTCCTGGATCCAATGAGCCACAGGTGATGACTAAGCTCATTGGACCTACTCTCACCCTGAGTCTCAATCCCTGAGTTCCTCAGTGCTCCAGCCACACTATGACCCTGTTTGGCCCTTGCTCATCTCCATGCATTCAACCCCTTTTCATCCCTTCCATCAACCCATACCATCCCAATGAACACAACCTTCATCCAATCCTTCCTGAATCCTCTAGCCAATCCAAATAATATTTAAAATACAGTATATATAGTCAATCAAATGGTATGGTGTTGTTGGTGAATTTTGGATTCAAATCTTCTTGCTCAATATTCGTTTACAAAATATGGGTTGAGAAAGTCCACATTGAGACTTTGAAGATCCTGATCTAGTGCCATCATCAGGTTAGCATGAAAACCTGTCCATGAGTAATGGTTTAAAAATATTATCTTCCTTCTTTCCCCCAGCATCCTGCAGGGCTTCCCCCTCTGTTAATCTGAGAGAACTGAGCTGATTACCTCTATATCTGGACACAGCTCAGTATAATTTTAGCTCCTCTCTGTTTAGATGAGCCAAGGGTAACTAAGGTACTGTAGTGGGTGGTAGAGATGTGTCCTTAAAAGGAATTACATGGTGTCAAGTATGTGAGTGTACACCTACACTTTGACCAATCTGCTTTCTTCACACACTGTCATGGATCTGTTTAGCTTTAGATGTTAGCTTTGCAAAGCTTGTAAGCAGTTTTTGAGATGTGTCTTTTATTAGCTGTGTCCCAATTCAGGGGCCTCCTCCTTCAGAGGTTGCATTGGAAAACTGATGGAGTTACAACAGCACAAATAGGCTGACTCATTTCAAAGGCTCCTTCAAATGTGGCCGGGAGATGAAGGATCCAATGGGTGGATTCTTTGTGGCCTTACCTATTCCAAGATCCATTGCACACTGGTAATGAAAGCAAACAACACCCAAGAGCCCAAGGAATATTCTTTCAGTTTCAGCTCAGTTCAACAGCCAACAGTAGAACTGTTAAAACCTCAAGGTTCTGTGACAAAAACTTATGTGTTATGTGCAACAGTAAGGTCGGGCACAGCTGTTGATGCAAAGCAATAATCCTTTATACCAGACCATACCATACCAGACCAGACCATAGCAGACCATTTCGGGTCATCCTCCAAAGGATGTGGCCTATATATTAGGACACATCTATGTCTCTGCTCCGGCATCTATATGTGGTGACCGCAATAACTTGAACAAAGACCGATTTCAACCCGAAATTAACTCTAGGAACTTGCTTTTTACCAGTGTTTATGAATAGACAAACTTGGAGGACTAAATATCCAGAAGACAGATCGAGGCCAAGCTACCCCTATTCAACTCCAAACTGACGATTGTGACTGCCACACCCCTTTACAGTAAGATTTTGGTTTTTTTTTTCATTTTTTCCTTGAGCTGAACCATCTTACATCTTGTGAATGTTTAGTGTTAATTTAACCAATTATCCACAATTCAGAATTATTTAAAGGACAACTGGAGTTAGTGTTCTGTCATAGAAGAAGATTGTTTTACAAGTTCACTCAGTAAAATGACTTAAAACAGCCTGTGCTGAAGTGTCCGTCTCATTAGTGCTTGGTGCATTTTTAAAAATCCATTATTTATGAATGTACCTAGTGGGACCATCCCTGCCCAGCAAGGCTCTGAAAGTGTCCTTAACTCGTGTCAGAGGAGCCTGACTGTGGGGCCAGTCACATGGATATGAAAGCCTCAGCCTTCAGCGTGGCTCCCCCACTCGGCCCTTCCCTTTTGGTCTGTTTCTACACCTTACAATACCATTTACGTGTTTGTTCCGTTTAATCATGGCCTGTGGTCTGGGTTATGACTCCAGGTAGCTAACTATGATGTAAGACAACATCCTGTCCCAGGCCTGTTGCCCATTCTGCCTCTATGTTCCTGTCTTCAGCCACATTCCCACCTCCCTTTGCCCTGCGTTGCTATTAAACTGTGCAGTCATTGCCCTCTGACTTCCCTCCCTGTTACCTGACTCCCTCGTGCACCTGCTCATCTGTCTCTCTTTCACCTGACCTGTCCCCGCCCTCCCACACACCTGTTCCCAGTTCCCCATCGGCCCTGTCAGCGTGTACATACAAGCTGTCATTAACCCATCCTCTGCCAGGTTGTTCATTTTGCTTCTTCATGTGTTCCAGTCATTTCTACGAGGCTGCCTGCCTCCTAGTCTTGTCAGACTGTGTGCTTACCTGAGAGCTGGCTGGCCATCCTGCGCAGACTGAGTGCAGGGGAGCGGCTGCGGAGGGACGAGGAAGCTGGTGCCCCACTTTTCTCCAGTGGGTTCTTGATGGTGAAGTTTTCTGCGTATTTCTCCAGAGGGTCGTCCAGAGAGTCCACCAGGCCGTCCTCCCACAGCTTGTACAGCATCAGTGTGGGGAAGATTTTAGAGAGGCTTGCAATTCTGCAATTACAGTGATTACAGTGAATGCAGCACCTTCTTATTCCAGTTGATTAAATGAATGTATCCTGATTTAATAATACACAGCATCCCCACTGCTGCTGCACAGATTGAAGCACTTCATTTGGTGAGTGGTTCAGTCTCATTGATTACTGGTCCTATACGATGCTTAATACAGTGAAGGTCTAATCCTAACCAGGACCCCTAATTCTAACTGTAAGCCTACAATATCCAACAGAAGAATTAGACTGCAGGTTGCATTGTGTGCTGATGATTATTATTCAAATTGAGCTGCTAATATTATGAACTGGCTGAGCAGCTTTTAGGACTAGATAATATTAATTCCACTTCCCTTTTGTCATATTTGTCACATATTATGTGGTACACACTGTGCATGACTGTAAATCTCACCTGTACACTGTGTACTCATTAGGTGCAGATGAGGAAGGGTCGCTTATGTTCTTCTTGCCAAAGTTTCCGTTCCACAGAACAGAGTCATTTAACACCACGATGGCTGATATGGCTGGCAGCTTGGTGGAGTGAACACTCGACCTCAGGAGTATATCTATCTGTTAGGAGAGAAAACTGACTATATTCAGAATCTCCACATGATAAAACACTGTAGTACGAATTTTTAAACTTGTTGAGAGAGATTCACCTTCTCTAAGGCCACCCTCAGTGACGTTATCGGATGTTTGAGGGGCACAGGCTCAGGGAAGCGAGGGCACATCTCCTCTAATGTCACTTTTTTTTCCACCACTTCTGTGGAGAAGGAAAAAGGTTTAACACGTATGAAACATACAGACATGGTGTTATTGTGGTATGACATGACAGGCAGATCCCAGGTGTGACTGGATAACCTTCCAACATAGACTGAACTCATTCCAGGAGCTCATTATTAATATTATTATTATGATTATTAACTTAGCTTCCAACAACTCCCATGCTGTCTGTTGTAGTACATGTTTAACACATGTAGAAACCAAGACCTAGACATGTTAAGGAGCTATTTCCTGCCCATCTGCTGGATGCACTCACTACGTGTCTGTCCTCGTTGTGGGGGTTGCCATGTTGGAGCTCTGTAACTGAACAAAACTAAGGTTTCTAGCTAAACAATTCTAACACATCCTGTAAATTAGACAGTTGTTGAAATGTGTATTCTTTCACCTCTTGTGTGAATTAAATCACTCAAACCCATGTGGGGAACCAAATGAAATTCATGTGTGGATCAAATTTAGTTTTATTAACTTTTCAAATATTGGATAAACTACAAACAAAAAGAGCTAATATTTACTGAAATGATATTTACCTTCTCTGCCTACTTTCACACCTTTCAGAATGTTTGTGTTGTGCAAATATAAAATGTCAAATTTAGATTTTGGGAAAGTCGAAGACACCTGGCTCTTCTACATCTCTGACATTAAACCTACGAGCCGGAGAAAAATCTGTCCTTCTTGTATTTGCATGTTTTTATGTCATCTGATGAAACTGACAGACTTGTTAACATCAGAACATCTTTCTTCATGAATCCTATTCATTCCCCTGCAGGTGCTCTCCATGGTTTAAGAAAAGTCTAATGGGCAGTGGCTGTTGCTCCTCATATCCAGGTCACAATGTAAAACAACTGCAAGCTTAAAATACAGACAGACGACTATCAAGAACATAACACATCTTCCCTATAATATCTGTCACTGAGCCTCAGCTTCAACCCCAATATAATGGAAGTCAAAGGAAATTTACAGTGTAGTGCTCATAACTAAAAATTACATTTTTCAATGGATTATTTTTTTGACCATTAACAGTGAAAGACTAACAGGATTCCACCTGTGAGAAAGTTCCCTTAACTTGTGACAGACATATAATTCTGCTATTCAATACCTATCTGCACTAACGCATTACTAAGATATTGTAACTCTGATTTTTTTTTGGTCAGTAGTGTTCTCCAGTCCCTCTGGGCTGTGGGCAACAATCGGGCTATGATTTTCTTTTAGCTCTACAATCACCACCAATAAGTCAGGACAGTTGACATAACTTTATTCTACTCTCTTAGCAGGACACCTGTCCCCCTGTAAACAATGGCAGATGGGAACCAAAAGTGCTCCACACAAGGGGGGTTGTAAATAAGCAAATGTTACACCTACAACATATATATCATATATGCAATAAAAAAGTGCTGCAACTGATGGTAAATTATACAATAAAGTCAGTGAAGAAATATTAATCAATAATATGATAAACTCAAATAATATTGCACCACTTCACATACAACACAAATGAATATGGTAATTTTTATAATCAATAATTCATAAATACTAATTTATATCAGTGATAAAAAATATTTTTATAATTGAGATAACCTAAATTTGTACAATGATTAAAGTTACAATATATTAATACAATAGGTAATTTCATTTTATATTAAGATAGTATTCTGCAGTTTGGAATATCTCTGTACTCCTGTAACTGTCCTTGTGAATTAAGGTGATTTAAAATATAATTTGTAGACATAGTAAATAGTAGGAAACACATTTTCTGTTATATATGTATATATATGCAATAATCCAGCAGCAATAATCCAGCAGCACACACTAAACCATGATTAATGTGAGGTTCATTATTAACTGGTGTAAATGTGTTTAACAAGGTTATAAAGCTGAGCTGTTTCTATGATGTTAATCATTGAGTCCTTCAGATGCATCGTGTTTGCCACAGTCACACAGTACACCCTGAATATCACATTTATTGTCACATACAAAGCACCACTGCTCTGCTCCACCCTGCCTCCTCCTCTTGTCTCTCAGCAGGAGTTAAAGTCTGCTTCACAGGGCAGCTAATCCTGCTGTCACTATTTCCAGCTTTGTGTAATCCTGCTGCAGCTTCTGCAAACGAGCAATTACAGCAAAGAGGCTAAGAGCGCTCACTAAGTTCCAGGATGGGAAGTCATACTATATGTTTTAAAAAGTCTATGTGTGGGTGGAAATCTGTAGCGGCTGGAGAAACGTTACCTGTCTTCAGCTTTGGCATCCTATACTGCCAAATAAAACAGCAGGTCATGACCACCGACAGCAGAAAGAAGACGACCATGCCCAGCATGGTCCATTTCACCTTCATCTTGCTTAGTGGCTGTTATGGGCCACGGACACAGTCTAGAAAAAGTGTCAGTAAAATGCGGAAGAATGATTAATGACCACATATTGATGTTTTTCATGATATTTGACAAGTAAAAAGTTTGGTTTCCCAGAGGAGGTAATGACTCAAAGAAAGATTACTTTCATAAACAGCAGATTCAAATCATTTATCTTACCAAAGGAGGGAAAACAAGCATTAGAGTTCTCCCATTGTCTTTGTGTCATTCTTCATCTTCTGACAGCAAATATCCAGTTTCATTTCCTACAAGGTCCACAAGGGAAAAGCCTGCAGCACTGTCTGATCTCAGCTCCACTGCTCCTGAGCATTCACTGGCCACAGACCACCACCCACATGCACTTAATCCTGAGTGTGATCCCTGGCTGCAGATGAAGGGCTGCTTCTATTCCCACTCCGCCGCCGTGACATCATAATCTGCTGGGAGATTCAGCTACAGCGCCAAATGTAAGGAGGACCGTGGAATGGAAACCACAGCACTCATCCTCAGCAATCAAATCATCTCACATCCTCCGGGGTTAATTCTGCATCACTCATCTGCTACATCAGAGGGACAGTGCAGGGTTAAGTATCATGGAAATGAATAAAGACTTACCAGATTTGAACAAGCACAGGTTTAATAATGATGACTGCAGAGAAGAGCATTTTGAATGAAAGTCTCCACGTAGACCTGGGATGGGTTCTGCAAGGGAACAAGTTCCCAAAAGCACCCAGGACCTAACAGGACGTCCCTCTGTCTTACAGGGAGAGAGGGAGAGAGGTGCATCTTTCCTCAGTGGACAGACCCCCTCCAAAATGGTCTGGGGGTTGCCCAAAGCCGCCCAATTTCAAAACCCTCGATCGGAGGGAAGGAGAGGGGGGGCTTGCCAGGCTGCCCTGGCTGTCTGCTGCATGGGCCCCTGATTGCAGCACTGGATGGTTGGGCTGGGGGCCCCTTGCCTGCCCCTCTGGCTTTCTAGTGTAGTCTCTCCCCCACCCCTACTACATGAATAGAATCGATCATCATTATTATTGTATTATATCATATTATTACCATATATTATTTTTACTATTATTATACTGTGTGTGTATACATGTACATGTAAATATGTGACTATATAACTTTCTATCTCATTACTATTATCATGGCATTTATCACATTGATGCTATCATATTATCATTATTATTATTATTATTATCATTATTATCAAGATGATTGTTATATTATTATTATATACGATTGACTCTCATTAGAACATCCTACCATGCACACACACATACACACACATACACACACACCTAAATCTAGTTATATATACACTATGTTTATGATGTTTTATGATCACAGTGTCTTTTATGTCACTTTCTGTGTGTCATGTTCAACATGTATTTAAAAAACAAAAAAAACAAAAAAAAACACCCATTTCACTGAATAAAGCTCTTGACTCAAAGGTCAAAGGTCCATTGTAAGGTCACGTTATGATCTGAGCTTGAGCCTGTAATGACCCCTTCAACCCACTAGAGGGACCTGTAGTGATTGGACTGCTTCTTCCACCCACTTATTCGACATGAAAGTCCATTCAACTATGTTGGCTTCATTTATTTACATATTCTCTGTAAACACTATGATTTTCATCCACTAACCTTTTTTGCATTATGGACTCTTCAAGTCCTCATTTCATACAGATGTATGTGCATTAGTTGTTTATGATAGTTTATAACTTTATTCAGTTATAAACGACCATAAGTTTTCATTTCAATCTATCTGTTTTTAGTGCATCGGTCTCTGTGAACAACAGGAGAATTACACATGACACAAAAACCACAAATGATTTCTTCCTGGAGTTGCTCCTACACAAACAATGTTGTGTCATACATTTTTTTTTGGAATTTTGTTCTTTTATTGATTAACATATATTATTTTATAAATAACTGCATCATGATAGTTTGGAAAGATGTAGTGTTGGTCTGACAAATAAATGAATAAATAACTTAATGGTATTTACTGTGTTTTCTGAGCTTCATCATCATAGTATTTGCGCAGTTGTTATTAATGTGCTGTTTATCTAAGCAGAGCCAAACGTGCTGATCAAAAGCTATATTTAGTCAGTAACAGTCATGTGCTTATGTAAATAAAATATTACTATGAATATTTTGTGTTTAGTTACTATTTGGTGCAGAAGCCTAAAGGAGAACTCTGCCTTCACCTCTCATCACTGTCCAGAGCACACTCAGCTGAAGGCTGGGATTATTAAATGACTGACCCACAGGATGTGCACCAAACCCTGTCTCTGAAAAATTACATTGATGGTTTTGTCAAATATGTTTTGTACGACACAGAGGGAGGTCAAGGTGACCTCTGACCTCACAGTTTACATCCTGCATCCTCCACACATCATGAATTAGTTTACAGGGATCGATTGACTGGTCAGTGAATGTAAAATATTATTCAATACACAGGAGCTTGCAAAAGGAACTAGAATAAACTGAATTTAAAATAAAATGAAAAATGAAAGATGAACACCTGGAAATAACGTACGATCCATGCCCTTCAATCTTTCAATGTTTTTATGAGGTATGTGTATATTAAGATACCTTTGCAGTTATTGTTTGAGAGTTATTCTCCTTTTAAGTGTGTGTGTGAGGATATTTTTTATTATTAGGTGAAAACTTTTTACAATAATATGTCAGGATTCCCATTCTCTTCTATTTTCCCAGGAGATTTCCAGTGATGATCGAGCTCATGTGACAGACAGGAATAAAAACCATACACCCATATGTTCCTGTCAGTGGAAGCTGGCTACCCTATGAAATCATCTCTCAGATACTTAACTCATTTTGAAATTATGACAAATTGATCACAAAAACTTTGTTACATGTAAATAAAATCATTTTTATCACCATTATTCATTTATAACTGGACTCATTTCTTATGAATGATATTAACTGAACATCAGTGACTAAATGGCGAAACACCATGAACACAAACAGTAATCTACAATGTTCCTTACTGACCCCAGTTGAATAAATAATAACTTATAATAGCCATAATAATAACTAATAACCATAATCAAACCAAAGAGATATATTGATTTCCTCAAACTCAGTAGGATTCAGTAGGAGCTATTCCACTATCAGCATCTATAAACAGCAGCCAGTAAAAACTTTCCTCATTACTCTCAAATAACAAAAGATTAATTGACAAATGTAGAGTGGAAAGGGAGGGCAAGCGATATGCGGGCATTGCTGCCCCCTTCCACCCCCTCCACCCCCACCTCCTCTGCACGGCCCTGTAAATATAGATGAAAGTACAAATGCAGGCGCAGAGAGAGAGAGAGAGAGAGAGAGAGAGAGAGAGAGAGAGAGAGAGAGAGAGAGAGAGAGAGCTGCTGTAATCCTCTAACTATAAACCCGAGCGGTGGGGTGCAGCAGCCTCAGTGTGAAGGATGGGAGATGAAACACCGCCGCTGTCCTCCGCTCTCATGACAACAGATGGAGCATCCTTCGGTCTGAGCAGCACCACCCAGCAGGATGACAGGTCCCCCCGTCCTCTGCCTCCTTCTCCTCTCTGCTCACACTCTCAGTCTCACAGCCGGTAAGTGAACACCACCCTCGACGAGCAGCATCTCTGGGAGAAATAACTGAAGTCTGAATGAGAGATCATGGTGGGGGGGAAAAAAAGTTCAGAATTACAGATAGTTGTTGTTTGCTTTTACGATTTGTTGTTTTCCTTATGATTATCACGGACCTTTGCAGGTATTTTTTCATCCTAACACTGGTCATTATACAGAATACATACCAGAGCTCCAGGAAAATGCAACCTATATTTAAAAATCACATTTGATTTTATGTGATATTTCAAATGTTTTTAACCTTTTAACCTCTTAAAACAACTTCATTTTTATGTGAAATGTGTAGACATTTCATTTCAATTACTACTGTGCTTAAAAATAAATAAATCTAAATTTAAGGTTTCTAGACAGAATGTTTTGCAAAGATTGAGATTTTTTGAATGTGCTTTATGTGTTGACTTGTGGTTTGGAGCTGAAATTATTGTCACCAGTAGTGTGATGAACTTAATCACACTTGACTGAAAGCAATTCATTAATCATTGAGTTCATTAATCAAATGGTGTGTGTGTGTGTGTGTGTGTGTGTGTGTGTGTGTGTGTGTGTGTGTGTGTGTGTGTGTGTGTGTGTATGTGTGTGTGTGTGTGTGCGCGTGTGTATTTAGAGGAACCTACCAGTACAACCGTACAATTCAACTTCATGAGACTGGACCCTAGAAAAAAAAAAAAGTTAAATTTAACTGAAGGTCCACCAAAGTCTCTCAAACGGTCACATGACAGGACCTGAGTAAACTCCATCCACTGAACAGAGACTTAGCTGGAAGAAAGAAAAGACGAACTTTGAGTTTAAATTTGTTGTCAAATATCTTCCGAAGCATCTTTTATGTGTTTGTCTGAACTCCCAGAATGCCTCCGGCTTCATTCAGGATAAAAACCAATTTGCAGAGACAGCATGAGGCTTGTATTGTTTTCACCTGGTGAGTCTATGAGTGTGTATGTCCTCATGAAAAAATATGGTCCTGGAGACACCCAGTGTGGTGGGAACTACTACAGAGGCTGTCTGAGCACTGTGGCAAGTGCTTATATGTCTGAATGTGAACCAGCAAGATGCAGTCTCAAAAATGCACTGGTGTGCAGCTGAGATCAAAATGTAGACTGATTTTGAAGATGGGTCTGACACGAGTACTGAGTAGTGCTGGTGGTGATAGGAGACTTTTCAAAAGTGTGTTACTACAGATAATGAGTGAAACACAGTAAAAGCAGACATGATCCGCACTGTGGCGGATTATGTAACTGAAATAAGTCCTAAGGCTCCACATCTAGATCTTCATATAACAGTTTAATGTAAGCCTGGATTACCACACAGAATGGACCACAGCTCTGAGGCCCCAGACCCCCATGTGCCACAACAGCTCCAGGTTCACTGTAGGACAAATCTTTTTTATTTAAAAAAATTTTTTTTTAGTAAATTGATTAGTTATAAATTTGTGGTTTTCTCTCAACACGTTTATAATTTAAATTTGTGTTAGCGGTGACATTCCCTAAATAAAGTTGTGTTTGAATGGTTTTAGATGTGACACTTTACATCCAGTGATAATGTTCAGTGCCAATGCAGGAAGTTGTGTGTCCTTTAAATAAAGGACTAATAAAGGCTATCTTATCTTATCTTATCTTATCTTATCTTATCTTATCTTATCTTATCTCTCTGAGGAAAGACGGACAGAGAAAGTGCGGAGGTCGGGAAGGTGAATGAGTGAGTGAGTGTGTAACACGTCTGACTTTAAAGGAGGAGGACAACATCAACTTTCCCTGTTGCCTAACCTAATATTAACAAAATGTCATAGTTGCTGAACTTAAAACATATTTAACAATTCATTTATTTGCCATAACTAGAATCTCTCCTGACCTTAACTGTTCATCGGGGCAGAGCAGCTGGTTAATCTGGCCTCGATGAAATTAATGGGAACGAGTGGCTTCCTGGCTGATAAGAAAACATGAAACTGAAAATAGTTTTTCTACTTTGGAAAGTTATAAAAAATGTGAAGATACAATAATATTACTGTCTCACTGTAAATGCAGCAGCTGCAGTTGGGTCTCATGTCTGCTGTTGATGACAACAGAGCACAAACCTAAAGCCAGAGAAAAGACTATTTATCAAAAATGTTCAAGCAGCCTGCTGATTGTGTCATCGAGTGACTTAGCTAACGTTGTTTGGAGATGCTTCCTCTTGAGGATAAAATGCCCAGTGTCTCATATTGCTAAAGGTAATCTGTCCTTTAAAACTACTGAACTACTGCTTGTACCAGTTCAAACCAGAGAGTGGATGGAAAATTCATCCCTGCAGAATTCACTGATTTTCTGATGATCTCGGACCAAACTGTCTAGATTTCAGATTATGAATGAACCTGGAGCCACTGATTCAACCAGTCCAGCTTTTTACAGCCACAGTGAAAAAACATTTATTCAAAGCACCAGTCAGGCACCAGAGAGGGGGCCATGGCTCAGCTGGTTGTGCAGAGTGGCTGCTGATCCGCGGCTCCCTCAAATCCAGAGGTCTTTACTTTCAGGTTTAACTCTGGGTTTTCAGGGTTACAACAGCGGTTCACTTCTTACCGGGGTAAATCACCATGGTAACTTATACTGAACTCCCAACCTGCTCCGGAGCAGGTAAGCTTCAGGGGATCACATCGAAACCTGTCAACAGCCAAACTACTGACCAATCAGATCACTGGGAAAAGTGAGGCGTCATTTCCACAGGATCCCAGTGGGAACAAAAGAGTTTACAATTAAGTGACAAATAATAAGGAGCAACAGATAATTTTATAGATCAGTCAAAGTGAGTCTGTCAGTGTGTCTGCACTGGTTCTAAAACAGAGGAGAGTTTATCACTAAATAACTACATGATAAATATTATAGCTTCATTCTAAACACTGATTCTTTAATCTGACAGAATCTTTTATTAGAAAAATGATCCACACACTGTTAAATATTTTCCACCATTATAAATGAACGTCTCAGTTAGATTGACCTCATCAGACAAAAACTACTTCTCATGTCTCCTCTCTGCTCTGGCAGCAGACTTGACTTTTTCTTCTGCATCACATGTTCAGAATAATGAAGAAAAAAACCATCAAGCTGCAGAAACTTGGACTAAAAACCTTTCTCTGCCTGTGGATCAAGGACTTTCTCACCAACAGACTCCACCATATCAGACTAGACAAACCTCCTCTACCATCATCCTCAACACTGGTGCCCCCCCAGGTTGTGTCCTCAGTCCACTCCTCTACTCCCTATTCATCTATGTCTGCAGCCCCACCCACAGCTCCAACACCATGACCACAAATAATGAGGAAAGCGCCTACAGGGACAAGATCCAGATGGTGGTGCAAGGACAATGACTTGATCCTCAACACTAAAGAGACAAAGCCAGTGGTCATAGAACAAGAAACCACAGCACACTGGACTATGCATTGACAGAGACAGAGTCCACATGTCAGAGGATCTGACCTGGAGTGTGGTCGAGAAGACCCAGCAGCGCCTCTTCTTCACAACAAACTCCCCCAGAAACTCCTGCTTAGTTTCTACCGCTGCTCAACAGGAAGTGTCCTGACACACTGCTGCACAGTCTGGTTCTGTAGCTGCTGCAGAAGAGAGGACGGACCTACAGCGAGCATCCAACCCTGTGTGACATCCACAGGAGCCATCTTCTTCGGGTTATTACTAACTGTGCAATATGATTTATTTTTACTTAAATAATATAATAATAATAATGAAAATACATTTCATGCATAATATTTATTCTATATCTTTTTTCTCCTTTCAATATCTATTTAGTTTGTTCTTTATCAAACAAAAGAGAAAAAAGACTCAACAAGAAACTTCATAATAATAATTCCTGTAAATAATCCCAGTATTTATTCACAGTTTGTCCTCAGACTGATTTTAATAATTGGAAATTATTTCTTTTTTTTCTTTTCTATTTTAGCTATGCAGTCTTATTGTTTACATTTCCTCTTTTGATGTCGCTATAACTAAACTTACCTGCAGGTATCTTTCACATGAATGTGCTTGTAGCCAGACAGAAAAACCCAGAGTGACTGAGCCAGTTGAGAACCAGCTTCGTACCACAGTTATTCAGTGTAAGGTTCAGTGAAGCCATCATTTAAAAAAGAGAAGGAAAGAGAAAAAAGAAAAAAAGTCACAAAGTGTTGCTAAAATCGTGATGATTAAATATGATACCGACGATTAAATACAACTTTGCTGTTGTTATGACATCATGGCCTCCAGCGGGACCTCTCTTTTAATTTTACCTCACCGTAACTGAAGTTTAACTGATTAATCCACATTAATCCACATTATTTGCTCCAGTTGATTTTCACATGGGGATGTTTTGTAATTTTTCCCCACCCTTTTAAATACATAATGACTCTATTTTCATTATAATTGCATAATCTTTTAAAATCCCTGTTCTTTCTGAATAAAAGATTTTCACGTATGAGCTGTGCTAAAGCTTCGCTTCGGTTGGGAAAATAAACCCAAATCTTTTTTTTTTTTGATATTTGATTTTTTTCAGTTCAGAGCAGCTCTTATTTTGCCTGAAGTCTGTCATTCGTAATGCAGGGTAGCAGCTCCAGTCAGACAGTTTTGAACTCTTTCAGGTTGCCACTGATGTGTTTGAAAGTGGAGCCTTTTATCTACCAGCAAGGCCAACTCTCTGCCTTCCATCCTGGGAGAAATTTACAAAGAGGAGGGCGACTTGGCTGAATAAGCCACTTTTATCTCTTCCAGCAAAGACAACACAAGACATGGAATATAAAACACTTCACAGTCCACAGCAGGCTAAGCTGTTGAATTGTCCTTTCTATGTTTGTTGCATAAAGTAGGGCAAAAGCAGCCGTAGTCCAAAACCAAGCCGAAGCTGAGCAGGGAGAGTAATATCACTCCCCAATATCTCATTTCACTAACCCTAATCTCATTCCCAAATATGCTTTCCCTCAGTTTAAATGATTGCTTTCAGTTGTTTACAGTGGACATTACGAATCAGTTACCATGTGTGAGAGCTGTTTTTTATCATTTCAGTGTTATTCTGATATGTGTTAATCTCTCTGCTACCTTGTTTGTGTGTGTGTGTGTGTGTGTGTGTGGAGAGACCAGAGCTTGGCAAATGGCTGGCTCTTTAGATGAAAAGCTGGAGGGCGGATTAAGAGGAAAAACATGGGAAAATAATCTGTAGGCAGTCTGACGTCATGCAGTACAGGCCGGCACTGTGGAGGTGAGACTGACTGTGGTGAGAGAGGGCATCTGAGTGCCTCTCAGCACTGGCAGGCCGAAGGTGCCTTTGGTCCCAGTCCACATGTCAGAGGGCAGCCGTTCAGCTCCTGGACATGAGTTCAGCCCACACAGGCTACATGCACGCATCAGGCCAGGGTTCGTTTCAGTCTCTTCATATGAAGCGTAGTGTTTCTCATGTAAAGTGTAAAAACCACATGGATTGTGTGTGAATTCTTTCTGTGAAAAAATATATTTCAATATGAAATTAATGCTAAAGCTTGAATTTTACATCTGAAATATCATATCATAGCATATATCATAATATCTGAAACATCAATATCATGTGAATTTTCTTGCAGGTGTAATGTCCAAACTCTACCTGCACCTATATGTAAATTAATAACATGTGAAATTTGACGTCTTGTATCACATTATTCTTTTCACATGCAAAATCAAAAACCATGTGACTATGCATCAATTAATCATGTTTGAAACCTATTTGATATTATGTGATATTACAATTGAAGTGAAATACATGATCAGTATTTGGATTTATCACATGAAGTTTAACATGATGAAACCAAATGAGTCTATATATGTCTAAATATACGTTTCATCTATGTAATAAATCGTATGTACCTATACGTTACATTAACCCATTTAATCCCACAGCAACATTTAAATCTCAGCCTGGTGTAAATACTGTTGCTCCCATGGATTAGTATATCTAAGATGTGAGCTGTGTGAGAATTGAATTTCCATGTATGTACATATAAAATATACATAATTTTAATTTGAATAATTTTAAATAATTTTACATATATGTAAAAATTATTTGAAACCTATAGGAAACTGGAACAATTTCATTTATTGGCATATATTTCTAGCCCATACAAATATGTATGTTTATGTATGTATGCTTATAGACACGTTATATAAATATACTGTATATCCACCCAAAAGCCTGCCAATATGTTATTATATATAGTGTCTTCCAAAAGTGAGAAGATAGACATGTTTGAAATTCATGAGAAATTAATAAGACAAATATATGTTGTAGCAAGGTTAAAATTTGCTGTGGGAAGAATCCAGATATCTGCTTTGTGACAACCACCGTGCCCCATACCCTGCAGGACTACTGGGGGTACAGTGCACTGCACCTACAGGGTGGTCATTAACTGCACAACTCACTTCTCTCGTGGTGTAACATGCTTTTTCTATAAATGGACTATAAGCCACCAGAGACATTGCAGAGTTACTGTTAAGAGCAGTAAAACTAGTCACCACACGCAGATTTAGTTTACATTCACTACACAATCTACTCAGCTTATATCCGTGAACGCTTTGCCTCAGAGTGCACTGGGTTAACGTTCCACCCACTAAAACCTAACAATAATTCCACCCACTTATCCCAAACATGCTACAATATATATAGATTTTTAAAAAACATTGTTTTAATGAATTTGCATATATAAATTAAATATATGCTGTTAACATATATGGTCGTCTCATGTCATACCATCTAAAAATTCATCATATAGATATTTCTAATATATCTACATAAACAAATTTTACTATGGGTATTTCATATATGTTATAAACGTATATCTTCATATATACAGAGGGATACATGTCTTACATTACATTTTTGTATGGGAGGATTCACTATTTAATATTTCACATTGAACAAAAACACTGCTGAAGCAAAACAAAATGGAAACTTATTTTAAAAAGCTGACAATAGCTCATAAATCAAACCCAACTAAATCAAATCTCATAAAAAAATGACAGAGATTCAAGAGGGAAAAGACATTTTGACATCTCTGTAACGCCTTGATAACCTCAAATTTGGAAAAACCATTAAAAATGTGAGTTTGAGTTCACGGTGACCTCACAAAACATGATTTTGGCCTTGTGAACCCAACATCTAGAGAACTTCTTGAGGGAATTTCTTCAAATTTGGCACAAACGTTCACTTACACTCAAGGGCAAACTGATTAAATTTTGGTGGTCAAAGGTCAAAGGTCAAGGTCAGTGTGACCTCACAAAACACTTTTTAGACTTTACACTGCATTTTGACAAAATTTCACACAAATGGTTCATATTTCATACGACTCCTGGCCCAAAACAACCTCCACTTATAGTTTTTCAGTCCTTCATTTTTCTTTAATCATCTGTGTGTTGCATCTCTCAGGAGGTTTTTGACTTATTTGGCTCACATATTGTAAAATGTTAATGTTATGTTGATTTAGTGAGAGCTATATGTTTACTAAGTGGGAGTCCACCTTGACTCAGCTTTGATCTGAGAAAAACAGACGTGGAACAAAGCTGCGGGGCTGTTAAATGTGCAGAGTGCTGAGTGCAATACATCAACCCGGTGATGCTTGTTTTGTACAGCATAAGAACATAAAGTACATAACATCTCTGTTCACTTCACACTTCACAATGTCCAAATGTCTCCCGTTTTTGTCCCTTTTGCAGGTTACTTAACTGTTTCCATTGAGCCGCTTCCTCCTGTTGTGATTGGAGACACAGTCACACTCAAGTGCAACTTCCAAACAGACGGCAGCCTCCGAGAGATCGTGTGGTTTCAGGTGAGCATGCAGGTGAACTGAACTCTCAGTATATGGCTGATGAGAGTCCCTCCTTCTCCCGCTCTCAGTATGTCTGTCTGAAAACATCCATGTTTGGTGTACAGTCATACAGAGCAGTGGTCGTGTGCAGTAAATGTTTAAAGCTCTATCTGGAGCTCAGGCTGGCAGGAGACTAAACACAGGAGCAGCTGGGTGTCGATCATGGTGGATGGTGAACGGCATGCTGGGGGACTGGGTGGTGGCTGGGAACCTGTGGATGAGGCTGGTTGCTGATGGGAGGGATGCCAGCTGAGTGGAAAACAGACTGGAGGCTAGCTGACTCAGGAACAGGAAGTAGGTTAGCAGACAGACAGGCTGAGAGACTGTCTATGAATCAGGGGAGTTAATAAAGTTCAGACAATGGCTCCTTTAGCAGCATTTCTCAGGCACTTCCTGTGGCCTAACCTTGGAAGGCAGCTGAGATTCTTGCGAGCAAGAATCCAGGCTCCGAGCGATTCACTTGTGGCCAAAACACTGCAATTCCAAAACTGCTTTGTATGAGGGAGGAACAACTGGCAGCTATGGAGAAGCGAATGCCTTTTATGTACAACTTTTCTTTACAAGGATGGTGAAAGTTCTCTACCAACATGCTAACTAGCTTTCAAAGCTCCAACGAAGCCCTCACAGATGGTTGTGTGTAACAAACCATCTGGCGTGTTAGGTTCAGAGCAGTCTCAGTGTCTTCTCTCTTCCCCTCCACAAACAAACACACAAAGGAACACGACAGCTCAAATCATTTGTCATCAAATAAAATGTCTTCTGGGTCCAAACTGTTAGACAGAAGCCAAGAACAACACACAAGAAGGGAAGAATTCAGACACACAGAGTCCTGCCGATGCAGTAAAGTTGTCTTCAGATGGGTGGATGAACTGCAGCCGGGGAAGGCAGGAAACTAATCACGGCAAATCCAAACATTATGAACTACCAGGACATGAACAGGAAAATGAACAGATGAACTGACAAAGAGCTGGTGACAAAGGCTGATCAGAGGCCTCATGTACAAACACAAAAACCTTAAGTAGTGATCTTCCTCTCGGACGGTTTAAGCCAGAAACTGTCATGTCCAGCTCTGCTTCCTCCTGCGGCTTGTTTTATTTTGAAATCACCAACTCTACTTTCATTTCAGTTTCACTTTGTTCCCTTGTGTGTTTCCCGCCCTAGTGTGTTGCACCTGCACCATCTTTCCTAGTGTAGTTGTTTTCTAGTGTACGACTGTAGTTCTGTTTTTGACCCCTTTTTGGATTCGCCTGCCTGTATTGAACTGACTACCTGTGTACCTTGTGGTTTTCAGTCCTCATCCTGTAGTTTCAGTGGATGACAGAGACATGCTGTTTTTTTTCCTGTTAAACTTGAAAAAAAGCCCCTGACTGTTTATGTGAGTAATTTACTTCTGTCAATAACCTAATATGTAAGTTGGAAAATATTTGGATAGTCTCACCTTTTGCTTGGTGCAGTGCTTCATTCCATCTGAGTGTATATTGAAAATAGTGTAAGGTAACTAGTGTATGAAATTAATGAAATACTACTGTAAATTATTTTACTCATTTCAATCAAGAGAAACTGCATAATGTACAAGAAGAACACCTCATTCTGGTGCAGGGCATGACAGAACCCCCCCACATTAACATTCTGTGTATTTTCTGTTACTATTAAAGCCAGAGGGCAGTGATGAATAAAACCTTTTTTTTCTGGATTCTGCCTCTGAAAGCAGCTCCTTACCCACTGAAATTTCTCTTTTGGTTAGCTGCCATTTTTCCTGATTCTGAAGTCCAGGCCTTCATACTCATTAGCATATAAAATTTAGGGCGTAAAGACAATGGAGGGTGGTTTTCGTGCATGTGCGCTCAATTTCACGTTAAGTGCGTGGAATCCTGCGTGCACACGGTTTCACACATCTGAATTTTTTTGGTGCATACACAGCTTTCCACTTTCTTGTTTCAGTATTTGTACATAAAGAAACTAGAAAGGTGTAGGTGAGCAGGGATCTCAGGTGACTTCAAATAGGCAACTGATGACAAAGAAAACTGGTGGGAAAAACACAAAGGCTAGGCACATAGGTGAAGTCATTTCAAAATAAAACAGGAAATACTACATAAAAAATCCGGACGTCACTCAGATCTTGACACTAACATGCTCTCACTGTCTCAGGTTATTGAAGGAGGCGGCGTCAAGCAGAAAATTTTCACCTATGATGCAATGTACAACACCACTTACTCCCACTTGGAGGACATCCACAGACATGATGACCTGGTCTACCAGTCAACTGTGCGGTAAGGCAGGCTACTACAACTGTGCAAGACGTGTTCTGGTCAGAAAAATTCATCAATCCATTAGCTTTACTTCTTATCTTTGAGGGTCTGGAGCCAATCCCAGCTGTCACTGGGTGATAGGTGGGGTACATGCTGGACAGGTGGCCAGTCTATCACAGGGTTGACACATAAACAAGATGTATGTTGTTATCTGGGCTGTAAGCTAACAGTGCTAACAGGAAGGAAGGATCAGAGGGAAGGTGGTTGTAAGCGGAAGTGAGATTTCAGCAGTCTAATATTAAAAAAATGAAATGCTAAAAGCTGTAGTGTCTGTGTATATGAACAGGCTTCCTGAGGTCCAGATGGACGATGACGGCCTGTACGAGTGCCACGTGGGGATCTATGACAAGAGCTCCAGAGACAAAGTGATTCTAGCCTCAGGCAGCATCATCCTCAATGTCATAGGTATGTATTCATTCCTGGGGTCTCGGGAAATTTAAATATAAATAGAGGAAAAGTCAGGGCATCACCAAACCATAGACATCTGCATGGTAATCAGTCCAGCTGTTGTTGAGATATTTCAGATTTGCAGGAACTGTTTCTTTGTGACTCAAGTCGGGTGCAGCTTTCTGTGTCCAGATCATTAAAATAAACAATAATGGGAAACACTGGAAACTGAAAATTCCCATTTCATTTCAAAACTGAGAATTCAGGAATCAAGAATTCTGGGATCGACTGATGAATTTCTGTGACAGGCTGCTGCACCTGTTGCATTATGATGCTTGTGTTTTCACAACCTCTTCTGCCTCTGTTAGAATGAAGGAGCTGTCCCCCAGGATATGCACAAGGAAGCCGAGAAAGGCCACACTCACAAATATTTTTTTATATCGTTATCTCGCGATAAGAAAGCTCGTTATCTTGAGATACTGAGATATTACTGGATAATTATTCTGTTGTCTTGAGAAAACAAGAAATTCATCTTCTGTATATGCATGACACCATGATTATTGTGCTGTATGAGACCAAGAGAAACTGCATTGACTGCAATAACCCCACCCTCTTCAGCATCATGGGGAAGGTCTTCACCCACATTGCACTTGCCAGCCTCCAACTCCAAGCAAACTTTGTTGGCCCTGAGTCACAGTGAGACTTTCGGACAGCAAAAAACATGGTACATAAGAAACAAATGTCAGGGGCAGAGGAGACCCTAACCCTAACCTCCCAAAGGCCTTCGACCTTATCAGCAGAGATTATCTCTGCAAGATGCTCGCACAAATTGGCTGCCTCCCAAAACTCCCTACCCTGAAAAGAATTTCCAGTCTGCAGCAGAGAGACGCAGGGCTGTGTTCCTCCATCAATACTCCTCTGAATTTCCTTCTCTCTCCTGCTGACAGTAAACTCTTCAACCAAAGACCAAAGTGACCACTGTGCTCCTGAAGGAAATACTATTTGCCGATGCATGCTTGTGAAGCGTTCGCCTTCACCTTTAGCCACCATCAACAACAAAATCCTTCACTGTGTCAACTCATTTACATACCTCAGGTCCACAATGTCCACTCACCAGATGTGGGGCTGAGCACCCAATGACTGCCGCAGTGAAAGCCAAGCCGTCGAAGAGTGTGCTCCAACTGTAACCATGTGCACATGGTTTCCTACCAAGCCTGCGTCATCAGCACTCTGCTGTATGGTAGTGAGGCCTGGACCCCCCCAGCCTCAGCTCTGACGGACGGATTCCTACAGACTTTGGGAGGAGGAGGGATGTGTTGGTTGCTAACCACATCCTGACTGTCTGTACAGACATGAGATTAGGATCCATCTGATCATCTCATTCTCCAAGAACATCAGCGTATTTTCCAAAATGTATTCCTTTGATTCAAGTATTGAACTGATTTGCAGTTTTCCCTTTGAAGGTGCTTTTTGCAGCAGACTTTGCTCAGACTCATCACCGGCATACTAATTCATCACTTAGGACTGATTTCCTTTCTTTTCCATATAAATAACTAAAAACCTTTACTGTATATTTATTCTCCGTCAATGAATCAAAAGTACTTCAATGTTTGAGTGCCTGAATCCTGTCTGTATTTTCTCTGTAGTGCCTCCCAAGTCCATCTCTGTGGTGGCAGCCAACTGTCCGGCTCCTTTCAGCCGCTACGAGGCCCAGAACTTCACTCTGGTCTGCATTGTTACAGGAGCAAAGCCAGCTCCCATGGTGAGATGGAGCCTTCTCACTCTTTGTCTCTCTCAAAGGACTCAGTCTCTATAATCAAATTTGCATCACTGCTGTGTGTGCTATGAGGCACACATCCATTTATTTCTGATCATGGAAAACAACTCTAACATCTTTTAGATGTTAGACAGTGTCAGAAAAATGCTTTTATGTCGACTGCAGGATGGAATTGGAAGCAGTGCTGGATTTACTGTTCACAGAAAAAAAAGAAAAAAAAGAAAAAACAATGTCCTCGCTTTATTCTTGCTGCAGTGGATTGAAGTTTAAAATGAAAAGAGCTATTTACAGCTTTGGTCGATGACCCCTGAGTGACCTTTTTGGAAAATGTATTTCCTTAATATGAGGGGATTACAGGGCAGAAGCATATGTGATAAAATAAAAGTCCAGTGAAGAGGGGTCCTGAATGAGACAAAGATTTTTACTGTGTTTATCTATTGCAGTGGATCTCCTGTTTAACCAAGGTCACCTCTGCCTAACACCGGGCTGTTGTAGTTGTGGTAAATAATGATGATGGCGGACACCACCCATCTCCCTGGTCACATGACCATATGTTCAACCAGTAAACAAGATTAACACAGTAGCAACCAGCTGTTAGCCTTCTACTGACAAGCATCTTTATAAATGCAGCAGTGTAGATACAGTACAGGAGGATACAGAGTCTGGATGATGTTACAGCTCAGAGTAAAGTGTGGAGTCAAAACCACTGATCTCACTCAAACACACACAAACACACAGATCTTAGTTTTACTATACCCCCCCCCCCCCCACCCCCCAGCAAATGTTTTTATGAAAATGAGCTGAATTCCCATGTTTGTATCATTTAGAATAACCAGTGCTAACATGGTTTTTATTACGCCTCTGCACCGGCGACAGTCAGGGCCAGAGGCCTTATGTTTTTGGGTTGTCCGTCTGTCCATTTGTCCGTCTGTATGTGAACATGATATCTCACCTGGAGGGAACTTCTTCAAATTTGGAATAAATGTTCACTTGGACTCAAGGATGAACTGATTAGATTTTGGAAGCCAAAGGTCGAGGTCACGGTGACCTCACAAAACATGGTTTTGGGCCTGTGAACATGATATCTCAGTAACGCCTTGAGGGAACTTCTTTAAATTTGGCACAAATGTCCAATTGGACTCAACATTATGATGTCACAGCATTTGGTAAATTTTATCCTTATAGACTTTTGTGTTAAATTGTGTCATGAACGGCCATGAATTTGTGAGTTATGGCAAGACTCAAAAGGTCTTGAGTTATGTTTTTAAAAATATCAGCAGGTGATATCAGAAGTTAGTGCAGTAAGTTAACCTTCACACTCAAAGTGATGTGATTAGTCGCCATCAAAAACAAACAGGAAACAAATCTTTGAACTGATCAAAATTATCTGATTCGTCAAAGCGAGTCAGAGCTTTTGCTGTCATTTCAAATGGAGACTCTGTCAAGAGGCTCAGGGTTATTCCACTGTTGTGCCTCCACTGTCCTTATTGAGCTCACCTGTCTTTCAGGTATACTTCAAGCGGGATGGTGAGCTCATTGATGTGGTGCCAACTCCCCAGTCCTCCTCCTCAATGGGACACCGAAGCCAGGCGGGGCTCCGGAGCTCCAAGAGCAGTCGAGACCTTGATGACACCAAAGTCCACAAGTCCCTGTCCCCGCTGGAAGAAGAGGGGAAGCCGGCTCGACTGGGCCAAGACGGGCCCAATGGCCCCAACCAGGACCGGGAGCAGAGGTCCAAGTCCGACCCCAAGCCAACCACTGAGGTGATACCTGAGACGGTGGTGAGCCGCGAGTTTCCCCGTTGGGTCCAGAGCAGTGACCCGCTCTACTACTTCCAGCACCGGCAGCAGCCAGCAGGAGACGGCACCGTGGAGGTGAGAGCCCTGCTGACCTGGAGCCTCAACCCCCAGCTGGACAATGAGGCTCTGTTCAGCTGTGAGGTCCACCACCCAGCTCTGTCCATGCCCATGCAGGCTGAGGTCACACTGGGTGAGTCACGATGCTGAGCTAACTAGAGCGAACTAACCCTCTGTGTGTGTTAGTGCAGAGAATCATCTCCGAATCAAGTCACTCAGTCGCAACAAAATCAGATGAAAAAACGTTTACCCCCGAAAATGTTGCCTACAACCTCGCAGATGGAGACGATATTGAAGTATAAGTGGTTTCACATCAACTTAATAACGTCACTTCCTGTTAGCGCTCCTTGCATCTTGCGGCACAATGTACCTGCTAATACTGAAAAACCAGATAAACTCTGAAGTTCCATATATTTAAAAGGGTGGACTGTTAATTTAGTGATGGGCTCTACCAGTAAGGTTGTTCATGTTTATCTGGGTTCTTGTGAATGGAGGGAAAGTGGTGAAGTTTGGCATCAGTCACTTCCTCTTATCAACACAATTACTCAGATCACCTGGTTATAATAACAATGAAAATGCAGAATATACTAGAAATAAAATTTCAGTGCAACCAGAAATTCATGGATATGAAGAATTAAAGGGGACAAATCAGGATTCATTAATGTAAACAAAAAGGGGAAGGGTCATACTGAGCCTTTAGCACAGTTTGTACCTTCACCTCAGATGGTTTGTAGCATAGGTACATGAAAAGGTGGTGGACATGCACTGAGCTGGTGGGTAGATCCTGGAAATGTGGTAGCCATAATTACGTAATATGTATTTTTATGACTTTTCTCTTTTTCAGTACGGAAGCAGAGAAAGGTCATACTCGCAAGTATTTTTTTTTATCCCATTATCTCGAGATAACAAAGCTCATTATCTCGAGATAATGACATATTGTCAAGAGAAAACTATTTTATGTTTTTGGATAATGGAGTTTCGTTATGTCTTCACAATAGAATAATTATCCCATTTACTTGAGATAACAAAATATGTCATTATCTCGAGATAATGTTATGTTATCTCGAGATGAAAAAATATGAATGAATATGGCCTTTCTCAGCTTCCAAAATTCAGGCATCTGAAAGTTAAGTTTTGTCTAATTGTACATCAATAAACCAATGTGGTATTTTGGTTTTCCATCAGCTGCTCCCAGAGGACCCAAGCTGTCTATGAGCCCCAGTAGGGCCAAGGTGGGAGACACGGTGCGGATCGCTGTCCAGGGCTTCCAGCTGGGACCTTCTGCAGTGAGTTCCCAACACAGTGGCTTCTTTGAGAAGGGAAATCTCTGTGAAGTTAAAAAAAAAAATAAAAAAAGAGAGAAACTCTAACTCCAGATTTGGCTATTGGGTAGTTAAATTCAGTTGTCTGTAGTATTAAAGTATCAGGGCCTGTTTGCCAAAGGACCAGAGGTGACTGAAGCTTTGTTTTAGGGCCCCAAACAACCTGAGTCTGAGGAAACCAGCAAAATTGAGCCAGTTTCATCTTTAATATCACTTTTAAGAACTTAAAAAAATAAAAACACGTTTTTAATGGAAAGGGTTAGAATTCTCTCACCTTGTTCTGGCAGCCTGACCCTGCAGCTTTCTGCTCACACACCTGTGTGTGTGTATGTGTGTCCACAGAGCGAGGTCTTCCCTGAGCCCATGTTCACCTGGACCAAGGTCGGAGGTCGTCTGCTGGACGGCAGAGAGGAGCACGATGGCAGGGAGCTTATTCTAGACAGAGTCCCCGCTGAGCTGAACGGCTCCATGTTCCGCTGCACAGCCCAGAATCCTCTGGGCTCCACAGATACCCACACCCGCCTCATTGTGTTTGGTGCGTGTGTGTGTGTGTAGGAGGACTTGATCTAATCATTTATCTTTGTTCAGTGAGCTCACAGTAAATGTTGTTTTGTGTGTTTTTACAGAAAACCCAAGACTGAAGAAACATTTTATTGGTAGGTTTTTCTATTCTATTCAGATGCTTTTACAACTGTTACTATGGTAACCTCCCATCAGTGTAATGAACCACTGATTGAGTTTTATGTCCAGGCTCCTGTGACCGGCTGTTTGAGCAGACACACTAATTTACAGAGCCCCAAAGTGTTCAATATTCAATAAACACACAAGAAACTATAACATAAATAATCACATGAAAAATTTGTAAAATAATTTAAGACATTAAAACTCAACTATATAACATTATTTCAGCACTCACTATTTGAATAAGGTCTATAGGACATTTTAAAAGGCCCCTTTTCAAATTTATTACATAAAAAATTCCCCAATAACATTTCAACTTTATACCACTTTTTAATTCATAATAAAAACTTGTACAACCTTTCATAACTTCACTTTTTATTTCATGATATCACTGCTCTTGACAGTGGTGTTGTCACTGCCCTCTTACTGCCCTAGCCTAGCAAGCTCAGCAACTGAGCATTAGCAAGTTAGCTCCTGTTAGCTAGAGCTAGATCTCATTTTCTGTATTAACTGGGCTGAAAATGCTGCCTACCTTGCTAGTTAACCTGTGAGCTTAGGTAGGGCTGGCATCAAAACGAAGAACATATATATATATGAAAATTTGCATATTTTGCTTAAAGGTTTTCATGCTATCATTGTGCTCACTGTGCTATTATTAAATTTGCAACTATACCATTTTTGAAAGCCTAACCCCACTATATGTAATGGGTTTTTATGTTAATACAGATTCTTTTAAATTAAGATAATTAGTGATTTTAATCACAATTATTATTTTCAACTAAGCAAATCTGATTTAAAAAAATAAGTAAATAAAGTCTTACTTTCTACCCTGCAATGGACACACCCACACCCACAATACTTGTTAATATGATACATTTATTGCAGGTTTGTCTCTGCACATGAGATTTGATGACAATATAAATTCAGAATATATAGACTTATACTTTAATGGTTTAGTTGTTCCTTGAAGTTGGAACAGTTAACGTCAACATGTCACAGTCATGGTGAAATCGTATGAATCTACAGCAGTGCTGTGTAATGCATGCTCTCCTGTTTGTGTGCAGCCATCGACGCAGCGGTCAGTCGACGCTCGCTCACATTATCCTCCACGTTGCTGCTGCTGAGCTTCACTTGTGAGTTGACGTGACCTCTGGCTCTGCTGCGCCTCCACACCACCACCACCACCACCACCACCACCACCACCACCCCACTACCACCCCCACCTGAGGCATCCGCTCTTGAATGACCCCCAGAATCTAAACCTCCACCCGGCTGTTAGCAGCAACACTGAGCGCTGCGGGAACATTAAAGCTGCAGCAGGACCCTGACAGAGAGGACAGATACAGGATCAGACACAGAACTGAGATCCAGTTGCTGTGCACCATGTTGTCACACTGAGCAGCTTTGAGGAGAGGTCACACTCGGTCAGATTATGAGTATGTAAGATGCTCTAATTGTATCATACTAAAGGAAACCATGGATGTAGTGTGTGATGTCACCTAACCCAGGTGTAATGGTTTTGCAGAATGGTAGCCCAGGCAGTACCAGCTCTCATGTTTACACCAGACACTGGGACACTGCAAGACACAGTATCACAAAAATAAAAGGCTTTCTCAACTTGTTCATGAATATCTGGAAGGCAGACAGAGCCATGTGACAGAGCCATACATTTTTTTTTTCCCCTCATCAATCCAAAAGCCAAAAAGCCAAAAAGTTACTGTATATAATCCTCATGACTCTCACCCAAACAGGTTTCTATATCCAATGATGTTCTGGTTCGGTTTGGAAATAACAGGCTCCACACAGTGAGTGCTGAAGTTGAAGTGGTGCTTTATTTAAAGCAGTGTCTATGTGAACATTATTTTACAGAATCACAGAATGAGGCCTATCCTGAACTCCACGCCTCCTGTCTAGTTAACAATCCAAACTCAGCTCAAAAAAAATCTCATCTGACATCAAACCAAAACCCTGAAGGTCTGACAAGTTGTGTAGAGTTTAGAGACAGGCCTGGTTAGAGGGCGGCCCACACGCTCTGTTAGAGGAGGCCTCTGGTACAAGAGAACAGCAGGCTCGTTAAAAATGACTGTTAAATAAAAGTAGAGACACTCAGACCTGGAGGTCTTTGATTGAAAAAAGGGAGCGATAGTGAGAGTCCACACACACACACACACACACACACACACACACACACACACACACACACACACACACACACACACACACACACACACACACACACACACACACACACACACACACACACACACACACACACACACACACACTAATAGTCTCTTATACACATAATAGAGTTGTAAAGGCAGTTTGTTACATTGGACTTTATTTCAGCATCTGTCCTTATTCTCTATACTGTGTACAGTATGCACACTACTGTAGTGTTGGTGTGTAGCTCTATTTACATTTCTGTCTATTCACAAACATATAGAACAGCTGTAGGATGTGTACACCTGCTGCCATCAGCAGTCATAAACACACAGAACCTGCTTGTTATGAGTGGTTTGTTTTTTTACATATACACAAGTCAAACTAACACTGTCTTGCATATGTTATTCATGTAATGTACATGTATGTGCTCTGTCAAACATCGGGCCATGTCACTCAATCACGTGCACAGTTGCTTGACTTTTCCCTTTACTGTCAAACACATTAAAAAACAGAAGCCTGAAAAAAAATATATCAGTAAAAGCCGTTACCCACTCAGGATGTAAGAAAAGTCAGAATCCGTCAGGTGATCAGGACTCCAGCAGCAGGTAGTCCTCGTTCTCGCTGGCAGGAAGCATCAGCTGCTGCTCGTAGTACAGACTCTTGGCATAGTTGATTTCTTGAGAGATTTTGATGGCGAGACTCTCACTCTTCACATGGACCTGGGGGGTGGGGGGGGTTTAGGAGTGGGGTTAGGAGTAAAAGGAAGTTTCATTAACATCTACAATGTACTCCACAAGGTGGGTGACATTCCTGATCCTGGAAGCCTCTCTAACATGCAGGTCCTGAAAGACCAGGTCAGGGCCATGATGATCAAAGAGTCACACACTCCTGCTCTGATAAGGCTCAGAGATGTGACAGACTATAAATTTGACCCCAACCAATCAGAGCTCGCCCACTTCGATGACAGCTTTCCTTTATCTCTTGCTATTTTCTTGGATGGAGCTATGGAGGAAAATTATGTTTCATTTGTAATCCCCTGGTGTTTTAAGAGAGAGACACCCCCCCCCCAAAAAAAAAATCCTGAATCGCAACGTCTGTGTGGCCAGAGATGGCAGCTGTATGACAAATATCCCGCCCTCCCCCAGAAAAAGCCAGTTGTCTGCTTCATAACAGCAAAACCAGGAAACATATGAAGCCGATCGTGTTGCTGCGGCTCACAACTGAACCTGATGTGGTGGCAGGAAGGAGGAGGTGCGGACAGACTTTGAAGAAGCATTAAAGAGGAGGATATCATGCAAATATTATTCAAACATCAGACACGAACTTCTGCATTTGTTCAAGCGCTCTGGTGGTGTGAGCTGACGGTGTGATGTCACAGCGTTGACTGAGCTGTATAAGAAGCTGGGGCTGTGAAACCTTGTGTGTGCATAGTACAACCTGTGGAAAAGAAGCGTTTCAATTATTTTTAGTGTATTCAGCTGCAGCAAGAGCACGAATGTGAAAGACGAATGCAAAGGACGAAAAAGGAAGTAGAACTTTCAAAAATGGTTTGTAGAGGGCCTAGTTTTCAAAGGGTGCAGCTGAACCCTTCTCTGGGGGTGAAGAGGCCTGGCAGCACAAACATCTACACTCAGCTGGCAGTTTATTAGGAACACCAAACTAAAACTAAAGCAGTCTAATCCATTGGTCCTTTAATAAATCTTCCTTCATCAGAGTTATATAATATAACTCTGAACAATGCAACTTATATTGTTCAGCTTGTGTTGATTCAAATTTGTATGACTTTTATTTGGAGGCTGCAGTTTGTGATGCTGTTGAGTGCTGACAGTTTGATGGTTATTTATTTCTTCTTTAGAACATAACTACCATGAAACTATCTAAAGCTAATAAAATTTGATTTGTTACACTCTCTCGCTTTGATCTCTGTACCACAGCCCCTCCCCCCTCCGTCTCTTCACTCTCCAGCTTGCTCATGTTCTCAGTTTGTTCACACTGAACCCAACAGCAAAGCCCGACTTTGGTTTTCAATAAAAATAAACAACGAGAAAAGGTTGATTTTTTTGCACTAATATTGACACCAGAGTACTTCCTTGTTTTGTGAATGACAAGTTGAAGAAGCTGTGGTGTCTGACCAATCAGTGATGGTCAGCTGTACAGACCCCCCCCCCTCCCTCCAAAGGCTGAGACAGAAATCTAGAAACCTGGACCAATAAAACCCAAACTATCTGCATGGGGAAGGACAAGAGGAAACCATGTGGTCAGTGATGGAGCAGTCAGATGGGGGGTCTCACCATTGGTTTCTGGTGGGAGGGGCCAGGAATGGCCACACCACTGCTGGTGCTCTCAGCCTTCTTGGTGAGCTGCACATACACCTTTCCATGATCCTTGGAGACCAGACAGTGGTAGAGGTCGTCGTATTTGACCTCCAGGAAGATGGCCTCGCGGTCCACATAGTCCCCTGGCTTCAGGAAGTAGACCACTTTGGAGGAAATGAGGACGAAGTAGCTGTCGATGGTCTCCACGGCGATGAAGCTGGAGTGGGAAAACGGACAGTGAACAACTCTGTCTGATGGAAAAAAAAGGGTATTAAACACACAGCCGGTGAAATGAGCAAGACTCACAACTCAGAGTGGATGTTGTCAGTGAGGCGGAACAGCTGCTCCTGGCCCTCAGCCTGTATGGCTGAGTATCGAGGCAGGAGACCCTGGGGTCCTTTACAGCAGCGAGGCTTCCTGACCCGCTGCACACCGAGCCTGAACAACAAAACAAGAACACAAACACTTCACACAAAATACACAACACAGGTACTCTTCAAGCAGGAACCTCACAGAACTGAGATAGCGTTTTATATCTGTGATAGGATGAGTTTGTTTCTATGGTGACCAGGTCTGAGCAGAAGCTTTCTGATATAAGACAGCCAGTACAAAAATCCTACTTATTTTGATACCTTACTTTGAGAAATAAAAACATGTTCTTTTACAAATCACTTCTTTAAAATATAAATGTTTACTTTATCTCATCTTTTTATGAATATAATAAGGACACACTTTTGATAATCTTTTGATACTGAATGTATCTGCAGAGTGTTCATTGTTAGTGTTTAAAAGTGTGTAAAAAATACTGGGTTATTTTAATCTTTCAATAATTTTAATAACTTTAATTGGGTGAAATGTAGTGACCCAGTGCGATGGGTTGAAGATGCACCCTGAAACTGAGGCTGCAGTTTAAGCTCCCAGAAGAAAGATTTTTCAATTTTATACATTTAAAATGTATTGGGACATCAGGTTATACATGGCTAACTGCATATTTTTTGCTTGTTGCAATAAAAAAGTGCCTGGGTCATGTTTGTTTCATTGTTTCATCATTTCACAACAATTTTAATTTCATTTTAATATGAACAGCAGAGGCTGAGTGAAATAAAATTAGTCATTTAAATCCCAGTGATAGTGATAACCGAGAACCTTTAACCTAATGAAGTCTTGCTGCAGAAAATTAAGATCTGCACGTTTTCTCTGTAAAGACCTGAAAACTTCTCAAGTCATTTTTTCAGAAGCTCATGTTATACAGGTAACAGACTCCGCCCACCTGTGGTTACTGAGACTAGCCATGTCCCGGACCGTCTGTGCCGTCTCTGAGGCGAAATCCAGAGCTCCAGCCACCGGTTTGGTCACAGTTCCAACCAGACCTTTACCTAGGCCTGAGAAGAAGCCGCTGACTCCGCCCTCTGTCTTCACCCCTTCCACTGTGGAGGTGATGATGCTCGTCATGCCTCCGATGATACCTGGAGGGGAGCGGGAGTTTATTTAAAAGGACAAGTAGAACAGAAAGACTAGAGAGACAGAAGACAGAAAGGAGTCCAGCTTCTCATGCAGAACATGTTTACACTGATGCCTGTGTACAGTACAGCACAGCACAGCACAGCACAGCACAGCACAGCACAGCACAGTACAGCACAGCACAGTAGTAATAATATCTGTGGACACTGGATAAATTGCTGGAGCTTTGGAGCATCTGATTAATCCCTGAGCGCTGCAGTTATTTATTGTTGCAGGATTGAACTGAACATTGAATCCTCGTGAGGATAATTTGATGTATGTTCACTGGACTTCAGATGAGTGTGCATTAGATATTAACTGCACTGCAGCTTTACTGACTGATCTGCTTTTATATAGAGAGAAATAACCCTCCGCTGATTTTGTACTGTACATAAAAGACTTTGATTCACTGGATTAGTTCAACCAACAGCCAGTTTTCAAAGGATGCACATTCAGCAGCGAGGTAGTAAAGTCAAAGACATGACCGATTATTTTCTATGAAGAAATTAAACAACAAGCTGGGGAGCAGTAAAATTATTTTTTTTAATCAGACAAAGAAATGTTTCAGGTTGTACCATGAGCCAGTCCATGAATCCCTGCTACCAGGTGCTCTCCACTGGTGGCTCCGTGGTATCTGATGTACTCTCGCTCACTCTGGTGCCGGTTATCCATGGTCTTCCCTAAGCCGTCGGATAAAGTCCCTGCAAACTGACACACAGAGAACAGGAGGATGTTTACGCTACATGACTACTTCCACATTTTTTACTCTTTTTCCCAGATGTCTGTGACTGACAGAGTGAGTGATAAGTGTTGGTCTTTTCCCATAGGACGTTCCTCTTTAATAATGATATGGTGCTAACATTTCTATTTCTATTACATCATCAGGGGATGTTACTAAACATGGTTCAGACATATACTAGGTTTTGACCTTGTCTTGTTACTGGTATATGTTGATCCGTATATTCAGGAGATACACAGATAACAGGAACAACTGTACAAGATAATGCAACAATGCCAAGTAATAAATTAAAAGTCTTTGCGATGCACCAGTGTGAACAATATACAGAACGTACAGAACAAAAAGTAACAACACAAAGTCAGAGGCAGTTACACACAGCTGAGCAGAGATGTACCTTGGCAGCAGAGTTGGACACACCGTGGGTCACGTTACGTATAAGACCACCCACATTGCCGTACTTGATGAGCTCAGACACGCCCTCAGTGACATCATTGAGGAGGCCCATTGGATTTCCCAGGAAGTCCACGGAGCCCAGGATCTGAGCTGCCTGGCTGATCAGCTCCTTCAGACAGGAAACACCACACAGACAATGATGTGACAGTCACATGACACACCTATGTATGTGATATCTGTCCATGTAGCAGCTCATGAGTGATGGAAATTATCCTCAAAGCAGCACCGCCAAACATGCTTCATACAGGTGTGTGTTCCTCTTACCTCTCTGAAGTGCTTGAGGATGTCGTTGATGATGATCTCCTGGGTCTCATAGGGGTGCACTCTAGTGAACGGGTACATGTTGATGACAGCGTCTTCAAAGCGAACCAGAGGAAATCCCAGGGTGCCTTTCAGAGCCTATAGTGACAAAAAAAGAAAAACAATCAAATAAAATCAAAAATCAAAAACTGAAAAATGTTTATGCTGTTTGTTAGCTTGTAATTGGCAGTGGCTGACACAGTGTTAGTGGTTGTGCTAATGCAAATGATCGCTCTCTGGACTGACAAGGTTTTGGTGAGTAATGAGGGAGCAGCAAGTATCAAGATAGTTAGAGGAGAAAACATCAGAGGCTAGCAGACGTCTGTTAGCATGGTTCCTCAGGTTCTATGACATATGAATCCCTGGCTTTCTGAATCTGTTTTTATGAGACTGTCATTGGTTCAGTGCAGTTCAAGTTGGAAACACTCAGTCATGGTGTTGACTGATTATTTCACTTATATGTCTTGTATTATGTAAAGAAAATGTCATATGGATATTAACAAGGTTAAACACTTGATTTTCATCAGAGGGGGGTCTTTGAATGATTGTATTGAGTCTGACCAAAGGAAGAAGAGTGGTTTTAAAAACGAAGAAGAAAAAATGACCATGTGAGGTTACCTTGAGATCAGGAGGCAGCTTGTGAGAGGTGAAGACACTCAGCTTGACCTGAGGGAGGCTGATCTTTAGGTTTTCAAAGTAGTAACGTTTGGGAGATCCTGCATCCTCGTTGGGCTTCTCATGGAGGTTTTCATCCAACTTCTCCAGCTCTGCATTCAAACATGATTTATTTTTTTACTTTAAAGCAAATCCTACTCACAGTGACACACATATATTAACAAAGAGATTCAAACAATGAGCTACCGGCTTCTGTCTGTCCGTAACCAAAGAAGCTGAGCAGCTTGAGCAGCAGTTTCTCCTCGATGATCACAGTGAAGCGTCGGGCTGTCACCATGAGGTGCTGTGAACACATCAGGGTGACGTCATTAGTCACATGAGTCTAGTATCACTCTAACGCATCAGAGATGTCCAGTTTGTGATGTGCACAAGAAACCAGGAGTTAGTGACTGAATGTGACTCAGCATGAGACACTCACTCACTCACTCACCCGCTCACTCACCCGCTCACTCACCCGCTCACTCACTCACTCACTCACCCACTCACTCACTCACTCACTCACTCACTCACTCACTCACTCACTCACTCACTCACTCACTCACTCACCTTGAAGAGATCAGTGAGGATGAGGTTGCTGGGAACTTTGACGGAGTTGACCTGCAGGGCGGGGCCGCTTTCGTTGACACTGCTGTCACTGGAAGTGGGAGTGATACACAGCATCACAGGCTGGGTGGTGCCCAGCAGCTGGTTGTCCACCTGAGAACCACAACATGACAGAGCAAGTATCAAACAACACTCTCTACTAAAACTGGATTTACATGTAAGAGTTATGTGTATTATTATTGGCAGCACTGATCAGGCTTGATTGATCACACAGAACTGCAGTGTGTGTGTGTGTGTGTGTGTGTGTGTGTGTGTGTGTGTGTGTGTCAGGACTGGGCTCACTGATCATTCACAATATGAATCAAATTCTGTGTGAACCACTGCACCATTATAACAGCAATCCGCCAAGGTGCAGCTCACCTGGCTTATGCAGGGAGTGGGAGATAGAACTCTGATTGGTTCATTGCATGTTACACTAAAAACACTCCCATGAATAACTAAGAGACTTAGTACAACCCTTTTGAACCATGGACCGGGCACAGCTTCTGTATTTTGTGCCGTTAAAATAGCGAAAGTGATAGTCACACTCCAACGACCATGTCATACTGCGTGAGGTCTCACAGGGGTCCATTACTGGACACCTTTGTAGGCTCCATCTTTCTGTTTCATTATTTTACAAAAACGTGAATCTTCTGCATGAAATTGTGTTATATAAATAAAACGTGAACCTGATTTTATGAATGCTGTCATAGCTGAGGTGAGCTCACCTGGATGTTCTGGATGCTGAGCTCCAACACCTCGTTGGCAGCAGTGCGAGTGAAGTGCACGTCTATACCAGACAGTGTAGTGAACACGAGCTCCTCAGGAACCTTGTTGACCAGAGACACACCCAGACCTTCGTCCAAGTTCACCAACACCTGGGAGTCAATACAAAGGAGAAAACGTTTTTCATTAAGAAAAGAACTCTGAAACTGCACAGGGAATGTAACACCCACTGAGCTTCAGCAACTGGTCTCAGACACAAATTTAAATATAACAAATAAAATAAGGAACAAATAAGATTAAACATTAATTTAAAATAAGGAACAAGTGAGGATTCATTTGTTTTTTATTCCCAGGCATGAATGTCATGTAAAAAAAGTTCCTCATACCTCCAACTCCTGCTCGGGCTCTTTCTTCTTCACGTCCTCTTTGCTCTTGTCTTGTTCTGAGCTGGATGAGCTGCGGATCATCCTCCTCTGGTTGAAGTCACTGATCTGAAACAGAGCCAAGCCAAACAAATGTCTGAGGGCAGAAATGATGACGTCTGCCAAAATAAAGTAATTTGTGATTAACTGCCTACATCAGATGCATTGTCATATTCTCTAAGTGGTTACCGTTGGTTACCTGAAAGGTAAATAACACACACTGGTACATTATGATGAACACCTGACACTAATGCAACTAAGATAAACCAAACACAGACCTCCCCAAGGAAATAAAGCTGGCACAATCACAAACCTCTTTTAAACCTCACTTCTTAAAACTCATTTTTATAGACTTGGTTTTATGTTATGTCTTTTTATTTTATTTATTTATTTTTATCTTTTTATTGTTATTTTATTGTTTTTACCGTCTTTGCATGTGTGTGGTTTTTGATTTATAAATGTTCTTATTTAGCTCCTGCTCCCTCCTTATCTATAATGAAATATATTGTTTGTCTTCCCTCTGCTTCTGTCCTGCTTTTGACTACCATTCCTTTTTCCTTCATCTGTCAAAGCACTTTGTAAACCCTGTTTTTAAAGCTGCTATATAAATAAAGTTATTATTATTATAAAGTAGCACTTTCAGGATAGTTCTATGAGAAATCAAGCTAACAAGAAGAGGACAAAAGAGCAGCTGGATGAAATAAAAAAACTGGGTTTTGCTCTCACCTGCAGGACCCGAGTGGGTCCATCTGGCAGCACCTGGACTGACAGCACCCCAGAACCAGGTCTCATCTTCTGGTTGATGAACTGCTGTTCAGGGCCAGGCTCCATCAGCCCGGAGTCTGGTCCCAGCACCACCTCTGCTCCATCATACAGGCCCGCCACACCACCCTTCACCTTAAAGATACAAGTCATAGATCGAAAGTAAAACTTTTTATCAACTGCACCAAAACTAGTTCCTCAAACTAATTCCTTATTAAAGACATACAGTCACTTCGGAAACTGTTCAGATCCCTTCACTTGAAACGTTGTCTACACTGTACCAACATGCTTCACTGTAGGGATGGTGTCAACCAGTGCCTGGTGTTCACCACACACAGACTTGGAGTTCTGGCCATAGAATTCAATTTTTGGTCTCGTTAGATCAGAGAATCTTCTTTTCCTTTAAACACTGTTTTGCAGGCTGTTACATCTCCACCATGAAGACCTGATTGATGGAGAGCTGCTGAGATGGTCGTCCTTCCTGCAGGTTCTCCATCTCTGCAGAGGACTTCTGGTCTCCTCTCTGACCAAGACCCTTCTAGGAAAAGTCCTGATTCCAACACTCATAATTACTGACGCCACTGTTCTCCTGGAAACACCTTTATACCTTCAACCTGATCTGTGCCTGACCACAGTTTTATCACAGATGTCTCGGATTTTGTTCTGATGTGCGATAGGAACTGTGGGACTTTGTAAACACAGGTATGTGCTTAAACCTTGTCCAATCAGTTCAATTTGCCACAGACGGATCCAGTCAAGCTCTAGACACATCTCAGGGTCAATTAAGAAAGCTTGATGCATCTGACTTTAATTTGTGTGCTATAGCTAAAGGTCTGAATAGATTTAGGTTTTTGATTTTTAATGAATTTGCACAAATTTCTAAAAACATGTTTCCAGTTTGTTTGTTATGGGATAGTTAATGTAGACTAATTGGTAAAAAATATGGCAATTTTACTAATTTAAAATCAAAAACAGCAAAGGGGTCTGAATATTTTCTAAAAGCGACTGTGTTAACATAACCGGGTGTTCTCACCTGTACCACCAGCCGTGGAAGCCCACAGGTCAGCATGCCTGAGCTGAAGTACCATGTCTGTGTGGTGCTGCGGCGGGAGTCCGGCCTCCTCAGCATCAGAGGCTCAAAACTGGGAAAGAAGAACAGGTCGGGTGAGGACACCTTCGTACATCCAGTTTTCCACAATAGATTTCCTTTCAGTTTCCGGTTCAGTGTACAAAACTGACTGTAAATGTTTCCTGAGAGGATTATCTGTTGTGTTGACCTTATCATGCACTACAGCTGCACACACTACAAACCTGTTGTCACTAACGGCTGCCAGCCCTGCAATGTCCAGCACCAGAGAGGAGTCCAGTGGACGTGGCTGGGCCGGCTTGCTCTGTGGCGGAGACGAGCCTTCGTGACACAGCATGCCAGTCCCAGTCATCCTCCACAGCTGGGAGCGCTTCCCCGGCTCCTGCACAACAATCAGCGCACGTGTTGCTACACATTCATTTATGGACTTGATCTCAGTCTTAATTTCATGGGCTGCAACTAATGAATATTATTTTATTTTCATTATTCTTTTTTATTATTTTATTCTCAGAATCTTTTTTTGATAAAGAGTGCATCAGTTTTCCAGTCAGGGCTGAACAATAGATCGTTATAAATGTCCTTATCGAGACATGAATATGCATAATATTAACATTGCAAAAGGCAAGAGATAACCATGGCCTGGACCAAGTGGAGCAAAAGACAATAATTGATCAAATGGAAACTTCAGCTCTACTTTGTTTCCCCTCTTCTCCTTTAATTTTGCATGACTTTTTTTTTTGATCACCACCACACGGAGATCAAAGTGTGTTTGTACAGTCTGGGTTATTTTAAACTAAGAACTTTTACCTTCTTCTTCAAGATGACCCTTTGAGTCTTGGTGTCCACATCAAGAACCAGCTCAGCACAGCTCACCAGACGCTTCTTTCCAACAGGTCTCTTCTCAACATTCCTGCATCAACAGAGTGATGCTGCTTACTTTCACAATTTAAGCTTTTCTACATGAAAAAAACCTAATGATATAAAATGATATTTGCATTAGTTAGTCATGACACTGGTCCATACTGTGAGAAGGTGTGTGTGGCTGCGATGTAGATGAAGTTCTCGTAGTAGAGCTTGTTGTATTCTCTGAAGAAGTTCATGTCAGCTGTGACCTCTGAGGATCCAGCTCCCTTTACAGTGAGCGTGAGGTAGGGGGACAGTGTGGGCTCATCACAGGCGTAGTCCAGCTGTGAGCCTGCCTTTACCTCAGTGTGCAGCCGGATGTCGACCACACCATGCTGCCAGAACTGGATAGGCACCTGAGGGGATTCAAACAATAGAATCTGTTACATGTATTAGGGATGGCTCATGATTTTCAGATTTTTGAAGCCATTAAATTATTGAAAGCTAGGCGACGTCGAGTCGCAGGTTTGACTCCCAACCAGCCTGATTCTTTCAAATTCTCTGATGTATTAAACAGTTTGTTGTGATACTGTATTTATATGAACCCTGACACATCGCTGTTTGAGAGATACAGAAATAAGTCTGTTATTTTCCTTTCTTCAGTTGTGTTGTTGGCAAACAGGACTTTGATAACTTTTGTGAGTCCTGCAGAGTCCAGGACTATGTTGCCTTAAACAAACTGAGTAGTGGGAAGACAGGCAGATCCCCAGTGTTGTGGCTGTTTGAACCATACGCTAAGATCCTAGGCAAGCAGAGAATCTTGTTTTGACTCATGTTCCTCTGAATTAATCCAACCTTATTGCGTAAACCAAGTGTACTCACACTCAGACAGGAAAACTTGAACAAGGGTTTATTTCCATACACTGACGTCACAGCAGGTGAATCAGTTTTACATCTCAGCCTGGATCATTACTGACTCCATGTTCAACATAAGCTACTCGCAGCTTTAAATCCATTACATCTCACAGGCTCAAAAACTTATACTGTTCCAAACTCTGCCGACTTCCCAGCGCTGCCTCATCTGAAGCACCAAACTGCTTTAATCACCTGTCGTAAACAAAAACATCAACCACCTCAGCACAACCACCTCAGCACAATCATCCACATTAACTATTGTACAGACTTTATTACATTTAGAATCTCAATAACATGTCCTAACAGCATATTTTGTCAAAAGATAGAATATGTACTTAATTGGCTCTTACACCCAATAACTGGAAGAGAAATGATCAGTTTCTGTCTGTGATCTGTGAAAAAAAGGTTGAATAGTTCCCAGTGAATATTGATACAAGTTTTTCTTGAACTTTCCATATCGAATGTGTATTCTAAAAATGCTGTAGTCATACCCACTTTACTCTGTGATGTGTGTGGAGGTGTGAAAGTAGGCAGGGTGTGCAGCTCTCTTTATCTCATAGCTGCAGTGTCAGTCTGAAACCACCTTACTGGAACATGGTCTCAGGCTTTTGGGCCACAGAGTCAAAGACCATGACTGTCTTTGAGGACAGACGGTTTGAAATAAGCTCCGTTGAGCCACAACCACACTACAGTGACACAGACGTCATGGAGAGAGATCAGCAGGTCCAGTTAGTGATTCAGGCACAGGCCTTCTTTTTTCTCTTGAGTAAAGATGATGTAATTATCACGTTAATGAAGCTGCCATCACGGTGGCTTACCTCAGACATGTTGTCGATGCGGAAGGGTGGAGGCAGCTGGTCGGTGTCAGTGAAGGAGATCTGGTAGGTGGCTCCCTTCAGCGTGATCTCTGTCCGGAGGAAGAAACAGTTCCCCAGCGTGTCCCTGTTCAAACCAAGATCCGTTTAAAACCTGGCAAATACTTCACTGACTGTATCTCAATGAAAACACACGCTGAGCCGGTGGAATTAATTTTACAAATTCATCAATCCTTACAACAAGGGAAACAACACAACATATAGGCAGACTTAAAATATTACACAATAAATAACAATAATCTGTGCAGGTCTCATAATGTGGGGATCAATGCAAGAACTTAATGATAAATAGTATAATTAAACATTTGTGATTTTGTGATACAAAAATACATTTTACTTTATAATGTACAGTGTTAAATTAATGAAATTATTTATATACTGTGTATATATATATATATACATATATATATATATATATATATATATATGTATATATATGTATATATATATGTGATAATCAAGAGGACAAAACATATGAAAATTAGAACAGACAGTATAATTGTGCAGGATATTCTCCAACTGAAATGCATTGTAATTTGTAAAGGAAAGCCAACATTAATTTAAAAGAGACACTCTATGAGCAAAGAGCTGTTGTATGTGTCTCACCTCATGTTGACGTGGAATGACTTTGGTTTGTTGACCTCGAAGCCTCCAGACCAGGTGCAGTTGGGGGTGTCCATGAGGCGCACACACAGCAGCTGGTCGTAGTCATTACGGGGCCAGTGGAAGACAACGCTGGAGCCCGGTAGGGTGGAGATATAAGCCTCTGGGTTGGCCGTACCCTGGGACAGAGTCATTCATTAATGACCACTGTCATATTGCATTTAAAACCATTTGAAACCTGCAGGAGGTATCACATGACCACAGCATTGCATCACAGTACTACCAGTAACGTAGGCCACAGGGATGACTGATGAACAATTCATTTCTTTCTCTGCATTTTAATTTATTATAAGTCAAAATAGAGATGCAGACAGGAAATGGTTAAAGAGAGAGGAGGAGGGGTGGGAAACAAAGTCCTTGGCCTGAACTGGAGATGTTGTGATAACTGTAAGTGTGTGTGTTAAGCAGCCAGCTCCAGAAACATCCAGTCAACAGTTATTTTAAGAGGTAAATCCTCACCTTTCCTCTTGCAAACTCTCTCTGAGCGAAGGCCAGTTTGTGTGTGGAGCGGTTGTCCAGCAGGTAGCGTGGGGCAAAGGTCACTATGTGAGTGTCCCTGTAGCGTCCTTTCCCCTTTCGCACACTGATGCCTGTGTTGATCAGACAGGGAACAATTAATGCCTGACAAACATATTTATTAGCTCAAATATTCAAAAATAAAGGTGAAGATATCCAGTGTGTTGTACAGTACATGTATCTAAAGTGAAGGAGTGCTGCTTTATGTTAAATCATCGAGAGTTAAGGAATTCGATGAATCTGTCCTGCAGTAGTTCAGTTAGTGCTATCCATTTGTACTGATTGTGATTGTGCCAACTTGCCTATGTTGTAGATGAGGCCAGGCCTGTTCCCGTGCTGTATAACCTTCACTGCCCTGACTCCTCTCCCTCCGTCCAGGGAGAAGCCCTGGCACCAGCCTGGAACTCCGTCTGGGTGGATTCCTTTCCCGATCCGCATAGTACACCTGGGAGCAAGACAGGCGCGGAACGAAGGTAATGTGAGGACAGAAGAATAAAAACACCAGGAGGATGTCTGTTGGGTGGAACAGTGCTCGTTATATATAATATATGGGACACACTTACATAGCAGGCTGCTCCTTGTCAGTGTAGCAGAACAGTAGCGGACTGAGACTTCGGGCCAACTCGTGCTCCTCAAACTGACCTGCTGCGTCGGCTTTGCTGTTGTCCTGACGGAAAATTAATGGCAGACCTAAGGGAGGAAAGTGGCTTTAGGGAATGATAGCTGAGTTGGGTGTTTACTTGTGAAATCTTTTTTAATAACAAAGACAACATTACCAGTCTTGTTGATGAGCCAGTAGGGGGCAGAAATCAGGATTTTCAGTGCCCCCTGTGCGCGCAGGATGATGCGGATGGTGAGGCAGAGCAGACGTTTGTTGGTATCGTACAGTCGCATGCGGACCACGTAGTTCTGAGTCCCAGGGGGAATCAGCAGCTCTTTGCACATGGGGAAGTTCTCCAGCAGGACTCCTGAGGGACACACATCAAGAACACTGGGAGTGAGAACACGAAAAGTGTTTAGGAAATACACTCCAGTGACCAACATTCGGCCAGTCCTGACCTAGCTCCATGTTCTGTGAGGTGTCGGCTGCGTGGAGTATGGCCTCCTTTCCCGGCTTCAGTGAGCCTTTGATGGGCGTTCCTTTGATGTAGTAGTTGAGGTCACATGGCAGCAGGTTGGCCAGCACCATGGTGGGTAGCAGGTAGATGGTGTGGCCCGGCTGTCGATAGATCTGCTTTGTGCTGCCAGAAACTCTCTTAGCAGGCTGCTGGTCTGGGTAGTTCTCCTTTTTGATGACCACACAAAACCTGCAAGACGCAGAGAAATGAGGGGAATGGTAACACATGTGAGGAAGACAACAACCAAGAACAACAAGACTGAGCGACTGTTTTTACCTGAAGTTCCGCTTGAGGTTATCATCAAAATCTGCTGACTGACACTCCCTCTTACTGCTGCTGATCTCTCCCTGCCGCTCCACGCTGGTCCAGTGGATGGGAACCTTACAGAAGAATAAACCCAGGCCTTTGGGTCGAGCTTGTAGCCGCCAGGATGTCAGGTGGAGGGGGACTGCCAAGGCCTGGCCAGGCAGGATAGGAGGCAATACCACTGGTTCTGTCAACACAGGGACACAACTGACTTAATTTTAAATGACAAAACACAACAGGAAATAAGATAAAGTAAGATTAAATGAAATGAAATGAAGTAATAAAATAAGACTTAAAAAAAATTAATAAAACAACAAAGATGAAGTAAAACAATATCTATCAAATTACTTAAAGACAAGAATAATAGAAAAATAGACAATTTAAAGTAATTTAAATGCAATAAATATGAAAAATAAATGGATAAAATGGGATAAAGGAAAATGAAAAAAGAGATTATATAAAACAAAATAAAGATAAAAATAAAATACATAAATAAATGTATCTTAAGGTAATTTAATTAAAACAATAAAATCAATTATATGATCAATGATATTTGAAATAAAATAAGACAAAATAAAAAGATAAAAAATAAAATGAAATAAAACACAATAAAATACAAATTAACTTAAATGCAATTAAATTCAACATAATCTTATTTTAATTTCATCTAATTATATCTAATTAAGTTTAGTTATAACATCAAAATAAATGGGTTAGGATTAGGATAACATTTTATTGCATGAAAGACAATAGAAAAGACAGAGGGACCCCAAATAAGGTTAAATAAAGAAAAAAAAACATAACATTAAATAACTCTTAATTGCATTAAATTAATAAAATAAAATGACAGAAAATAAAATGGCCCAGCCAATCTTGGCTGCACAAGCCAGGTCAGGTATTTAACTGATTATTTCATTCAGTAAGATAAAAATGGAAACAAATACAATGGAGCAACGTCTTACTGTCAGGAGCCGAGGGGCTGTCCAGTCTGACCTCCATAGGAACATCTAGCCGGTTCTTCACCATGAGGGCAGAGCGCACAGTGATGACCTTCCTGGCGCTGCCCTCCATTGTGATGGAGAACACCACTCTGACTGGAGGCAGGGCCGAGAACTGAGGTTTCACACACAAAACAAGTCACCATCAGGTTTAAATTCATACTGAGCATTATTTGTGTTGAGTCTTCGAATCGACTGTAACACCTGATTTATATTTAGACTGCGTCTCTCCTGCAGATCTCTCTGAGCTCACTTCATCTGAATCATCAACTTGTCTTCCAGACCTTATTCCAATGAGGCTGTTCAAGGATGTTTTTCCTTTAATCAACACTTCTACATTATAATCTAATGAATTTATTCTCATTAACAGGTTGTGTACCGCAGGCTTTTAAGGTTGCAGTAATTGAACCTTAACTTAAAAAGCCTCCGCTTCACCCAGATGTTTTAGCAAACTACAGACCCATAACTAACTTCTCCTTTATCCCTAAAATCCTTGAAAAAGTTTTCATAAAACAGTTATGTGATTATTTGCATAGGAATGGTTTGTTTGAAGATTTCCAGTCTAGATTTAGATCCATCAAAGAACAGAAACAGCTCTGGTTGAGGTTACCAATGATCCCCTCATAGCCTCAGACAATGGACTTGTCTCTGCTTTTAATTCTTAGAGGCAAGAACAGCAAGGTTATTTCTCCATTTTTAATTCACCCAACTATTTGGTATCCAGGTGAATAATGAGCATTACAGCTGCTACTATCTAGAGACAAGACTTGCCATACTTACATAAACATGTGGGTGGATGATGTTGGTCCTGCTAATAGGACTGCCAACCTGTGGAAGAGTGAAGGAGAAATGAAATGGTTTACATCAAACTCCAGGCCAATTTGTTAGGAACCCTTTAGATTATCAGTGAGTTTTTGACTCCTGCTCACAGTGTTGGAAGAGTTGTTTCTATCTGGAGCCGCATAACGGAAGAAAACGCCCACTTTGTCCACAGACACCGGCTTCACTTGCTCCCATCCACACACCCGAACCAGCAGCTGGTGCAGCTTCAGCTCATGAGTGTGTCTGCAGAGGAGGAGGCAGAAAGTGATCAGTGAAACATAATCACAATCTATGACATCACTGTTTTCACTGATTTCAGCTTTACTAATTATATTTATATCATTCATATTATATATTATTACATAAAAAGGAAATTATAGTATTGGCTTGATTATTTTAATTTAATTGTTATCAAAACCAATAGGCATAATGGCAAAAACTAAATGAGCTGTAATCCCTACAATCAAACTGATTTATCACATCTGAAAACAGAAAAAGGAGAAATAAAGACAAATAAAAGACAAACCTGACATGATAGAGAAGCCTTACACCATCAAATTACAAAGTGCATATCATTGGTTGTCAAACCAGTAAGAATGATGGCTAAACCAGTCATAAACAACAATTTCACATTCATTTGACTAAATCCACAGGCGTGGTGAATTTGAATCAAGCTGTACCGGTGGCGGAGTTTCTCCCGGGCTTCAAACTCAAAGGGAATCTCCTCTCCAGGCAGCACCTCCCTCCACTGGCTAATGTTGTGAGTGTCATCAGTTCCTGGACCGTGGAAGTCCGAGATGGAGTCTGCACTGCTGCTGTGTGATAGTGCCACCCTGTGGGAAATGTGAATAACTTTAACTGAAGACATCAGAGATTAGTTTCTATTTTCCTCTTGATGGGACCATAATTTTAAAAAATGAGCATCAAGTTGTATTGAAGAAGACTTGAAACTAGTGATTGAGACCATAAACTCATTAGGAGATAAACGTCCACATTGGCTTCACTTTTCAGATCCAGAGTCTACGTCCATTTTTAGAAACAGTCCATGGTTTGGATACTGGTACATTTGCTTCTAGTTATCCCTTCATATCTTTCGAGTATACTGTAACTCCAGTTTGTAGTGCATGTACTTGGTTAGTGTTACACATACCTTGTGGGGGTTGTAGTCAGAGTGGCAAACCACATGGTGCATCCTGTGTGGTTGCACAGAGCATATGGCACGAATGGCTGCCTCCTCTTGGACAGTTTGACATCTGCTGGGAGCAGAAATGAAAACCAAATCAGAGAGAGGATGAGTGTGTTTGGCCTTTTTACATTATTCAACACTAACTTCTGTTCATTTCTAACAGTCATGCGCTTCATTCGTCTCTGTGCTACAAAGCAGCCAGAGCACATGTGCTTTAAAATTCTTTCAGTTGCAATTATAACAGTATAACTAGTTATAATTGTCTCGGCCTTTTGCTCATTTTTCATGTTCTACACATGAACGTACACTCACTGAGCACTTTCCTCTGAGACTCTGCTCCATGTTGACATGACTGCATCACATAATTTCTGCAGACTTGTCAGCTGCATGTTCAAGCTGCCAATCTCCTGCTTTAAAACATACCAAAGGTTGTCTACTGGATCCAGGTCTGAGACTGGGGGGGGGGGGGGGGTCACTGACATTCACTGAACTCACTGTCATGTTTATGAAACCAGTTTGAGACAACTTTTGCTTTGTGACATGGAGCATCATCCTGCAGGAAGGAGCCATTAGAAGATGGTGAACTGTGGCCATGAAGGGATGAACATGGTCAGCAAGAATACTCTGAGAGACCATGGCATCCACCACCAGCCTGGACTGTTGACATGAAGCAGGCTGGGTCCATGGATTCAAGCTGCTGCCTCAGCAGAAATCCAGATCCATCAGACCAGTACTGGTGAGCCCGTGTCCACTGCAGCCTCAGGTTACTGGTCTTGGTGACAGGAAGTGGTACCTGACATGGTCTCTGCTGTTGTAGTCCGTCCACCTCAAGGTTGGACGTGTTGTTCACTCTGAAGCTTCTCTGCTCAGCACAGTTGTAAAGAGTGGTTATCTGAGTGACTGTAGCCTTTCTGTCAGCTCCCACCAGTCTGTCCATTCTCCTCTGACCTCTCTCATCAACACTGAGCTGCTGCTCACTGGACGGTTTTTGTTGTCGGCTCCATTCTGAGTAAAAACTCTGGAGACTGTTGTGTGACACCAACAATCATGTCACGATAACATTTTGTTCATATTCTGATGTTGTGAACATTACTGAAGCTCCTGACCTGTAGCTGCAGAAGTTTCTGCACTGCTGCCACATGATTGGCTGATTGGATAACTGCATGAATAAGCAGGTGTACAGGTGTTCCTAATGAAGTGCTCGGTGAGTGTATAGTACATACTGATCAAAAATAACTTTACTAAAGGTTACTAAAGGTGGAAAGTGAGTGAAATGAACACAACATTGCATTTTGCTCCATGTGCACCATCACATGTAACGTTACTGTTTGAACAAAATGCCAGAAAACTCATGTCCTATTCATATACCGCAATGAATGAGTAAATCTTATTGGTCCAAAATAAAAATAAGCAAACTGCTTTTATTAAACAAATATGTCAACTTTTGAGTATAAATAACTTTTTTGCCAACTTACCAGCAGAAAAAAGACTGGTAACAGTTTAACCTCTGTGTCCAAGGTCCAAGCTGACCTCTTTAGTTTATGTTTAGCAGATGTGAAACTTTGCTTATATTCTTTGAAAATGATAAATATACTCAGTATAGCATAAAAACTGCCAGACACAAAGAGGCTGCCTAAAATCAGATGCAAGCACACTACTCTGCTATGTTCTGACAAAGTGTGCAACAGTCTACAAAAATCATAGACGACTACTGTGCAGTAATGTCGAGCAAATTTTTCACAAAGGATCCACAACAACTGGCCATGCAGCGGAAAACAGATGAACAAGTCATGCTGTTCAGGCAAAATGCAAAGCAGAAAGAAACTTGCTCTAGAAGAGGAGGAAAGACAAGACAGACTAGAATTCTAGTGAAAGCTGCACTAGACTGTGAGAGGCTGATTTTAAACCCACAACACCACTGAACGCACAGACAGGGTCCCTTCAGTTGTGCAGCAGATTTAACTGTAGCAGCTCAACAAAAACCTTTGTGAGACAAATGTGTTGTAGCTACTTGAAGTAAGTAAATCACATTAGTGTTTATGAGCATTTTATCACCATTAGTGATGAATGCAACTCGTGGTGTTAGTGTAAGTAAGTTTAAGTTGTTTTTTGTTTTTTTTTTTGCTCACAATTTCATTTTATCTTTTATACTCTTGCTGTTTAGCTTTGTCATTGAACTGTCTTATTCACATTTTACTTTTCTTGTTCCTAATTTAAGTTGATCCTGTTTGTCGCCCACAGATTACAAATCAACTGTTTAGCATAGGTCAGTTATATTTTATGAAAACATTTAGAATCCCGTTCATGGGAAAGTGGTCTCAGAGTTTTGGACCACAGCCATTTCCCTCAAATTAAATGGTATTCATAAAAACAGACTGTGCTCCAAGGCTCAGTAAAATGGCATCTGAGGAATTTATAAACTTTATTTAATTAACAATGAATTGTGTTTTTTTTTTATTTTAACTTGAGGCATCATTTTATTTCCATTTGTTTATGCCTCTTTTTATTTTTGCCTTTGTTGTGACGCATTTTCTTTCGGTGAGTGCTACATTTCATGATAATGACTGACTCCTAAAAAGAATGTGTGTGCTTATTTCTGTCTTACATAGAGTATCGTGGATCAGGCTCCTTTTTTTTGGCAAATTACCAAAACCTAAAATCAAAGAAGCACCAAATATTCCTGCCCATTCTCTTTTTTTACTTGGTTATATGCAGCTAACTGGTGTTCACTCACAGGGTGAAGAGGTGTTGTATTGTTCAAAAGTTAAAGTGTAGTAAACAGAAAAACCTAAACTGAGTCAGTATTTGGTGCGAACACCTTTTGCTGCACACAGTTTTTCAAGATACTTGGCAGGTAGGTTGCTCCAGCATCTGGGAGAACGTGCCACAGTTCTTCTGTCTCAGTTCTTCATGTGATCCCAGACTGACTCCATGATGCTGAGATCAGGGCTCTGTGAAGACCAGACCAGCTGTAGCAGGACTCCTGGCTCCAGGCTGTGTGTCTGGGACCAATCACACGCATCCATGATGGGATTGTGTGACGGATAAAAATCTAAATATGTGAAGTGCCTAACATGTTTGCACAGTGCTGTACAACACCAGAACCTGCAACATTGAGATTCATGGTCAGAGTCCTAACTTCTAAGCCACAGATCTGCCCTGTACAATGAAACCAATACTGATATTAGTTGCAATTCATACTTGATTTGTTGGCAGGAAACATTTGAGCCCTTTGACCCTGCTTTTAATCGACCTCTCTGTGACTGATGAGAGCTTTGACACCCAGCGTGCTGGCGAAGGAGACTGAGTGGGCGGCTAAACTCTGAACTGTACCTCTGGAGTGAATCTGCTGCTCGAGGCAGGTCAAGCTGGCTGTGCTCCTAGTTCTAAGATGAGCAAGAGGAGCACCTGACAGCAGAGAGAGACAGTTACAACACAACAGAGACACATGCAGAGGAAACACACAAGAGGGTTAGAGCTTCAGCATCCTCATTCAGTACTCTGTTAGCAATCAGCACTCATCTGCAAATCAGTACCTCTGTGAACAGTGCAACTCATGCTTCACTTCACGTCATTTCCCTTCTTTTTACTCGCGGTTGGCATTGAAACCAACATCCATTCATTTCATTTCTCTACTAGACGACCAGAGGAACTTGGTTAATGAGTTGCAGGTTTTGTGGTTATGTTGTTAGCATCTCTTAGTTCATATCAAACATAAACAAAGGAGTAGAAAAGCTTGGAGCCAAGCAGCTCAAACCTCTTGTTACCCACTCCTCTTCATAACAAAGTAACCCACGAACCAAGTTTCTCAAAGGATGAATGCATACAGCCGAAGTACCAAACTAAAGCCCTACCCATCTTAAACCAGCCACTTTATGGATAACTGGTGTTATTCTATGTTTTCTCTTGTTGTCAGAAAATCCCATGAAAATATGAAACAACAAACTAACAATATGTTTTTTCTCTTCTTTAATACTCTCTAACTTCCCTAATGGTTCCTGCTGAAGATGCAAATCTTTAAAAAGACTTAACAAAAACACTTAAAAAAAAAGGCACAGTAATTTAAATGTCTATCAAACAGGAGGAAATAGTGCAGTTGTGGGGGATTATTTTCAGAGGTTGATTTATCCAAACTTGGTGCTCTGTGGGACTAATGTGTGTGTGTGTGTGTGTGTGTGTGTGTGTGTGTGTGTTTATGGTAATGAGGGAACATGTCACCCAGTGACTCACTGATGTGTTTTTAAGTTCTTAAACAACAACAGCGCTCTGGGCTCGGGGGAATAAGATAAAGTGGTTTGGAGTGACCTGGTTTTCTGTATTAATTGCTCATAAACTGTGACCTGATTCATCTGAGTCACAAGCACAGACACACACTATGTGCTTCATCTAACACACAGACAACTATAATGATAAGTGATGTTTTTGGTGGTATAGACAGTGGTTTCATGGAACATGGTGTCCACAAACAGAGCAATGTTTCCTTTAAGCCTTTAGCTCTCGCACTGAGTCGTCTCAGCTGGACTTGAGACAGTTTTCAGTATGGACAAGAACAACACAATAATTTGTGTGTTATTAGTTGAAGTACATTGTGTTTGTTCATTAATGTGACTTAGATGAAGATCAGATCATATTTAAGGATTGAATAAAAGGCTTGGCTACACAGATAATACTTTGTTAGTGGGATTTTCATTCATTGTTGATTTTGCTCTGCACATTTAATTTGATGGAGAAGAGGAGAAGAAAAATATTGAAAACCACCAGATTTAAAATTGACTCTGTCAACAGTATCTCTCAGTGTTCTTTGAGTTCGTAGATACACACATAACAGACCCAAGATCACGTCATACTACAAACTGTGGGAATGTCATGCAGATTACGTTGTCATGGTAACACGTTAGTAACTAGTGCTTGTATTTTAAACTATAAAGACAATAGCAAATAAATATGAAATAAACCAGCAGAGAGTTCAAGTATAAGAGACCACCTACAGTTAAATTTGTCATTCAGGATGTTTTATCTGGCCATGCATTCAAAACATATTTTGACTGAGTATTTTTGTGAAGAATTTCTTCACTACCCAGTGATTGATTTGTGGTACTGTGTGTAGCTGACACTCACTCTGTCCGAAGCTTGGTGGGTCGACTGAGGAGCCCATCCAGGGCATGGGGGGTGGAGACAGGGGGCTTGGTTCCTCCTCCTTACAGTAGTCAGCTATCCAGGAGCTCTTGGTGGTGTTGTATTGTTCTGGAGGATCCAGATAAAGACATGTTCAACATCTCTGGGTTGTTGGACACGTTTATCACTGTAACTAGAAACCTGAACCAATAAGTGTTCAGTCAGATCCAAGTGTCAACCCACTGTGATGTCGCCCACTGGTTCGTGAGCTGCTGTTTTGAAGCCTTGAGTTTGTAATTTGGTTGTTGCCATCTTGGTTTTTTGAAACCATATGGAGGAGAAGATGGAGCTGAGGAGGAGTGAGGGGTGGAGCTGACCTGCTCTGTCCTCTATCCTGATTGTCAAGCAGGTCACCATGTGTGGTGCAGTCTGTCAATCACACAGTCGCCCCGCCCTAATGCATCCCCTGCTTTATGGTCTATTTTCCTCTAAATGGACCATAATGTAAAAAATGAACATCATGTTGTGTTGAAGAAGACTTGAAACTAGAGACTGAGACATAAACTCATCAGGAAAACTTTTACTGAGGTAATAAATCAAGTGAGAAGTAGAGACATTTTCCCATAGACTTCAATACAATCAGACTCTGTTTACAACCAGTGGAGTCGCCCCCTGATGGTCATTAGATAGAATAAAGCTTTAAGGCTCTTCAGCATTGGCTTCACTGTTCAGACCTGGAGTCTACGTCCACTTTTATACACAGTCTATGGTCAGATCACATACTGACTGAGCCCCAAGTCACTGTTCGATCAGCTGTGTAATCCATGCAAGTTTGTTCATGAGCAAAGAAGCAGGTTCCAGCTTTCACTCACCCAACAGGACAGAGGTGATGTTGACATCCAGTCTCTGTTTGGCTCGAATACCCATCTTGAGGCGCGGAGGGTGGAGACGGCCAGCGGCCTGCTGCTGCCAGGACAGGAAGCAGGGCCAAGGCTCGATGAAGGGCTCCCAGCCTGGCGCACACACACACACACACACACACACACACACACACACACACACACACACACACACACAGAGTTATAAAAACCTTCTGGGACACTGCACTGACTTACATTTATGCCTTCGAGGCTTTCCCATTGGAATCAAGGAATCAGCTCTCACTGTTCCTGATGATTAAGAGCAAGGTTTTATTTATTCATTCTGCTATTTCATTTTTATTATTTATCACATTACTGCCATAACCATATTATTAAATTGGCATTATTATTAGAAGTCATCCCACCAAACACACACACACACACACACACACACTACCCACAACACACCTAACATAATTCAACCTTTACATGATATATATATTTTTTAAGAAAAGTAACAAAAAATAATAAAGCTTTAGGTAAAAGTTATTACCTGACAGCTCTCTGTTGTAGTAGTCTCCGGACAAGGTGAAGCTGGCGTTTCCTTCCTGAGTGGAACCGATGCGCTGTAGCACATAGAGCCCTGTAATAACAAACAGTCCTCAGATAACAATCAGGCTGAGATACAAGATGTTCATCCTTCACTTGCCCTGCATTTATCTATTTATTGATAGATTTATTTAGATGACTTTTTTTTTACTTTACTTTTTTACTTTTATCAAATAGTGACATTAGAGATTCAGACAAGTAACACAAGGAGAGAGAGAGAGAGAGAGAGAGCGAGAGAGAGAAAGAAGGATATCATAGCTGTGGGAAAGAATCAGACTGGGACACGGTGGTCACATGCTGTGCCTTCTCCAGGTTTAAATAAATATAATGGGCAACAATAATAAATAAAATCACCACTGTGAATGAAGCAACAACAGTGACTTCTAATTTAACTCCAAAAGCAATATTTGCTGATGTTTGGTGGTCAGCAAATATGTGTGTGTTTGTGTGAGAGACCCCTGAGCTGCTGAATCTTTCATTGTAAGAATAAAACAAGTTTCCCAATTTTGTATTTATACTTAATGTAAAAGAGACTTACTAGAGAAGGTCAGCTCAGCCAGTGGTATGTCACAGTCCAGACAGTCATCGATGAAACAGATGCAAACACTTTCAGCCCTCACCTCCACCCCTGACAGAGGAGCTGAGTGGCTGCTGGAGCCAGAGTCCGCCCTGGCTCTGGGGTGGCCTGCCATGTTCTCAGCATTCTCCAGCAGCCAAGTGGCTGCCTGGTCCAGCTGACCTGAGGGACACATTTTTCCGTCTTAATATAGATTTTCATTAAATAATAACAAAGACTGTGAGAGCTCTGTAGCCTCCCACATGCATGTATTAAAGGTCTCACTCACCTTTGCAGTGGATCAGGGCTCTTTTGCAGTCCTCTTTCCTGAAGCCGAGGTCTTGTAGACGGGTCAGCTGACCCTCTGTGGAGACAAAAAATGACCACATAAATAACAGCATGTCATCACTGTCACTAGACAGTGGCCTTGCCAGTGTTTGCGCAAGATTACACAAATAATAACAAAAATCATTTCATGCAGTTCATTAAAGAGAGTTTCTTAAAGCGTAAATCCAACTCCTGCAACAAATGGACATTAAAATTATTTTTTATGTTTGATTTGACGCACTTACAAAATACAGAATAATTTAAAAAGTAATTGTGGCATTTGCAAAAGTTTAGTAACAAAACATGAATTTGTCCGTGAGTACTCAAACTTTTGCATAACTATGAATCACTACCTCTAGATAGGAGGTCGAGCTGAGATATGGTCCCTATTTTGGGATGAAAAGTTTCTGAAAAAACATTAAGACCATGGAAAATGGGACTGAAAATGAGTGGGAATTAATAAATTCTAGGACTAATGATGAAAGTCAGCCATCTAAAATCTCCCTTCCAGTGGATTGCTGCATTATCCAATGATTTAAATGCGCCACTCTAGTTAACTCTGAATGAGAGAGTGAAGCAGCTTCTGGATGAATAAAACTAATAAAAACATGAAGTGACCAAAATTTGACTAAATCTAAAATAAACTAAAACTAATCAATGTTAAAATGAACACTGAACACTTCACTTACCTATGAGAGCCTCAGTCTTTTGCCTGAAGCTGTCTTTGGGTGTAGCAGTGGACTCAGTGCTGGGGGCGGTGGAGGCGTCAGAGTCAGATGGCAGTGATGCGCTGGAAGTCGGGATAGATTTGGCGATGGCCAGGAAGAGCTGGATGTCGTTGTATGACAGACGGATGTCCAGAGCAGGAAACTGAACCTTACAGAGACAGAAACATTTACATGTCACTTCATTTGTATATGGGGTCTTCACACAGCCTGAATGTCCAATTTACTACAAGAAGGCACACTTGGCCAACAAATTGTCACATATTTGGAGGCAAAAAGGGTGTGTGTCCATAGTGTTTTTCTGAGTGCCTGCATCTTTTTTCAAGTTGCTCCCAATGAGGAGCCTAGAGAAAAAAGAAAAGGTGCTGCACCAGCCTCCTTTTCAGAGTGCTCTGCCTTTTTTGTGCGTCTGCTTGATTACAAATCTCAGAACTTTTCCAATTAGTTTGCGCAGGACTTGTGCGGGGATTTTTTTTTGTTTTATTATTGCGCTTAAAAAACAATAACAAAAAAAACCCTCCACCCCCCACTTCCCAAAAGGAGCGATTTTTATAGTCACATTAATGTTATTTAGTTAATTAATTAATATAATGAATTCAATCATTCTAGTGTCAGATGCCACAAGATCTCAACTCAATGGATTGTCAATCTCTGCTCCAAAGGAGCAGTGAATTAAATAAATACATTTATTTACGATTAACTACTGATACAGCAAATGGTAAATAAAGGGGTCTAAGAAGCAGCAAGATAAAAAGTGGAGCAAAGAAACAGTGTTAATCATTAGCTGATGAAATCAACTCTGTCATGAATTGGGCAATGATTTGGATATTTACTATGTGACTATACTACTAATTATACTGAGACGTCTATGAATGAAGATCAAATAATTCCAAAGAGATATAAAATACTAGATGTGTTATAGGGAGAGATGCTCATTTATTGGCTACTCTATTGTTCTTGCGGTGACCCCACTTGAGTTACCTTTACATTACATTCTCCATCAGTTTGCTATACCCACTTATCCTTTGAACGGTCTTGGGGGGCTTTGAGAATCCTCATGCTGTAAGGTGACAGTGTTAACCACAGCGTAAAATAAGACATGTTGCACGTCCTATTTTGGTTGATCGCTAACTCCTTACCTCCAGCAGTGGTGGGATGTCCTCCACATTGAAAGCATCCAGTAGTCCTGAGCTGCTTTGGTATGTGGGACTCCCACACAGCTCCACCTGAACATTGACAGGATCGATGATGGACAACGCCGTCTCCTGCTCGCTGCCAAGCCGACATGAAAACACCTGGGGGTGACAAGATACCTCTGAATCAAAGCTAATGAAATTATTATCTGAATATAGAAGGACCCCTGCACTAATGCAGTGTACCAATCCCATATTATGTACTGAGCTTCACTGGATACCATTTTGGCCACTAAAGTGGGGTGGGTTGGGGTAGGGGGTGGGGGAGTTGCAAGTAAGAAGAGGTAGACGAAGTGGTCTCAGTAGTGATATTTGACCATGAACCAGTGCTTTGACAGTGGGAGAAGTCATTTCACCTCTATTCCTGCGAGGCTTCCAGAAAAGGGTCTGTCTAGCAGACGGGGTTTGTAGGTGAGGACAGTGGTGCCTTTTAGAATGATGGCATTGGTGTCCAGACAGGACGAGTCCTCCACAACCACAAACTCTGTGCCTGGAGACCAGATGATGATATCATATTTTAAAAGACAGATTCAGTAAAACACACAAAACAGGTCATTTAGAATTCACATTTAGGAGTTCTAAATGTGAACCTCAACGACTTTCTATGTCTTTACAGTAATTGCTGTACCATCTGTATTTCCTGGTTAAAATATTTCGTCACAGAAACAGGTCCGAACAGGCTGACCTGTGACGTTGATCTTGACCTCCAGACAGCGGTCCTGGGTGACCGGCACTGTGGACCTCTTGGTGACCACGCCACTCTTGACTGTCTTTGGCATGACGGCCCCAGTGGTGGTGGTGGTGGTGGTCGTGCCAGAGTCAGTACTGTTGTTACTGGGCCATCGCCGACGACCCTCAGCACCGCTCGCCACCTTCTCCCCCGGCGTCCGCAGGAAGTCTCGCACCAGCTGGAGCCAGTCAAATATGAGAAAGACCCTAAGGTTGTTGAGGACCACCGTGAAGCAGGAGGAGTCACGCGTGGACCTGTGGGAAGGTAGACCAACTCTTTACTATCTAACACCACCTAAGATCTCTGCTTTGGAAATGTTCAGTGAGCTTGAAAATTCCCCATTGATACCTGTAATGCAGTTCCAGTTGCAGTGACGCCCGGTTAGTGCCCGTTTTGGAGGGCTGAAGGATGCAGTCAAAGACATTGTGCTTTGCCCCATTAGCTCTACCAGTACTTTTATTCAGCCCCGTGTACCGAGTGTCATGTGCCATCAGGGAGTGAGACACCAGGTTGACAGACTTGGATCCATTGGAGAAACTCTCAAAGAGAAGCTTGGATTTCATAAAGTCAAACCTTTGCAAAGAGAAACACAAACATAATATTAAAGTAGGATCTTTTTTGCCTTCACTGAAGATGAGTGTTTTTTTTGTTTTTTTTACATCTCTCAACTGTGACACAACAGAGTGAATCAATCTGCATGTCCATAAAAGTTTTGTTTTTTTTGTTTTTTTTGTTTTTTTGTCCATAAAAGGTTTTAACTGTGAGGTTTGTTAATCTGCTGGGTACTCTAAAGTTGCAACTAACTTTAGTTTCTCTCTTAGAGTGTAACTATAAGAAATCCCATATTTTAGTTAAAATGAGTATTTGATTAAGTGTTCTTAAAAAAATAACTAGAATTTGCAGGAAGTTGCAGGGAATATGGCCACAATCTCTCCTTCCTGAGTTGTAGCACTGAATAATGACCAGAAGTGACAGTGAAGTTGTCATCATTCCATCATTTTATCCTATTAGACATCTGAGTTAAACTGAGTCATAATTAACGTAGTTTGTTTTGTGAGGTTGCAGTGACCTTGGCCTTGACCCAAAATCGAATCATTTAATCTTTGAGTCGTGGACTGTGGTTGAAAAGTCAAAATAACCTCCTTCCCCAAACACTTTTTTCTTGATCTCAGTGGAGAACGCCATGAGGTCAAGGAAAGATGTGAAGGAAAATTAATAAGGAAAAGAACCGCACTTACACTAGGACTGTTTTTTTAACTGTATCTAAAACACATGGATGATAATTCCTCATTTCCTAACCACAAAAACAGAGCAACATGGCAGGAATACACAAGTAGAGAAAGTTGAGCCATAAAAATCATAAATAAATAAAAATAAGGAACTCAGCAAGGGATCAGAATAAATTTGGCTATATTCAGACAGCAAGGCAGAAGAGGCTCACCTTGCTAATGAGTGTTTCTGTTCAGTGGGTTTGGGGGTGTCCAAGAGCTCCAGACTGACATCCATCATGTCCACCAGGAATGACAAGTTAGTGTAGACATCTCCACTTAACACCGTCTGATGAGAGATACAACATCAGTATCAAAAACTATACCTTACAATATATATTTGGGAATGAGCAAAACAAAGACATCATTAAAATAGCCACATAAATAACATTTGCTACAAATATGATGACTGCAATTAGCTGTTCAGCCGGTTAGTCAGAGTGTATGTGTGGTTGCATGCTTTCTAACATAGGTGCTGGGGTCCTGCAGGTTGTAGGGTCGCAGGAATTCTTCAACAGGCTCTCCCAGGTTGTTCTCCAGCAGCCCTCTGATCAGCTGGTAGTGGTCCAGATCCAGACAGCAGTGTACTGACGACAGGCTGCCATGGATGGACATGTCAGGTACTGCATGGCTCAGCTCCCTGATAAAAATCAGTGAACACAAACATGAGTCTGAATTGTCAGTATGGTCCTACACTAACACAGTCATACCTGCTGCATTTGTTCTGAGAAAATACGTGCTAAGTCGTGGAGTGATGAAGTCAATGGTGCTAAAAAGAAGCAACAAGCTTGACTCAGAAGTGCCCAAAAGTTTGTAGGCAGCAAATTAACAAATTAAAGCAAGTTAAGAAAACAAGTACCTGCAAAGCCAGGCTGTTGGAGGGAGAGAAAATAAATGAAATGTGGACAGAAGTGATGCAAATTAAGTCACTCAACAGTTAGATTCTTTTGGTCGGTGGACCCTTATGGTCTAAAGGAATATAAATACTTGAGGAAAGGACAGACAATCACAATCACGACCTCTTCAGAGGTAGGGAGTCACGACCATTTCGCTCACTGTTATGACTCAACTTTGCAAAACATTTGCACAATTGTAAGCTGGTCTCCGGCGACCAGGTGGGTTCTAAAGCAGTCAGTCCATAACCTCCCATAGGTGTTAAACTGGGTTGAGATCTGGTGACTGTGAAGGCCACAGCATATGATTCTATGCATATGAAGCTAATGTTGTTTGAGAGCTTGCTGTGGTCCATGGGCCACTATTTGCTAACTGTTGTACAAAATAAAGTGAACATATAATGTATCTAACATGTATTTTCTTTACACAGAGATACCACAAGAACAACAATTAAAAAAAAAGCTAAACAAGTGAAGTCTGAACCGTCATCCTCAGCGTGATTTCATTGTAAGATGATCATAATCTTTGCCATGAATAAAACATTAAAAAGCAGGTCGTACTTGTCCAGGTTGCGCTCCACTTTAAGCTTAAGGCGGCAGCAGTCTTTCAACAGGTTGTCTCCAGTGCGACGGACAGAGTACGAAGGAAAGATGAGGTCTGATGTTTCAGGAGGTTTGCTAACACTTTCCCAGGGCTGACAGGGCAGACGCTCTGCAGCGAAAATATGCATCTCTTGTAGGTCCAGTGCAATGCAGTCCAACAGGCACACATGGTCCACTAATGGGGAAAAACACACCAAGTGACAGCAATTTTAAATACGACTTTTACCATGAAGGGGAACAGTGGAGAGAAAGAAGAACAGTACTTGTGATAGGTGGACAACAATCCAGAAGCATTTTCTGGAACTTAGAAGAAAACAATTCGAAACTGCATTTGATCTTGGGTTTATTCTGTTATGTGAATCTTTCATAGTAAGTTCAAAGTAAACTTCAAAGCCTCTCGTCATTACTGCGGTCCACATCTACCTCCTACATACAGTAGTGGAAGATACAGTGTGTGGCTTTCTTTCAAACTTTGCATCGATACTAACCTAAACTGTGAGGGCCATCTTCTTCAGGGGCCTTCCCTGTGTCTGGGGCCTGGGGCCTTCCAAGGGTGAAACCAGTGGAGGATGAGCTGGAGGGGGGGGTTCTAGGCTTCTCCTGCTCACTATGGCCTCCTGCGGCACTCTGGACACGCTCCTTTTTTAAGAAAAAAGAAAGAAAAGAGACATGCAGTTGCACATCATGTCGACTTAGCAATATGATCAATACATACACACAAAAGAAAGATGATTTAAAGAGGCCAAAGCACAAAATAATTTACCATGAGGGGTTTGATGTGATTTTGATATATATTAATGATTCTGTTTCAATGATTTGCTTTACTGTTGGAAAGACACTTAAAAACATTTTCAACTGAGGACAGTGCTAAAACTCAGAAATGACATGGGAGGGCTGAACCATGTGGTTGTGACAAAGATGGGCAGAGAATGAGTATTTATGTTTCTACTGTTTGATAAAGGGGATAATTCTGGGGTTTCCTGATGGCCGATTGATTAGGGAGGACACTATGCGGGCATACTGAGCCCTAAGCAGCTCCCGGCCAGTCTCTCTCTCTCTCTCTCTCTCTCTCTCTCTCTCTCTCTCTCTCTCTCTCTCTCTCCCTCTCCCTCTCCCTCTCCCTCTCCCTCTCCCTCTCCCTCTCCACATTCCCCATCAAACAAAGGCATAAAAACTGCCCAAAAACATAACTTTAAAAATAAAAAAAAATAACTGAATTTCCAAATAAAAATAATAATGCAGTGATATTGTGCCATCATCTCCTAAACCAGAAAAAACACACAGCAGTGCACAGAACTGAACTCAAGATTCTGATCCAACAGATATTCTCAATGACACCAAAGTAAAATTCAACAAACATTTCGAGATCAAATTGTATCAAAACAATACACCGACTTTTGCCATTAAGTTCTCTGATCAGTGTACACAGTACATGACCTAAGGTAGGGAAACCTATTGAGATTCCTGAGCTAATTCTAATTCTAATTTGGGGGATCATTGACTGAGTCAAGATGCAAGTACAGGCCAGTTGATGCTGACATTCAGGAGATAAAATCCCACAGTGTGTGGGATTTGTTTTATGATCCATCTGGTGCTGTCAATTTTGATTAATTGTAGATTTTAGTGTCATGGATTCAAGGTGAGCACTGACTTTTAATCTTTCTTCTTTGAGGCCAAAAACAATGATATTGGGACCTCACTATCCTGCTCTTCCGCCCTTTACCAGTGGAAAGAGGCAGGGCTGCCTTACATCTCCCATATTTGCCATCACTACTGAACTGTTGACTACATAACAGAACTGGAACTACTCAGTAACTTTCATTATACGCAGACGATTTCCCTCTATACATTCCTAACCTAATTTTATCTGTTTCTGCAGTGCAGGAATTTTCAATATAACTCCCTAGAAGCAGCTTTCGCCCTGGCAAAGTACGTATGATAGTATCTAAGAGATCTCAATTACAAACTCATTCTAGTGATACAGCACAAACACGATCAAGGAGCTTGAAAAGTTGGTGTATTCCTTTAAACAATACATGCAACAGTTGTTTTAGCAGAAAGTTCAGTCCATCACAAAACCAACTGCAAACAGACAAACTGCAAGCAAGGGGCTGGCTTATCAGGAGCATTATGAAACTGTTTGAAGTGCAATTAACAGTGACATGTGAAGTGTCAAAGAAATCCTTGACATGTATTGTCAGCTGTCTATGGTGTGGGAACAGTTTCTGCTTCTGTGCACGATTAAAATTGAAAGGTAAAACACACCAAAGCAAAACCATGCCATTGTACCTTGTAATGGGATGGATCCTTGTATGCATTTGCATGTAGTATAAAATTCTTCACAAAAAACACAAGATGCATATGAAAACTATTGTTCTCCTTCCAAAAATACACTCATCTCTCAAAAAAAATGACAGCATGAGCAGGGCCCTGTTCCTCACACGTGATGACACCGAAGATATACAGAGTTGACAAGGTTTAGTTATGGAACCATGCTTTACAATCTTCAGCAAACCATCAGGCAATGCTTTATTCATTGTACTAGAGATGAAACGGTGTAAAAATGTAATATCAAGATTATAGTGACCAAAATGATCACAGTTATCAGTATCATCACAGAGTTGTTAAAGGGTGCTGTCACAGATGAGATGATACAGGGTTTCCCTGCTGCCTGCCCACTCTGTAAACAAGGGAAAAGCAGATGTATCATCATTATAATTTTCAGTGCTGTGACGTCCTTCAGAGCACAGACAGTGTAGACACTCCCGTCACTTGTCCAGCACAGTGCTGTTAAACCATAAACACCACAGCTATACTGCTTGGGGATGAAAGAGTGAGCTGCAGCCCCAAAATAAGTTTCAGACACACAATCAGCAATCGGAAAGCTCTGACTGTCACAGGAGCACAAACCCAGGAAGAGACACTACAGAAAAACCGCCTTATACCAACTAACTTTGGTGAAAAAGGGTATTAGAGGGCTGAAAAAATCTCCAGAGGAGCACTATCACTGCTTTTTACTGGTAATACTAACCATCTGGCATCTTGACTATGATTTAGCCTGAAACTAGCAACCGTTTCATCTCTAAATAGTACAGGGTTTCCATTGTTTTTTTCAGGGAACCAGGCTGGCATGTTAGTAGTGGCATAAGGTTACTCTGAAGTTATTCAGAAGTTTTACAACTTGGGTAATCAATTGAATAAATGAATATCGTATAATTAGAACAAAAGAAGTGAAAGGACGGTCAGTGAGCACTGTATGGATGGATGAACGGGCAGCGTGACTCACCAGAGAAGGGAAAAAGGCATGTGCCATGGTGAGTTTCTCTACCTTGTCTCTGAGGGAAAAGGTTCCATGAGCCCCAGCAGGTAGGAAGCAGTTCTGCACTTTCAGCTGGCCGAGGTTGGCCACAATGACCCTCGGTGACCTTGAGCTCTCTGGGATGAGAATAACTGGGGCCCCAGCCTCGATATCCAGCAAAACCCTAGATGCCCGCTGAGGATGGTACCGCACCTGTGTGGAGAGACAGGAGACCAGAGAGGAGGACAGGGACAGGAAAAGGTTAGATAAAGAAAGTGAAATTGATAGACAGAGTGGGAGAAAATTTAACTTAGGAAATAAATTGAGCAGGAATCAGCTGAGAAATATTTTAGACATCAAAAATATTACTGGATAATATATGAATCAAGCACTGTCATTATAATGGTAAAGAGCCCCAGGATCCAGCACTCACAGCCTGGCCTTCCATTGCAGCCCTCTGCCTGCCCAGGACATCCTGTAGCTGGGTGAAGTGTTGGATGAATGCTACCACCTCGGACTGGAAGCGCTGGGTGTGGACGTACTGCACTGAGGCCATCTGCAGGAACACCTTGATATCGCATTCCCGCTCCAGGTGGGGATCAGGCTGGCTGTACCTGATCAGACCAGAACACAAAGGTAACTAAAAAAAAGAGTTCTTTGGTATCACGCAGATTAACTGTGTCTGGTTAACTTCTGTGATACATACTTATGGATGTTGAAAATAAGGGCCTCCCCTCCTCGTGTGGTGAAACGTTCTCGGTAGAGATCACCATGTGGCGTCAGGTCACTCAGGGACAAACTTCCTAGACTGCCATGTAATTCTAGGTTGCCATCTGAAATATTAGGCACAATGTGATTATGAACATAACATCAAATTATCTTCAAGACTAAACCTTAAAGAAATTATTTGTCTTATCTAAGCAAGGTGAATTTTTTAAGTTTTCCATACACACCCAACATTTCAAGATGAGCAGATAATTTGGACACACTAGCTCGGGCAAGCTCATTGAGCTTCTTGTTCAGTATAAGAGACAAAGAATGAACCTAAAAATGAAAACATAGACAAGTTTAGTCATGAAGCACTCCCATCAGAACTGATTCTTACAGCTTCACCTAGACTGACAGAGAAAGAATTAACATGAATCTGATACATTTTCAGAGCAAATCATACCATGGTTTCACTGTGAAAGTGCAGTATAGACTATAATACAAATCCCAACAGTGCTGCTTGGTGTGGCATATAAATGATTTTCCAGTAACACAAAACTACTGTTTTAAATTTCATTTAAAAGGTCGCAGTCATATAATGGGATGCAGCTAACAACTATTTTCAACATTTATTAATCTACTGATTATTTCTACTAGGTTTCTTTAGGTTTCTTTCTACTAGGTTTCTTTCTCCACCTTGACCACATTGAAAATCTGTTATATGATATATTAATATATTTCACAAATCTGGTCAAACTGTCAACTGTCCGTTGTGCCAGAGGAAAAGTCAGAGCACCACCAAAACCAGTACCATTCATCCTCTGAGGACCATAAATGTCTGAACAAAATTTAATGTGAGTCCATCCAGCAGATAGAATTAAATGATGGATGGACAGATGGTCACTGCCATTCCTAGAACACTGCAGCTAGTGTGGCTAACAAATATAAATAACATATAACATATGACATTTTTCATAGATTATATACATACTGTATATGTTCAATATACTGTAGGTGAACATTACATTACACATACATCAACTACAGTCTACCAACTGGACTGCACTCTGTCCATTGACCTACCTTTAGGTCCACTTTAGTGTTGACGGCCTCTGTTGTCTCCTCTTCATTGACGTCTGGCTCATACAGAGGGTGTCCTGGCACAGACTGAAGTGACACAGGGGGGACCTTCACAGCATGATTATTGGCTGTGGAGCCAATACCAAAGAAGTCTAGAATAACCACCCACGTCTGCAGTGTAATCAAAACGTCCAGGCAGTTGAAGTCAATATCCACACTTCGTCCCACACTGCCATAGCGTGTTTTGAACTCTGGGTGGTTCTGGTCCACGAGCAGCACATTGATATGAACTAATGAGTCATCAAAGTTTGGATCTAGCTGAGGTGAGGGTGTATGGCGGGTAGGAGAGGGAGGTGGAGTGCTGGGACAGTCCGGGTCCCTCTTGGCTTTGCGACTGCTAGCTGAAGGGGTGCTGGGATGCCTCTGGTAGAGCTGGAAGACGTTCTGGGCCTCCTCCATGTGAGCAGGCAGTGAGCGAGGCATGTCTGGGTACAGGACATTGGATGCTGATGGACAGCTTTGAGAAAGGTATTCCTTTGGACTGAAGGTGGAAGGCTTGGGAGCTCCGCGAGACACCATCAAGTGTTTGTACTTAGACTCAGGGTTCGGCTCCAGGAGGTCTTCCATTAGCAGTGAGCGCAGTGCCAGTTGGACTGCCAGTAAGTGAGGGTGGTCTCTGGTAAAGTCTCCCTCCAGATCCTGGAAGCGCAGACTGACTAAGCCCTGGGAGCCCTGGGTCAGGTCAGCACTGAGCTGGACCTGCAATTCTGCCACATGTAAGGTCACTTTTAGCTGAGTGAATGTGGGAGAGTCAAGAGCAGGTTTGTGAGACTGTAGAGGCAATGGAGAGGAAAACGAGGAGTGGGAGAAGCTGATATGGGGAGGGTCCCTTGCAAATAGTCCTCCCTGGGGATCAGGAAAGCGGTGAGGTCTGGTGGAGGAGGGAGTTGGTGGTGGGGGTGTGGGTGGTTGGCTGGGTGTGACACGTTGCTCCTCAATGAGGGACAAATTGTCCAGTGTCTGGAGGACTTGTTCATACACAGACTTGCACAGGAACACCTATCACCAGAGAGTCAGATATTGACACAATTAATGAACATCAAACTTGTTATGTAATGGCCCTGCACACCCACACTGACATTTTGATTTATTCTGGCTGATTAGATCTCTGCTCATATTGATGGTGGGTGGAGCTATGCTGCAATTGCAATTTGTCCTGCCCTAACACTTGGAACAATGAAAAGCAGAATTAAGTCCAATCTGTTCATGTCCAGAAAATGATGAGATCATTTCACATAGGCCAAAATAAAATTCTGGTCTAAGATGATTGTTAAAAAAAGGCTACTACTCTACATCTAAATTTTCTAAACTTCTAAACTTTGATTTTCATTGTAATCAACTGTAAATACGTTATAATACGTCCTCTGAGCATCTACATCTTCAGGACAGACTGGAGGCTACAGTGAATCATAATTGGAAAGTTACGAGACGGACCGGGGCTAGCTGTTTAGCGTGCTAGCTTCAGTGTAAGAAAAGATGTGATAGAAACGATTTAACATTGGTGTTTCTCTCCACCTCTGGAGACAGCTGCTGGTGAGTAAAATCATGAATTTTGATGCTGAATGCAATGTTTCTTCTAGACTGATTGATAGACTGCTGTTAATGCTAACGTTAGCTATGTAGCAACAGCAAAACTTACATATAGCTCCTTTAACTGTGATGGAAAGAATGGCAACAGAGGGAAAGCCAAAATTAATGAGTGAATAAGGACAGTAAGAATAACTGAGAGCAACAGAGTGGTGAGTATGAGTTGACTGTGGTTCACTGAATTTACTTTGTGAGGTATTACAGTAAAGTTGACCACCTCTTTATATTTGTTAAAAGGCCTTAATTGGGGACTGATCTCTCTCAAGTTGGCCACAATATAAATTCTGCTAGTATTTCAGACACAAGCATTATATAATACCGACTTATATTCGAGAATTTACAGTATTGGTATAGTGTATACCTGAACAGGGTTGACGAATTTGCCCTCAATCCTTAGTAACCCTGTGCTCCTGCAGGGCTCCTCCGTGGTAAGGAAGATAAACTGGGTGGTGTCTTCATCAACAGGAACTTTTTCCAAGGTGAACTTTATAGTGGTGTCTTTCAATATATGGAAGGCTGATAAAGAAAATTATGTGAACTTTTGTTAGAAGCTGCATATAAAATGTATGTTTGTATTTTTTTCATTACCATGTACTATGTACCATTCAGAATACAACAATCCTTAGCATCTGCAACTTATTTGTAACTAATTCTCACCTTTTCCCCGGCTGAGGGATTCAAAAAAGTCATGACGTGTGAACTGAGGTTCATCACGACTGATGCTCCCATTGCGAGATGGTGGCATGGTGCCAGCACCGTCCCCTCTGGCCGGCCTCTTCAAAACCAGATGACTCATGTTGAGTGAATACAGCCGAATATCCTTCACAAATACCTGCAACCTCTCCCCATCAGAGTCTTGCCCAGGCACAAAATTCTGGATCGTTATGCTTCCCAAATGACCAACCAATAGCTCAGGGTGTCCAGGCTTGCGGGGAATGGACACAACTGGTGATTCAATGCTGATATCAAGGGTGAGCTTCACCAAGAATGTATCCAAGGTGGATTCAGGTTCCTCCATGGCAGCATCCTCCTCATCGTCAAATGGATAAGCCCAGCTCTGACTCTGAGTCCGAGTTCTCCGTGAGGGAGTCTCAAAGAGTGACACCATACCACTGTACTCTGCCGTCTTGGTGGCTAGAACTGTTGACACTTTGGTGGCAGCACTTTTCAACATGGACCGGAAATTGTCTTCTACTTCATTAGCAGACAGACTCAGCTCCTTCAAGAACTTAGCTGAGTGATTATAGTGCAAGGATGCCATTTGAAGCTTTAAGGAACAGTCTCCTTGGGCTCTCTCCGTAAGCTGAAAATTTAAAGCTTCTGAGGGAGAACCTCCTGTGTCAGCAAGGAATGTTAGTCCGCCAAGAGTTGAGGAGTTGTCTTCAACACTGCCAATGCTGACCACAAACTGGCTTCGGCCTCCTTCCTGGGTCAGGTCCACCAACTGCATGGACCCAAGTGAACCATTGATGTCCCATCGACTTCCCATAGACACATTTACCTTGGTGCCAGTGATGCTGGCAGTGGCAATCTTTAGCCCTTTCTTCTCAGCAACCAGGACACTGCCAGTGGACACGGTCCGAAGGAGAAGGAGGTTAAGGCGGTGGATCTCTACAGTCAGCTCTTTACTCTGGTCATAAGTGGCTTGATATGTCCCCTCCTCTTGCTCACTGTAAGGCTGTGTTGTATGTTGCTGCGCCGATGATGTCCAAGTGCTTTCTTCTTTGGGGAAAGACTTCTGAAGGAACTTGAGTAGCTCCACCATGGTCTCAGGGTTGAGAATGATATCCAGATTGTTGACTTGCATGCTTGTCACCTGAAGGGAGCTGTCAAGGTTCATCGAAGGGCAGTCTGAGCTCACAAACTGGTACTCAAGCTTAATTAGGGCCTCCTGGTCCTTGAAAAAGGAACTGAAGGGGGAGATTCTATCCCCGGGCATAACAGAGGTTGACTCACTATGGTGGCCCTGATGTTCGGGAGACCTGCCATCGGGGGATGATACAGGAGACGAAGGTTGGCTCTCTCGGAGGCTGCCTGTGGGTATGTCAAAACTGAGATGCTTATGAGAAGCCACAAGGAGGTCGAAATCTGAGCCATAAGTCTGTAAGGTGTCCACCAGCAGAAGACCATGGACAGTCAGAGAGACTTCAGCATCATAAGGCCGCTTGACAAAATGAGCATTTGTGCCAAATACCTTGAGAACAGATATGTAGCGGCCATCACTCTCTACACCAAGCTGCATATAGTTAATGTTGAACTCAGCTAACAGTAGACGGGACTCCACCAGGACTTCCCGTGTGTGCTGCTCTAAAGTCATCACACTCTGTGTCAGGTTCTTGGCTGAACCCTGCAGCTTCCAGGAGCTGTCCTCCCTCTGAAATATCTTGTCATGGCGAAGGGTAAGAGGGTCAGGGGACCTTATATTGGGGCCTCTCTCTTGACTTTTGTCCTCTTCACTCACAGCTGGACTGGTTAGCCTAGCCAGGCAACTCCTAAGGGCAGTCATCTTCTCGAGGTTGATATGGACTTTGAGGTCTGGTAGAGCTCCTGAGAGTACAGCCCCAGGGAGTTGGGGGTCTGATGTATAGCGCAGTCTCTGCTCAAGCTGCAGCAGCACATTAAACTTTTCCACCACATGAGTGGGGCCTACCTCGCTCTCTTGAAGATGTTTCCAGTTGTCCTTATAGCGACCAACCATTATCTGCAGGTCCTTAAAGGACAAAGAGTATTTTTCATAAAGCTTCCTGCTGTAGGCCTGTGTAATTTCAGGAGATATGAGGTTGGGAAGTTCAGGGCTTTTGAGTTGTGTTTTCAAAGGCATGTCTGTTTCAGGTGGTGGAGACTCTGGCGGGGTGGCAAGGGGCGTCTGGTACTCATCATCACTCATGTCTTCCTTTTCAGGCTGCGTAGCTTTTGAGCTGGCCTTATTGTCATCTTCAAAGAAAATGAATAGTGATGAGCTGAGTTAGAAACCTCATTTGGTAAAGGAATTATAATATCTGCACATGTCCTTTTACTTTTAAAAATGGATGATAGTTTTACCTTGAGAGTTTGTGAGGAGAATCCTGCCTAGATCAACGATAACTAGCATCGGGTCCCCTGACTGGAAATCATCAGGAAAAATCACCTGGGGTGCACAGATGTCCAGTTTCATGGTCCAACGCTTACTGTTTTCCTACAAAGCAAACACATCAAATGTATTTAGGAATTATTCAACTGACAATAAGTACATGTCGCCATCCGGGGAATCACTCTTACAATAAACTCTCCCACGAGTAGCTGATCAATGGTTTGTCGGATCTCTGCCTTGGTCTGCATCTTCAGCTTGTTGTACTGCCTCCTGGCAGCCTCTGCCACTCTCAGCTCCAGCTCTGACTGATAGCCAAAACCTGTGGATCAAAGAAATATGTTCACAATCTTCTGAATTAGAGGACTGTCAGTTTGTGGCTTGCTTGATAGGTTTTATGTATATGTATATATACACACAGTATAATTACACATTATTATGTTTACATACAGCATTAAAAAAAGTTTCAGTACTTGCCTGAGGTGTGAACTCTTCCTTTATAGAAGAATTCGGCAACTTTTTTGATTGCTTGTGGGTTATAGACGATGTTCAATGGACTAGTGCTCACTTCCAGTCTTCTCTCAAACTTACACCTTGGAGGGTTACGCTCATAAATCATCTCAAACACAGGTGAAGATGAGTAGTCTGCACTGCATCCTGACAAGACAAAAACAAAACACAAATAGTATCTATTAAGAGACAAACTCTTTGGCCACTGCTGGTAGGAATATGGTGCCTTGCTATTCATACTGCCACCAAAATCTGATTATTGCCACTTTACTTTAAAGAGTTGTTGAACTGGCATTTTGTAAACAGGACCATGAGCATAAAGTTCTGTTAGCGCCCCCTAAAGGCAGGCATTGTAATTACTGCCCCCTGTAATGCTGATGATTTGAATAATTCGGCCACAATTCAACCCTCATTTCAGTTAAATCATCAGCCCTTTTTTCACAACGGTTTCTGCTTGTTGTTTCAGTTTTCTCACTCTGGTGCTGAATGTAGTGAGGCTGGATAAACTACTCATGAGCCACGAGTGCTAAAACATAAAACCTGAGGCTGATATAGGAGATAAGTGTGGAGTGTCAGCTCTGCAGCGGTCCTGGACTGTAGTTTATGGCCAGAGACCAAGTGACACTACAGTAAGGTTTAAGTAGCGATGACAAAGCACAAAAAATAATGCTGAGTATTCTTAAAAATGAAAAAAATATCGATAGACTAGAAAAGTCAGGGACCACATGCACATAAATAAAGAAGTTATAGCAAGTTTTATGTTGAGTGAACGTGCTGACTTTGTAACAAATGCAACTGGCAGGGTGGGAATATTGATAAACTAAAAGATTTTTTAAGGTTTATTTATACTCAATTATATAATTGCCCATATAAAACAGATTAGCTCACATCTGACAGCTTGAAGACGGTGGTCATGAGGTCACATGAGCATTGAAAGTATTATTCAATTTCGTTAAAACAGATAAAATATTGTTAAATCAGTTTCTTAAAAACATACAACAGAAGTCTTACCAAAGGTGCTGCTGGACTGGCCTGATGGCTGATTAGTGGCAACAACAACTTTGTCCTACAAGTGACAGATATTATAAAAACATTAGGTGATACAGTATACGTTCAAACTGTTCTTCATATAATGAACTTGCTGCCCACCTCTGTCTGTCACTTCTTACCGTTTTGGGAGACACCAGCACAGGGAAGATGGTGCCCTGAGTGGTCAAGTCTCTCAGGAACAAACAACCCAGTTTAACAGACAGCAGGGAGGACTCTGAGCGGGGGAGAGACTCCACAATCACCTTCACACCTGTGGAGATGGGGTCACAGTAAATTCAATCACAAAATTGTGGTGGGTGGTAGAAATGAAGCTGTATGGCAATGTCAATATTGCTCAGCTACATCGAAGCGATTCAGTCATTTGTTTGTGTTATTTGTTTTAGTGGTATTGAGCAGGGGTGCACTCAGTTTTGTTGTGGCATATTTTATGAGGTCACAGTGACCTTTGACCTCAAATTCTAAATTAAATAAATAAGTAGTAGTTAATATTTCCGTCCAAGGTTTTCCTGAGATATAATTTTTAACGAGAACGGGACGGACAAACGGACGGATGGAGAATCTGAAAAAACATAATGCGTCCGTCTATGCAGAAGCCAAAAAAACTGCCACTTCACCACTGTGAAAAAATATACTGTTAACCTAAATAACCCTGAAACACCTTTCCATCTGTCCAAACACTGCTTCTTTGTACCTGAGAATTCCAACTGGATGACCCCACTCTCATGCAGCGTGTCCCCCCTCCTGTCCTGGTGGAAGAGTGTGACTCCGCCCTTCTCCAGTAAGAACTCCAGGCGGGCAAACAGGTGATCTCGTCTGGTGAAGGTGTTCAGTGTGTGAGAGTCCTCCAACGGGTCGAATAAGTCTTCTGTCTCTGCTGGAGAAGCAAATCATCAGGATCAGCAGTCAGTGCAGGAATAATACAATAAATAACACAAAACACATAAATCTAATTTATTATACAAAACTCCAGACTAGACCACAAAGATCTAGACACTGTCCAGTGCAACAGAATATGCAATTCAAATAAAACCAGTTGTGTGGCACCAACATCTACTACAGCTTCTAAAGAGACTAAAGACAGATGTCAGCACACAGTGGAGTCTCTCACCTAAAATATCCCAGGAGGACGGACTTGGCAGGAGCTCTTCAGGCCTGTTTGGGTCCTGGGAATCTCCATACCAGCCTCCCCAGCCTGGGAACCAAGACTGCAGGTACTGTATCATCCCTGAGCTCCCACTCTTAGGGATGGACGTGGTGGGTGAACAGGACTGGGGGTCGGTGCTGGGCTCTCGCACAGTCTAGAAGAAGAGACAGAGAACATGTGCTGAAACTACGACAAAGATGCATTTGGTACATCAGTGTGATGATTGTGAGAAGTACTTTTTGTGTCATTAACAGGACTTTAATCTAAGCAGACAGGCATTTCTCCTCCCACAAAGACAGTTGATATGTTGAAATTTTCATTTCATACACTACTGTACATCCCTATGAATCGTCTAAGGTTACCTCTGCGATCTCTTCCTGCTTTCGAGACCAGTCGTGGACAACTTCTCTGAGACTCTGCAGCTCCTCTAACGTCTGCTCCTCTTCCACTCGCTCCAGTTCACTCTAGGTGACAAAGACAAGCATCAGTTCAGTGACGTGTGTTTCTAAGTACACGTGAAAGTACATCATCACAAAATACAAAACCAAAAACACTTGGTCGTTTTCAACTATATACTTTAATTGGATGAAGGATTTTAGTCATCAGACGTCTGGATTCTAAATAATCAGAGAAAAACGCTGAGCAAATGTTAGACAGCTCAGCTAAGATCTGCGACAAGTTGTCCTTTGTCCGCTGAAGAGCGTCAGCTACCTCTGTGGATAATTCAGCTGCCGGCAAAAACCTCCTGAACGTCTGATTCATAAGTTATCAAAGAAACAACTGAAACAAAGGGTAGCAGCAGCCTCACATCTGCTTTATTCAGTGCTTTTACTGGTTATAAACACCGGGTCTGTTTGTTGCATAGAAGAAGAGACTTGTATAGATAATTCAGCTCCAGGTAAAAACCTCCTGAACCGCTGACACTGAAGGAATCCAAACCAGGAGAGGCTTATGAAGCAATGAATAAGCAATGGTGGTGAAGACAACAACTCCCATGATCCCACGCTATTACATGACATCACTCAACACCGTCTTTTGTTATTGTTTTGACTGAGAGACCCATAGTGGTAGAGGTTATATAAAAGATACAATCAAAACAGGGACTTGCTCATCTGAACACTGTTCCACAGCACTGCTAGAGGTCACAAACTGCACTGGGTATCTTTTAACTGCCTGTAAAATATCCTCTTAGAGGTCAGATGGACTCACTTCACTGACATCTGAATTCTTAAATAAAGAAAATGATCATATAAGTAAAACCTTACTATGCTGCATTGTAAATAGCTTTAATTCAGTGAGCTAAACATTACAATTCATCGTGAATTTAAATTTGAATCTGTCTGCATAAAGGTGCCTTGCATCTATTCATTATTAATAAAAAAAAATTAAAAAATCATTAGTCATCATCATAAATTAAATCAACATTACAACTCCAGGTGGAAATGCTGTTTCAAAGGTTTGTGACTACATTAAGTAAAATTATTTTATGATTCCTATCAATAAAATGAAAGGGAATAGGTGGGACAATATATAATCAACATGTGTTAGTTGTTGTTGTTTAGACTTAATGTTACTGATTTATTATATATAAAGATATGAATAATATAGTCTCTTAAGTGTGTGTTCCAGTGCAGCACCTCTTCCTGAGGACTCAGTGGGACTGCTCTGAGCTTTCTGAAGTAGAGGCTGGTGTAGGTCTGGGCATCTCGGGCTCGCTGCAGGGCAAAGTCCCAGTTGCCTCGCCGCCGCTGCTCCCTGATCTCACTCAGGTTGGCCTGGATGGCAAACATCCACCACTGCCGGCAGCTGCAGGGAAACACAATGTCGCATGGTCTGATATAAAGGTTTATTACACAGACAATATGTGCAATGAGGTGCAATGTGGAATGCTCTTAAAGGTTGTATATAAGAGATTTTACAAAATTACATAGCGGTAAATAAGTATTTTCTTAGTAAAGATATATTGGAGTACTGGCATCCTGAGCAGAGGACAAAGTCACACCCCCTGTGTGGGGGTGTGTAATCAGAGCTTCTCTGGTCGTTGTTTTGATAGCTGGTCCTGACAAGCGTGCATGTTAGTGCATGTGAGTCCCTCCTGAGAACGACCTTTTAGAATTTCCTCCACTGAAGAAACCACATTTTTTGGCTGAAAAGGCTCCGACAGAGAAAGAGATAAGACCAGAGCACAGGAGGAGTTAAGTTTTTACCAGCTCCCTCAGTGTCGTTCGTCAGGCTGGTCCCAGTGGATCAGTCCGACCGTGGAGCCAATACTGGCTTTAACAAGATGTAGATACCTAGGAGCTGCTAAAGGGCTCAGAACTGTTCTTTCTTCTCCTCATTGTGTTAGTAACTTGATGCTGCATAATGTTTCATGTCTGTTTTCATTAGTGACTGGGAGACATGACAACGTTAGCTACCTTGCGGTTACCAACATTATGAATGTGTTCAGCAAATGCTGCTATCGCTAGCTGGCAATGATTGTGGCTGGAGTGTTTTTTGTTGACTCTCATGTACACAGGGTAACTTTATACACTAAACACACTGTGTGTTCAGTGCCCACTTTCACTGGGCGTCAATAATAAGGGAAGCTGAAGGTGTGGTCGACAAAGCGTTTGTTTTGATTTGAGATGCTGGTGATCTAGTGGGACGTCTCATGGCCGTCAATATCATGTACAGAAGTTTAAGGCTGGGCTCAAAAACAAGTGTAAAAAAATAAGACTGGTGAATAATTCAGTTTCTACTCTGAGAGAAAGTTAACTCACTCTTTGTTCCCACAATAAAAAAAACTCAAGTGTCTAAGTGTGAACTTACTTTCCAGAAATGGGGACTTTGGGTCTCCATTTACGGTAAAGCATCTCTCTCTCCCGGCGGTCTAGCTCTTTAAGGAAGGCCATGATCTGCTGGTACTGTACCTAAGGGACAACACAAACCACACGCACACACACACACACACACACACACACACACACACACACACACACACACACACACACACACACACACATACACACAGTCAGAAATTGTCTGAAAGCTTCTGTTACATAAGCTAATGATCAAACATTTGCTTGATGAAACTCAGGCTTTGGTTTAGAGATATGTGAAATTAGGTTGTGCTGTAAAAATAAACCGTCGTTTTAGTACTTTTATTTGGAATATGAGTCTGGACCAGACTGATGAATCCACAGGAAGGAGGTGGTCAGCTCCTGCCAGTGCCACTTCCTGTCACTTGGGCCTCACGGCTAAGGTACATTTGCTGACTGGATTAAAAATGAATGACTCTGAAAATCTAAAATCTTCTCAGGTTAATCAGTCCTTATGTAGTCTCCTCTTTACTTCGGAAGAAACGATATTCACTTTTTAATACCAATACTATTTACATTCACTGATTAGTTCTTATTCTACTCTCATTTTTTGTGTGCTGATAAGTTACTGTCATTAAAAAGCAATGCAGATGTTTTAAAAAGACAGGTAGTCCCGTTGTTTTTAACTTCATACATGTGCGATGCGAGTGTGTGTGTGTGTGTGTGTGTGTGTGCGTGCAGAGTCTAACTCATGCAAATCCCCACATTAGATTCCCAGGGTTTGTTGTTGTTTGCTTGTTCCCCTTTCTTTTGTAAGTGTGCGTGAAAGTGTGTAAAAGTGACTGAAGAAGAAGAAGGACATCAGGTGTTTATAGAGACCTGTGACAAGCGTAGGGACATGGGCTCCAGCTGAACCTGGCCCTCGATCCGTGGGGTGTGTCGGGACCTCAGAGGCTCCTTGGAGGCGTTTCTTCTGAGCAGCACGGAGGCACACACTGGTTCGAAGATGTACTGATGCTCACGGCTCTGCATGCACCGGGTCATCGCATCCTGTGCAGTTACAAAATGAATCAGACAAGTCATATGGAATTTGACCTTAGAGCCGAGACGATGCATTTACATCTAATTTGGTTTTGCATCATCACAGTGCATCGCTCATGAAACTTTCTGAGTGCTTCACCAAGCAGCTTCTATTCTGTGCTTCATGATTCATGATTTCATTCTTTACTATACTCATATTATCTTACTATATCACATTATTATTACTATTATCATTTTGTAAGATTAGGCATTAATCAAAACATGTAACTTAACCAACACTATGATAATGTTTAAATTTAAGTCACGTGCGTAAATTAATTTACTTCACATCATGTATCCCTTTAACATCACATCTCACCCTTAGGTGCACAAACAACAGATCACTGTCACTCATGACTAGATGCTGTGTTGTTAGCAGGAATGTCTTTTCTCTGGGGTTCAGTTCAGTTTGTCGAGATAATAATTTATAGTAAATCTTGTTTTAAAGTTTTAAATTCATTTTTTGACTGTATTTTTAACTTCACCACCTGAAAAATGTCAGGTGGCGCAACCAAATTTATATACTTTCCTTCGATTTATAAGTGAAATGTTTGGCAAGTATACCTGAGTGTGTCTATAGTGGCTAACACATTTTTATAATAAAATAACATTTTCCTAGTTTTACCTTGGTTGTACCACCTGACATGAAAAGTGTACCAGCCTAACTATGAGTTGAAAGTAGCTATTTTTATCAATATTTGAGAGAGCTCTTTTCACTCATCAATAAAGATCACTTGGGGTCCTCTGGCTGATGGAATATCCTGTTTGATGTTGTAACTATTCACTTCAGAATAAAAGATGCATGTATACAGTTGCACCACCCTGACATTTGACAATACACAAATTCCCGGACAAAAGTTTTTGAATTATCTTAACACCTTTAAAACTATTAATATTTGTGAATTTAGTTTATTTGAAAGGTCTCAAAAATAAAATCATGCCACAGTATTTATTTTGAATTTATTATTATTAAAATATCATATTTAATACTTTTCTCAGGCTGTTCATTAACTCGGACGGTTGCACCACCAGACATTTTGGTGGTTTGAGATGCCAAAATATAAAATATATACATTATTATAATGTACTGAAAACATGATCAAACTACAGCAGTTTTATAGAATAAAATGATGCATGTCATGAATGAATTAAAATTATTTTAAAGGAAAGTAATGCACTCGGACACAAAAATATGCACGTCATGTCAATGATCCTGACGTTGTCACCACATTCCTGACCTGGATCTGATTTGCCGGCAGCTGTCCCAGCATTTCACACTCTGTGTCCCAGTAGACACAGAAGTCTTCAATCTCCAGCTGCTTTTGTCGGAGCGACTTCTGGACCTGCAAATACAAAGAAAGTTTCTGTTAACCTTTAATGCAAAAGACCCATGGTGGTCATGACTGAACCGAATGGAGACTTTGAGTGAACACTTACCGACTCTTTGGAGGGGTTCTGAGCAGAAATGTTGTTGATGCAAACCCCAAAGGAGAAGGGTTTCTCGGGGTTGGAGAAGTCGTCCTCAAATCTAAGATGCACATCTTGAATGTTCAGCTACAAATAAGACAGAAAAAAGTTCAATCTGTACCTCAGGGTCAAATAATAACAACTTCCTGATTACTTTAGGCAGGCCAGGCACAGTGTCGGGACAGCAACATGGAAATTCTTTGTCCTGATGTTTGGAAGTGATTTACCTACTTAGATATTCTTCTTTTTGAGTGTATGGTTAAAACTTTGCCTATGTTGTGAATGAAGATTATAAAGTTCAGTTTTTGTCGTACTCTGGCGTTGATTTAATCGTATGGTCATTTTAGAGCGTGGAGTTTGTGCTGCTTTTGAACTGTGCTGTATTATAGTATTATACTAAGATCTCTTACGAATATCTAGTCCACACTTACTGATCAGGAATGGGGTGGACTATTTACTATTTGCAATGGGGTGTTTGAACTGAATATGCATGGTTATTTTTGATAGTCCCAGTTATTGTATCTAATATTGGATAACTTACCTCAATGTTTTCCACAATCCTGGTGACCACTGAGGCAGTGACAGAGTACCAGTATGACTCTCCTCTCTGTTCACACTCACTCTGGAAGAGTCAAACACATACACACATCAACAACAACAAAGACTGTTAAAGATAAAAGTGCTTGGTAGAGAAGTGTATAGATTTGACACAATAAAATAACTAAAGGAGGCAATGAACACACACATCAGGACAAGAGGGCAAAGCCACAAAGTCCAGTTCCATTATCTGATTTAGATAAGACTCAGTTTGCTTGAGGGAGAATTTGGGATTCTTTTTTTTTTTTTTCTCTGACAATTCAGACTTGTGACCTGGTATCAGATTGATTCCTGTAGCAACAGGAACCAGTCTGAAAACCAGCGCTCTCTTTGTCTGTGGTTCAAAATCACCACATCAAAACACCAGAGAATAATAGTTTGGGGACATAACCTCAATTAATTGAAGAAGTGACATGTGACATATGTTGAATATATCTACAAGTCCGTAGCTACTCGAGTGTTCCCCTGGGCCTCCAACGCTCATTATAGACTAGTAAACTAAATCGATAAAAAAGTTTTTTTTCCATTAGTGGGACAAGTGAAAAGCACATTTTATCTCTAGCGTTGATCCACCTACTTTGAATTTGTCCTCGAGGGCCTGGAGGAGACGTTTCTTGCGTTCCCTCTCCTCCTCTCTCTCCTTCTCTCCATCATACTCCTGCAGCTCGGTGGGGCCGATGATCAGGTTGAGCTGGGACATGGAGATGACCCATGGGTCACTGTGTGGCCGGTAGAAAGGGATCTGGAGAGTAATCTTTCCAATGAAGCCTGGTGAAAGACACAATGATGCACAGATCATGGTAAAGGAAGAAATAAACTCAATTTTGACTCTTATTCATATTCATGTCAGTTTTGTTGAAACAAGATGAACGTGATGTGTTTAGGAGCAAAATAAAAGATTTGTAAATCTACAGATGTTATGAATCACCTCTTCTCATCATGTGCATTAAGGCCTTTGTTTTAAACCATGCTGGTTGTTATTCATTGTTAGTGATAATGCTGAAAATAAATTGTTATAAAGTGCAAGATCAGTAATCATTGTGAGAAGTACTCTGACGGTCTCTGTCACTGTCCATGGAGTTGTTTTTTTTAAAAGTCTTGAGCCTTACAGGTTTTAAGAGTCAAAGCATCTCTCAAAACTCCCCCAGACTTGTTTCTTTTCAGCAGCGAATGCAGGTATGTGAGATAAAGAACGCTGCTCCTCCGTCATTAAACTAGAGCACATGTCACCAAACAGGAAAATCCTGATTCAGAATGAGACCGCCAGCGATGCAGAGCAGTGCAGCTACAAAAAGTCCAAAGAGAAACACAAAGCACAGATTTCATTTTCTATCCTTGCATCTGAAGAACAGCGGCTTGTGGTGGCAAAGTATTTTTCTGACGCATGTTGGTTTGATCAACCAATCTTTAAAGACATGTCCATCTGACAGTGTAATTTCAAAGGAGACATTTTATTTAGCAATTACCAACGCACAAGATTAGATCAAAATTATTGCTCTTCCCCAACAGACAGTTCCCTGCTTTATTCACCGAGCATCTGTGGCTGCCTTCCATTTCCAGGAAATGTGCTGTGTCAGAAACTCAAAATGAAACAACAAGCTTCTCTATTGATGGTGGTGGAATTAAAATATATGTGCAAACAATAGCAGTGGTGTCAAGAAGTGACTGAAAAAGTGGGGCTAATTAAAATAATGCAGTTTATGGGATGCCATATACCAGCCATGTTGATTATTGACATCGTGGCCGCTATTACTAAAGACTAGTTAAGTTTTGGTTTATCAGCAAAAAAAACAACAACAACAAAAACAAAAAAAAAATAATAATTTAAGCATGCGCTTCCTGGACAAGTAATCTGAGGGAAATACATGGTCCAATCAAAAAGGATTGATGGCTTTGGTTATAGTTTTTGTAAGTTATGTGTGGTAAGTTTGTGAGGTCAGTCAGTCAACGTGTCTCACCTGCTTTGACTTCAAATGGCAGATCAAACTCTCGGAGGGCATCTTTCCTCAGAGGGAGGTTCTCCAGCTCCACTGCACCTGAACAGGAAACACACACTGTCTGTGCCAATGCCGGGCCGCCTCACTTTCCCAATCAGTGCTGATGGTCTCAATTTAAGTTAAAATTACAATTTGTTATACAACACCTAGCTAAAACTGACACGGTCAACTACAACTGTCCTGCAATGAATCCTCATTCATGAAGGTTTTAATGTTCAGTTTTATTGGGACTGTTTCAGAGACGTGTTGATTCAACAGTATGGTGGTGTATCCTGCTATACTGTGCTATACTGTGAGCTGTTACTATTATTTGTCAATGAGGAAAGACTAAAACACCTCTCTGTATGATGCAATACAGGTCAACAGCACCATAAACTACAGCGTCTACAATGACAAAACAGCTGAATCAGCACCTCACAGAGGCAGTTTCCACACCGACTTAACTTAAACTTCATGATGGATTCATAGGATTTCATGCTGAGCTGTTGTATCAGACTGCATTCATTTTGCCTGGTGTACCTAATAAACTGCCAACTGAGTGTTATCTGACTTTGAGAATGCACAGCGAATTAAAAATGGCTGATTATATGCGACTCAAAGTTTTAGTGGCAGATATGTTGAGTCCATGTGGTGGTTTGTGGTACACTGCTACCAACATATGGCCCTTAAAAACATATGCCACATCTCATCGTACTGACTCTTATAAACAAATACCTCTGCTGGTTATGAAATGCCGATGCTGTGTGCAACTTATAAATGGCTCCTCACTCCAACTTCACCAGCAGAAAGCACAGTCTAGCTGCACGCTAGTGGTGTCACTCTTGTTTTAGGGTCACATGTCAATTCTTAGCTGCATTTTCCTCCAACATCACCCTACACAAACTTTACACCATAGCACGACTGTGAAACTAATGAAGCTATAAGGAAATCTAAATAGGCGGCAAGCAGTGCATCAAACACTGTCATCGTCAAGGTCGAACACTTTACAAATAGTCTTCAAATTCAATTTGCACATACTTGAATGTCAGGAAATCTCTCACTGTCACATAAGACAATTTAGCCTTTCATCTGTACTAATATGTAACTACCTCATGCACAACAATAAAAGCAGAAATCATGTTAACTTTGATGGATTTCAAAAGCCGCCGGGGGAACAATGGAAAACACATTTCAACATCCAGAACACTGCAGTGTGCTTGGTAAAATACTTAGCAATAACTTTAAGGGACCAGTAAAATAGAAGCATGTGTAATTACCTTTCAGAAGCGCGATGGAGAGCTGATCTGTGTTCAGGTTACTGACATATTTGCCCAGGTATGTGTTTAGCACCCAGGCAACAAGGCCCTCCAACATCCTGATAGCTCACAGATGAGGAGAGCTACACCAAGGGAGGAAGCTGTGATGCTGACAAGCACCTTCTTGGTTGTAGCCCTGACAGAAGAGGTGCACAATGTATGATTACTGATCTGAGCAGTAAGTTGCTCACAACTCGGTCTTCATTACGCCAAACACATCCTGTTGTCATGCAGAGATCCTTCACCTGCCAAACTCCATTCAAAAATGTAAAAAGTTAATTTCTTCATAGCCACAAACCAACATAGTCCAAGCTTCAGTGTGACTTTAAAGGCTTTTCAATAATTGTTAGTCTGTCTATAAATTCGGCAGACAGGGCCCTGATCAAACGCCAGGCGTTCACTGCAGACGGTACTGTCTTTGTCTAGTCTTTGGGTTCAGCACCTATACCACAACATCAAACATGGCCACGCTGTTTAACGGGGTTTTTGATAAAAGTGTGTTTAAGTTACATATTCGGGGACCGTTAGTTTCTTTAGCAGCAGCTTGGCGACAGAAACTAAAGTGAAAGTGTCCGAGGTCGTGTCTTCAGTGACAGCCAACAGAATTAGTGAAGCGGCCGGTGGCTTACTCACGGCCGCCTTCTTATCCGATGTTGGCAGAGTGACAGTAACTTTAACACCCAACTAAAGTTAGATGTTATCAGAGCAGCAACCCGCCTACAGCCACCATGAACCCTGCGTTAATGTCAAACAGTGAAGCAGAGCTGCTGACTTACCGCTTCAGACGCTCAGTCCGTGCATCGAGCCAGCGTCGCCGAGTCCATGCTGGTCCAGCCGGACGCCGCTGTCAGAGGCTGCTCATGTCCTGTCAGAGCCTCCCAGGACAGGACTCACGCTACAGTGACGGTTAGCGGTACAAGAGCCACACACTTCACACTGCCACGCTTTATTAACACATATTAGCCAAACCAGGGCAAAGTGGAAATGACGAACCTCCTGAAAAGTTGTCACCGTCCGCGAACAGCGCGAAACTCCCGTGGTTGTGGTGACGGACAGGGCAAGGTTGTGATCCCAGTTAGCTCGACACCTAGCTGCGACTAGCATGCGAAGGATGAATGCTCACAGCCGAAAACAGGCGGCCCACGGTGTCACGCTCAAAGGCAACACTAACCGGGTTCGTTTTCACAGAAAACACAGTTCATCCACCCTGAATAAACGGGCGATTATTGCATTTTAAGACTACAGAGCTGTGTGTCGCTGCATCGTAAATAAACACACTTCCTAATAGAAGGGAACTTCCAACACATACTTCCTGTCATGTGACAAAAACAAACCATTCCTCTCGTGTTGCGTTTACGTTCAAACCGGGCACTGGGAATTTAAAACTTCTGCTAATTTGTACTACTACAAAAGTACAACTGTACCAACTGAACATTTTGCAAAGTAATTTACAAAACTTAAACTAGGGCTGCGTAGTATTTTGTTGATGTAGCCTACGTACATACGTACACCTATCCTTCCTGCGTATACATTTTTTCTTGCTGATAGCTGTGAGCGTATTCCCTTTATGTATGTGTCATTATGTTGTATGTGTCATATGTCATGTATGTTGCTGCTGCAACGCAACAATTTCCCAGTTTGGGATCATTAAAGTACTTTGATTGATTGATTGATTGATTGATTGATTAGTTGAAGGCTGTTGTGAACAGCACATTCAAATTGATTCGAACTCTAGAAAATTGACAAAAGAAAGAGACCGTGAACACAACACGAAGACTTCCGGCGGGCACAAGTGCAAATTGTCGTTTTCTCCGCAGAGAGGCGCAGTTCTTCAGAGACCTGCCGGCAGCAGCTAGCAGCACATGCACTGCGTGAAAGCTGAGGTGTAAAATGTAAAAACATTTTCAAAATACCAGAGCTGTGGCACACAAGTACACAAAAGCTACTTAATTACATACAGTAAAAAGAAAAATAAATGCACTACTTGAAGGTCAGATCACCCAAGTTAGAAAGTGGTGGTTCTCTGTCTCGCCTCCAGGGACTGAGATATCTGTCCTGAGATCTGTGCTTCCACTCCAAAACAATGGAGGTGAATATTAATATGTCCCAGTCTATGTGAAGTTGTGTTTAAGTGATATAGATAGATGGCGATGCCTGCTCTCTTTTTTCCTTATATCAGCTGCACAGTTTCCAAAACCGTGAGGAGGAAAAATGAACTGAACTCTGTACAATGGATCCGGTGCCATAATTAAGATGATGATAGGTCATTTATCTTGTCAGCCAGTTTTTGCATGAACAAATTGAAGATATGAAGTGCTTTGTGTGATGTTAACTAAAGTGGGCTCAGAGGAGGGGTGGTGAGGTGGCTGAACCTACAATTTCTGAGACACAGTAAACGTCAGACAGGCAGTATTTTATCTCCAGTTCCAGAAATTATGAAACATCACTAGGCCTCATTCATGAATGTTTAGTTATTTTTCTCCCCAATTTTCTGTGAAAATTAAATAAAAGAAGAACAAGGTTAAAAAAACAAACTCTTCTGCACAGACAGAGTTGCAGCACCTCACCCGGAAAAAGGGAAATCTGGGTCCCTTCCTGGAGCCAGACCTGGGAGGGGAGCTTGCCAGCGAGTGTCACTCTCCTGTCCTCCCCGCTCCAGCAGCTGTCCACCACCACCTGAGCCCCCTGTGACCTGCCCTGCCCCCATGTCACTCAGCTCACAGCCACTCTACACATCCACTACATTTCCTGTCCACTGCCCTTCACCCCCTTCCACAATCTCCAGTAGACAGTCATCCTGCTCCAACAGCTACAGGCCGGTGGCACTGACATCCCACCTGATGAAGACCCTTGACCATCTTCGCCCCCTGGTGAGCGCATCAATGGACCTGCTACAGTTTGCCTATCAGCCTGGGATTGGGCATAGATTCCTCTCTCTCCCGGAGAAGGCTAGGAGCACTGTGAGAACCATCCACGCTCCTGAGGGACGAGCTGGAGTGCACAGGAGTGGACCAATACCTCACTGCATGGATTCTGGACTAACTCAGCAACCGACCACAGTATGTGAGGATACAGGACTGTGTGTCCGACAGGGTTGTATGGGTTGTATGTAGGGTTGTACCCTCTACACTGTAGACTCTCATACGACTTTGCTAACTGCCACCTGCAAAAGTCTTCTCATGATTCTGCGGTTGTCGGCCTCATCACTGATGGGAAGAACAGGGAGTGTGGAGGACTGACCCAGGACTCTGTGGACAGAGGAACTGCCTCCAGATCAATGCTGGGAAAACCAAAGAGCTGGCGGTGGACTTATGCAGGAACAAACACTCCTCAGAGTAGTGCCTGGTTGTTCACCTGGATGATAAACTGGACTGACAACACTTATTATATGAAATACTTTACATATCCACTCTATATTTCAGGTTTTGCTTTTCAGGTTGTTCCATCCCACTAAATGTTGCAAACAAAGAGCATACTAAAAACAAAGCAATCACAATCCAGCCTCCCCACACCCTCCAGTCCTGGCAGATGTGAAGTCTTCACTACACTACTCTGACACTAATAAACCTCCAAGCCCATTGGCTGGTTCTCATGTTTCCTCCCCTTATAATCCAGGACAGGCCCACAGTGAAACTGGAGCCATCTGTTCCATCCAGCATTATGGAGGCTGATTTTGTATTTTAATAGACTATCTTTCTGAGCTTTTTCTTCCATATTGGACAATGTGATTCTTTCTTTAAATTGGATTACAGTATTGTCAGATAGACACCTGCTGTAATGGAATTTTTTCTCAAATACTCTGTAATCCATTACTGTGAACTCAAGTGTTAATAAAGAGGGTTTTGAGTAAATAAATATTAAATGTTCAAATCCTATGCCATATGTGAGAATAAGATTGAGAGAGTGATTAAAACTCAATTTAGTCTAATTAAATAAACAGTCTCTGGTCTTAATTAATATTAAACAAGTGTAAGATCGACATCAAACCCAACCCTGATGACATGAACGCTATGACTCAGTGATGACAACAGAAATCATGCAAATAGGAAGTAAAACATAAATGAACCAAAAAGCAAGTGCTATAAAACAGTGGTTCTCAAAGTGGGGTCTGGGGACCCCCAGGGGTCCTTCAGTGAATTCCTGGGTGGTCCCCAACAAGAAGACGAATAATTTATTTTCACAATAATTCCATGCACAAGTAACACAGTGACAGAATGTGCGACTATTTTGGTCATGGGTTTCAAAACTTTCTATAAAAAAAAAAACATCAAAAGCAAAAATCTTAGAAGATGGGGGTCCGAGGTCTGTGTCAGTTTAGGGGTTATTGATGTGAAAAAGTTTGACAGCCAATGCTATAAAATACACACAGTAGATAATATGCTATAGAAGAAGAAACAATAATCAAAGGTGAAATAAAAACATTACTTTATTTGAAAAAATCTGAAGGAATTTAAGGAATTTCCCAACAATCAAATATGGCCACAAAAGTGATTTTCCCTTCAGCCAAATTTACAAAATATTGGATTTAAGTTACAGGGATTCTAACAAATTGGGGATCAGTGGATGAAGAACACTGACCACAAATAACAAACCAGAAACCTTAAAACCTGGAGGACAATTAAAATCAGGTATCAGTTAACTCCATCCTCCAAGACACCAAATATAAGACCAGATATAAAAAAAATCTGGCCCATACTTGGGCCACATGCTTGTTTTCTTCTGGCCTAATATGTGCCCAGATCAATTGTCTGAATCTGGCCTATATCCAGCATGATTGTTTCTACATCTGTACCAATTCTGATGAACAAACAGAAAATCTTCCAGCTGTGAGCCAAAACCTGAGGATAACAGTCAGAATCTGCCCAGATGTGGGCGTATATGGGCCGGATTCAGACCAATGACCCAAGTATATGTCAGGCCAGAAGTTTCATTTTGCTATCTTCTTACAGTAGTTAAACTAGAAAACTGTGGCCATAAAGATGCACATGGTCATCAACAATCCCCAGGTAGGCTGTGGCATTCAAACCATGACTGATTGGTATTAAGAGCCTGAAGTGTGTTCAGAAAACATTCCCCTCACTATTACACCACCACCACCAGCCTGGACTGTTGACACAAGGACGGACATATGGATTCATGCTGTCACACATTCATCATACGTTTTTTCCAGTCTTTGTCTGTCCAATGTTGGTGAACCTGTGTCCACTGCAGCCTCAGCTTTCAGGAGCAGAACCTGCAGATGTGGTCTTCTGCTGCTGTAGTCCATCCACCTCAAGGGTCAACATGTTGTGCAGCCTGGGATGCTTCTCTGCTCAACACAGTTGTAAAAAATGGTTATCTGAGCATTTCCGTCAGTTCCAACCAGTCTGGCCCGTGCTCCTCTGACCTCTTTTAGAAGGTTAGGTCCAAATCAGATGCTGTCAGCTGTATTGTAAGTATTATTGCTTCAGTGGATTACAGCAGGACTAATCAAAAGTCTGCAATATGAGAGGGCATTGTTACTTTTGGAAGTTGAATCCAAGAATATCTCCTGCCACCTGTGAACCAAACTGTAATAGACTCTCCAAGAATGACAGCAGTGTGCTGATGATACCTTTAAGGAAAGTGCAATTCAGTCTGCCAACGTAAGGAGTTAACAGGTTCAGTTTTGAATGTATTTTCAGGTGGAATGAAGCATTTGTTTCAGTACTGGAAGAAAATATAATATATGAAATAAAAGTTGTGTTATGAATGAGTGTACAAATGTTTTAGAAAGCTAATGTTCAGATCCTGACAACTATTCTTTTAACAACCAAGAGGTTGTTGAGCAAAGGCACTTAGCCACCAGCTGTACCAGTACTGGCTGACCTAAACTTATGAAAACCCGAGGACCCAGCCCAAACCAGGTCTTTGTAGCACACTGCACTCTGGGTAGGATCTGACCTAAAACAGCCAATTTTACTACTACTTTCAAAGCCAAGCACAGCTACTTTGACTTGACTTTGCAGAGGTCTGCAAACTGGGATAGACTGCAGAGTGCAATCTAATGTTTAATGCAGTCACTTTCATGCCGTTGTGATAAACTGCATGAAAATGTATTTAAATGTTGGATGCTAATGTATGAAAAGTCAGTTTTTGGTGGAAGTTATTGCTTGTTGTAGTTTATTATTGTGGAAGACAATAGAAAGTTAGATTTTTCCCCTTCTCTTGCCTGGTTTGACACTTCGTGTTCTGTGATACTGTCCCACAGGAGCACAGAACACTCCTCTGCACACAGGTGTAAAGATGGAGGAATGAAATTGGGAACTGAGGTTGTTGGTTCAGTCATGTAAAAGTCAGCAAAACTGTGGTTCGTCACATGTAGTCTGCAATGTCATTGTAAGAATTTATAAATCTGACACAGTGGGGACTGCTTAAAGGACTATGTGTGCTTTACTATTCAGTTCCCACTGCTACCTCTTCCTCTTGCAACATTGTCGCAAATATTTTCTTCTATCTTGAGATAACATGATATTATCAGGAGAAAACTTTTTTTCTTATCCCGGGATTAAGGAATAATTATCCCGTTAACCCCTCATTATCTTGGAACACCAAAAAATGAGCTTTGATATCTTGAGATAATGGGGTAAAAATATATTTAGTATGGCCTTTCTCAGCTTCCATAGTTTCCTCCCGTTATCTTGGGATAACAAAAAAATGTTTTCTCCTGATAATATGTCGTTATCTCAAGATTGTCTGTCATGATAGCTCGTGATAGGTTGTGATAGCTCACCTGTGATTTTCGATTTGACATGCTAAGAGCTAACAAGCTTTGTTGACTTGAGATAATGGGATAAAAAATATTTGCGAGTATGACATTTCACAGCTTCCATAGCAACATATGCTGGAGACATGATTTGCATTTCCCCTGTAGTGCTTCCTGATCACTCTCTATAGTCCCAGTATGCGCCTGTTTGTCTCTCCATCTTCTTCTAGTCTACAATCTCTTTCCAATGTCAATCTTAATGAGGAGGGCTGCATACATTTTTTTCCAACAATGGCGTAATTCCTGTACTACAGTTCTCCTGTTCCTAACAAAAAGCCTCTGCACTGACCAGAGTTCCTGCAGTCAGTGCAGTATGCAGTAGTAGAAATTCCTACATTCAGTGAATGCAAACCCTCGTCGCAGTGATTCAAGCCCACTAGATGTTTCCTAAACCAGTCAGTGATTGTCATGATAGCTCACCTGTGATTTTGGATTTAACATGCTAAGAGCTTTCTTAGTTTGGCATCTTCCTTTGACTCTGCCTGTTTAACTCCCCACCACTGATTTCTCTCTGCTCTCATATTCTGTCGAGCTTTCTCTGGGATACCAACAGGATCTCTGAGCAAGAGTTTTGTATAAAACACTTGCATTTCACATAATCCATTTCTCCTTTCCCTCCCCCCATCAGTCGTTCCCTTCCTCCTCATCTCCTTTGCTGCCTTTGCTGAGGCGCTGGAAGCAGTGGACTGTGGAAGCGAGGAAGAAGCTGGCCATGATGGCTGCCACTGAGACAGAGATGCCAGAAAAGATGACGATGAGGTAGTCCGTGAGGGTGAGGGTACCACGGCACTCCCGAAAACTGTCCTCAGAGAGTAAACTGAGGGGAACACGAGGTCCATCCAGAGGCAGGGAGCACTCTATCCCCTCCAAACCTGGGAGGAGAGGAAACAACAAGTGAACCAGCTGATAGACAACCAACACACTGTATCAACATTAGGCCTTGCATCTCATTTACAAGGGAAAGTGGTTATTCAGACCAAATTTGGATGCTCCCGTGGCCTTGTGGTTAGGGTGCACGCCATACAACTGCAACGTTCATAGTTTGATTCCCAGTCAGGGGACCTTTGTAGCATGTCATACTCTGTCTCTCTCAACTGGCTGACAAATGATGACACAATCCTAATAATTAATTGCTATTTGATGTGAATTAATAGACAGATGAAGACTTTGCTTTTGTTTTTAAATAGAACTAGTACAGTGCCTGTTCAAAACATACTATCATGTTATCTCATCAATAATGCAATATTTTATTCAATCATCTAATCATCATCATCTTGTCTGATCATCTGACTGCTGTTTTGTCAGATTTTGCAGTGATGTCACTGTTCTTCAGCTGTTTAAGGGGCCCTGTGGAGATTTCTTTTAAACAAACAAGTCATGTTTTCATGTAGATGCAATGTTGAGGCCTAACAAACATTTTAACTCATAAAAATGACTCGCAAGTCCCCTTCCCGCCTTCATAGGCACATTGCTTTGTTTTTTTTGGCACATTACCAGCACTACATAATCACAATAGTATGAGACCATTGGCAGAAACGTCCCTCAGAGACCAAACGAAAGTTAAAAAGAGACTTACATTCATTAGATGGACACAAATGCAATTTCAAATAATTAATGCTAATGTTCCTCTTTATCAACTGGTGTTAAGGCAACAGTCTGCTAACCATAGACTGTATAAACATGGACATAGACTCTGGGTCTGAAAAGTGAAGCCAGTGCTGAAGAGCCTTAAACCTTCATTCTATCTAATGACCATCAGGGTGTGACTCCACTGGTTACAAAAAGAAGTCTGATTGTATTGAAGTCTATGGCAAAATGTCTCTACTTCTCACTGATTTATTCCCTCAGTAAACGTTTTCCTGATGAGTTTATGTCTCAGTCTCTAGTTTCAAGTCTTCTTCAATACAACATGATGTTAATTTTTAAAATTATGGTCCATTTAGAGGAAAATAGACCATAAAGCAGGGGATGCATTAGGGCGGGGCCACTGTGTGATTGACAGACTGCACCACACATGGTGACCTGCCTGACAATCAGGATTGAGGACAGAGCAGGTCAGCTCCACCCCTCACTCCTCCTCAGCTCCACCTTCTCCTCCAAATATGGTTTTCAGTGGGTGACATCATTGCAGAATTGGTTGCCACTTGCTGCTATAATATTACTGATATTAACTTTATTAGATAGTAAAATGTCAGTTTTGTGTTTATAGCTTGGTTCCACTACCCCCAAGTGGCCATAAATCAATTAATACAGGTTCAACAACTCATGGCATTTAATATTGTGCTTTAATGGGGAATATTCCCAAACAAAATTTCAATTCATTTTTCACAAACCAGTTGACACACAGTGAGCAAAGAGCTCTCGGGGCCCCCGGGGCAATTGCATAAAGACGCATTTTTTGAGGAGGTGTGTGTTCGTATTGTAGGTAATCTACAGCATATCTCTGGAGGCCACCTGTCTCTAAACTGTGACCCCCTAATGCACCAAGAGACATCCAGCTTTACACATTTATACTGCAGGTCAGAATGTAGATAATATTATTATATAACTACTTTAACCCAAAGGCTGAATATGAAAAAATCACATTTTTGTTAGTCTCTGCAAACCACTGGTTGTTTGTTTAAAAAAAAAAAAAACAAGAAATAGAAACCAAGTTGTGTGTTTCGTACCGATCCACTGTGTAACACCTCGGAAACATTTTGTCCACTGTGGAGACAGAGGTGCTTCCATTTTATCATGATTCCTGTGTAGCACTGCTGTACCCAAGAGTCACAAAACATCATTGTCAAGTGTGTGTTTGTGTTTGTGTGAGTCACTGTAAGACCAGAAGGGGTTTTCCACATGAAAAGGGACTCAGTGACCGCATCACTTGGTGATATTCCAGTCACGTGGCGCTACAACAGGCAGCCAGACTCATGCTCACACAGGCATGCAGGACACAGACAGACAGAAACACATCCCCTCACACACAGACACGTGCACGTGGACACAAAACACACACAAAATGGAGTGCATGTGAATGTGTGTTCACAAGCAGCTGTAGAGGTGTACACATGCAGTAACACGTGTTTGACAATATGTGCAGATGTTTGCATTCACACCCACATGCATGTTCTGCACATTGATGCAAACACACACAGATATTACATGACCAACAATAGGTCTACATATGTCTACAGGAAACACAAAATGGCAACACAGAGACAGGCACACACAGCTAGACACACACACACACACACACACACACACACACACACACACACACACACACACAGACTGTTGTGATACAAACTCACTGCAAGACAGTGTCCTCTGAAATCTTTGCTCAGACAAGTTTATTCACTCACTTCTTAACTTTAATTTATCTCAGTGTGTGTGTGTGTGTGTGTGTGTGTGTGTGTGTGTGTGTGTGTGTGTGTGTGTGTGTGTGTGTGTTTTGCTGTGAGGAAGGAGTCTAGACATGGGTAGCAGTGATGCTGAATAAGGCTTGTTACAGTACAGTGAGCAGGCTGCCTTGTGATTCTCTCTCTCATTCTTTCTTAAGTGTGTTGAAAGGAACGCTTGTTATTTGAGTGACTGCAATTAATTATTTAGTGTAATTATAAAGTTACAAATTACTTTTGAAAAAACAGTTCAACTTCTCTGCAAAGTGATTGAGCTTTGATCTCAAAATCAGCTGTAGACTTGTAGATTTTGTTGCCTGGAGATTTTGTCCAGCGCCTGCACAATGTTGTTATGAAATGTTATGTTATTAAATATGGCAGTTTTAGATGGACTTAAATAAACTGTCTTGTATTATTCATGCTCACCCTTAAATATACACACAAACTGACAGTAAAGTAACTAAAAATATTTACTGAACTATTATACTTATGCACAGTTTTTAATTTTCATTTCATTTTTCATTTTTTATTTTATGATATACTTATTCTTGGTGACATTTCAAACAACAGATTACGATTTGTAAGAACTAATATTAACATCTAAAATTTCCCGACAGCATTTGAAATGTTTAAAAGTTGTTACTCAGAATAAAGCCAGAATAACAGAAATATCAAGGGTAACAAAAACTGTAGCCTACTACTGACTTATAATTATTTTTTTTGTTTTGTTACTGTGCACTAACAGTGCTGTTATAAGGTTACAGGCCCTGCAGTATATCTCGACAGTCTTTTTTCTTTATTCTGATGGCCACAGTGAAAGAGAGAGACAGGAAAGTGAGGGAGAGAGGGGGGACGATATGATGCAGCAAAAGGCTACAGGTCGGACTTGAACCCGGCCGCTGCAGTTTGGACTGAGCCTTTATGACATGCTCTTTCAGGTGAGCCACCAGGACGCTGTTAATCTCTCTTTACCTGTAGAAGGGAACCACTGAAATAGGGCACATCATGTGACCTATTTTCTCACAGCACACAGAGCTTGTCACTCATTAATAAACTTCTCCAATCCAATTGTGGGCTTTGGTTTTACTTGACATTACATTATTCACAGCACTTTGAGGACAGAGTTTATAAATTAAATGACGTGTGCAAAAATACAGGACAAATTCTATTGAATCAACAGCATCAGCAGGGTTTTTTTTCAAATATGGGACGATACCATATTAAATGGGACGGGTGACAACTCTCGTCACAATATCAATAGAGTATTATGATCAATATCATTATCTAGCAGTCGGCAGAAAAATCAACGTGGGCAATCACATTAATCATGCCAGGAATCATCTTTGAAGAGAGACGGGGTTTACAATCACCCACCCCCCATCTGTTATCACGTGATTTATGTTCATACTTTAGCCACATTCTGACAACTGAGTAAACTTCAACGACTGCTGACAGCTGCCAGATACAGCTGAACACCTCAATAAAAGACAGTAAGTTAAATTAATGTCATTGTTTTTCTAGCAGTAAATAAATAGATACTGAACATATCAAAAAATATGGTGATATTGTGTCTGTGTGGTTGAACATGTAATTAACTGGTTGTATTGTTTGCAAAATCAGGTTGAGTGCACACAGAGACTGTGAATGATGAACAAGACATTCAGGTATATTTTGTCAAACACTGAACAAGTGAAGCCTGACACTGATGTTTGTAACTTCAAACTTTTAAATTTCTTAGTCCAGAGAAAACAAGAGTATTGACTCTTTTTGTTTTCAGTGTTTTGTATTTTTGACTTGACCGGGAAGAATGACTCTTTTTGACATATGTGTGAGTTTATCTTCATGTAGCTCAAGTGTATCCCTGAGAAGCACCATCACTGAGGTCAGACTGGTTCAGCTTTGGAAACTACACAGCTGTCTAAATGCCTTCAGTTTGTGTAGTGTGTTAACAGTGGCTTTATCTGTATCTGTATCTGGTTCCTGGTCCTGATTTTAATGTTAACCAATAAACAAGATGTAATTCTCTCCTAATTTGCAACCATTTTTCTTTGAGATGTGCAACAAAGATGGAGTTTTGTGGACCTCTGATTAAAATGATGGAGGCCTGATTTCAGTCACATCACTGTAACCAACAAGATGAGCTACTTTCGTCAATTCATTGGATTAACCATGTTCTAACTACAAGTGATCATCAAACATTAAGGTTAAATGTATCTCAGGGAAGTTTTGGTCCATACTTTAAGCAGAGTACATCTTACCAGTTGGGAGCTTGTGACGATTTTCTGTCAACCATACAAAGAGTCTGGCAAAGTTGCAGTTGCAGAGCCAGGGGTTGCCCTCCAGACGCAGCCTTCGAAGGGAGGGCAGGGGTTCCAGGACTCTGACGTCCAGCGCTGTGAGGCCATTTCTCTCCAGTTCCAGCTCCCTCAAAGAAGTCAACCCTGTAAAAGCATCGCTGCCTACCATGCTTAGGTAGGGGTTGTTCCCCAGTCGCAGTTTGATCAGACTCCTGGACTCCCCAAAGGTCCCAGAGGGGATTTCCGTCAGGTTGTTGCTCCCTAGGTCCAAGAAGACTAATCTAGAGGAGGTGCTCAGTGTCCCTGGCTCCAGCTGGGAGAGGGAGTTATTCCTCAGGTCCAGGTAGACCAGATCACTGTAGAGGAACAGGAAGTCAGACGGGATCCAGGGAATCCAGTTGTTGGAGAGCAGGAGACGTCGAACATCCAGAGGGATGGAGTCCGGGACTCTGGTTAGACCTTGGCCGGTGCAGTCCACAGTGTGATGGTCTGGACACAGACAGCTGGACGGGCAGTGGTGGCCTCGTGTGAGCAAGGTGGAGGAGAGCAAGGCAAGGAAAGGCTGTAGCCAGTTAATACATGGTAACATTGTTGAGGGGCCGGCAGCATTAATCAGGAGACGGGGGTGGGAGGGGTTGGGGGTCGCGACGAGGGATAAGAGGGGAGGTCAGGGAGACGGACAGATAGACAGGTTGAGACCACAGGATGGGGAAGTAAAGATGAAACAATAGGTTCAGCGTGGCACTGGCATCCTCTCGTGCCCTCTGCACTGCAGCGCAAGAAAAGCCATCGAGTAGCGAGGGAGTGTTGTACACCAGGAGATCACGTAACAAGCAGTCTGGATCAAATAGCAGCCTGCTGGCTTAGAGGGAAAAGCAGGGAGGAGCAAAGGAGAGCGTGCAAGAGAGCGGCGAGGAGGGGAAGAGGGGGGATGTGAAAAGGGGAGAGGATTAGCACAGAGGTAAATAGAAGCAAACGAAGGGAGGGGCGGGGTTTATGGGGTAAGCTATGAGACATGTGTTTGTGTGTGTGTGTGTGTGTGTCTCTGTAGTTTAGCTGGGGTAGCCCTCCGTGTCTCATTAGTCAGCAGCTGAGGTAAACCAATTATCCCTGTCATCAGTGGAATGAGTGGAGCAGAACCACAGCCACGGTCCTCACTGACTGAAATCCTGCCGGTGTGTTTTGGACGCCAGTGCTTCACACAGGCAGCTGATGTGACGACGAGGATGCCGCCGCCATCTGTGACTCACATGTGACGTATGTAGTCTTCTGGAATCACCTCTGCCCCTCCCCCACACTTTGTGTCACATGCTGACAGAGGTAGTTGCTCAGTCAGTCACCGTGACAGTGGAGCCGAAACATTTTCCAACCTGAGGATGAGCTGATGGAAGTGTCACTGTCAATCTGCGACTTCTCACACATTCACACATCATTCACACACAAAACACAAGAATCAGGCTTTTTAGTTTATACTTTGCCATCTTGTAGTTTATCTGGGTTTTTTTGGATGACTGTTCTTGTTTAGCCAGGATGGATGTTCTTGTGCTCTCTGGATCATGTGTCGAGTGAAACCTCCACAGACAAGAAAAGTGAAGAAGTTTAATTTCGAGCCAGCAGCTATAACGAGATGTTTACCTGCTGATTTTGCAAGCAAAGAGCTTGGTTAATGTCGAGCAGCTAACCGCTGAACTTTATCATCTTTTCATATTTAATATTTATATTTCCATATTTAGATTATTGTAATACAGACCCATTGTCTTTGAGGCTGCCATCTTGTTTGTAAGTTCCTTTATTGACCTTTCACACACACACCACTCGTTCACAGGTGCCATCTTGAATCAGCCATTTTGTTTTCGTCTGTTTTCCCGAACACTCTCACACACACAGTACCATGTATTTGATCAGATATTGTGTATTTTCACCCTTTATACCTGTTTAATAAATGTGTTTAAAATAACCTGCTGGTCTATTTAATACTGCAACCTGGTCATTTATTTTTATGGTCAATTGTTAGATCAATTTTATGCTCAATAATTATTAATCCTAGTTACAAATCCATAGTATAATTTATGAGACTGGATCAGTGAATCCTTTCTTCTTCTGGGTGGATTTAATGTTAAGTTTTTTTAATTGAAGACCACAACACTCAGTTTGCCATGTTTTCTTTTCTTTCTTTACTTTTCATTTTCTTGTTTTTTACAAAATAAACCAATAACAGTATAACAAATTCAAATTCACAGGTATACCATCAAATATACATTTATACAGAAAAACATAAGATAGAAAAACAGAAGTCTAAGTGAGATCACAGTGGTAAGGGCTGAGAAGAGAGGCGTGTTTGGCTGTGGGTGACCCCTCTAAAATCATAGTCCCATGTGCTTTGGACCAAAACAGTCCAGCAAATATCTTTAAAACGTCTGTCTACGCAGAGTTGAGGGGTTTTCGGGGTCATCATGGGTCAGGGAGAAAGGAAACATTGTGCGGTTAAAGGAACATGCTGCATAAAGCTGAAATGTTGGATTCTGAGAGTTCGATTTCCAAGGAATTTGATTATTGGCTGAGGCATTTTGACAGTTTAATGTAAACTTAACAATAACCTTCAGACTTCAGCCATCAATTGACTTCAGTTAAATTGTTCAGAATTTAGTTAGAAATTGTGTCTTTGATGCTAAAACTTTCCATAGTTGGAAATTTTCATATTGTACACATCGTAGCTTGAAAGAATAGTTAATCATTTTGATGCTTATACTGTTTCTTTCGTAGAGTGAGATAAGAGGACGGATGTGAACCCTGTGAGACCATCTTGTGGGAGTTCCCGCTACAGAAACAGCAAGGGAAAAATACCAGCTCCCACTGCTGATAAAAACCCACACAGCAACACCAGAGAGCTGTTAAATACATGTCGTATCCCGTTGATTTAATCCATACACAAACACAAAGCTTTGAGCGGTTGCATCATCGTTACTGGGATTACCAGATTTGGTAGCACAGATACTAGAGTTAACTGACAGATGGCACGATGTAATATAGACGGTCTCTAAATAACCTTAAACAGTGGTGTCCAAAAGCGTGAGACCACAAATGGGAACATGATTTTCTGGACCGAACTGTGTATCTGTATGATTGTTGTACTTGTGAGTGTACCTGTGCTAACGGACCATGTCTGGAGCCCTGCACACTAACTGGAGACGCTGCACAGAAGAACTGGACAGACGGATAAGCAGTTGTTCATAAAGAAATAGTTTCAATTAGTTTTGATAATTTTATGTGTTTTGGGACTGTCTGAATAACACAGTGCCATCTGTCCTTTCCTTTGCTTCCACCTTTACACTTGTGCCCTTTTTCCACCAAAATTTTTCTAAACCCGGTTAAACCAGCTAATAAAAGCCAAATTACCCCTTTTCCACTGCCAGTTGAGTTTGCCTTTCTGTTCAGACTGAGGACACACACAACTGCATGGAGTGATGTCATCACATGCACCTACAGAGCACACACACAGACGCAGTGGAGAGAAAGTGAGCTGCTAGCCGCCGTACAAACTGGTAAAAAGGATCTGTCACATCTCATCTCCAGGTTGGTGCTCCTGTCGAACAGTGATTGTGTATTTTTGAAACTTATTTCAGGGCTGCAGCTCACTCTTTCATCCTTAAGTGATGTGCAGCCACTGTGTTTCTGTTGTAACAACATTGGACAGGTGCTGGACGCTGCAGGAAATACCTGCGTCTACTGCAGAGTCATTTGACCCAGGTCTGAATGCCGATTGTAGCGTTTACCACTGCTGACAAAAGGCCGATGTTAGCAGGTCTTGGCAGGTTTTTTTTGACCAGTGGTAAAGGGGCTTTGGTTAGGCCAGCCATCTTCTAACTCAATCATACAATTTTGTTCTCTTTCTCACTCCCAGAAAAAAAAAAAACAAATAAGAAAATTTCCGGTTGCATTTCTTCAGAGTTAATGTGTAGAACTGAAACATTTTCAACTAATGGGAGCATGAAAAGGAAACGTAGCATCAGATCCAGGACATTTCAGCTCTGTGAGTACTGAGACGCTGGTATAGTGCAGTTCAAACATGCAGATGGAGCAGGCGGTGCACACACACACACACACACACACACACACACACACACACACTTACAAAACTGAATGTTCATGTTCAACTTTTTCATATTCAGGTGAGGTCTGTTTTCTGTTTGTGTATGACCCCATAGAGAGAGATGAGCCGGTGCTTAAAGCAGTGAATCTGTACTTCAGCTCTGAATTCACATTGTTTAATAATAAAAAAAAAAAATTAAATCAAGTGGAATACGTGTATACGTGTATTTCAGTATTCCACATCTCACTGCAAAATAGTTAATATAGAGTTGATGTATTTTCAGTTTTCACAGAATAATCCAGTTATTTAATGTGAAAAAATCCACATAAAACAACTCAACAGATATTCACTCAGTTTTCTTGATTGTTCCAAAATGAAAATGTAACTTTATGATTAAATCTTAATTTTTGTGACGTTAGTAGAAGCCAGTTGATGGTGGACATTCAGAAAAATAAGGATCACATGCAACAACTATCCACTGAGGGCCCCATTCACACTTTTTTTTTGTTTTTCCTCGTTGCTCTGACACATTAAGAGAAAGTTTAAGGTGAAGGGTGTCTCTAGTAATTTTGCTGTCTCATTTCTTAAGAAGAGCACGAATATTATCATCCTGGCCTCTGCTCCATTGGTGAGAAAGACTTAAATAATTAAAAATCAAAAGTAGTGGAACCACACTGTTTTCCTCTGAAGAGTCTCTGTGTGGTTGTAACAGATGCAGCTATTGCACACTCTGCATGTGCTGCATGGGCCCAATGTGTCAAAACACTGACATGTGCATACCATGCATATGTATAGTACAGTACAGTGTCTGTGTGTCTGTAAAACATATAGAACAATTATTACCATAATGGCACACATATGTACACACACGTATGATAAAATAGTGCAGACTGGTTTTGAAAATCTGACTGAACAACATTTATTAAATATCAAAGATAAAAGGAGAATGTGGAAAAAAAATAATTTGTTGGAAGAGCTTCAGAATGAGAGATGTGAAGCACCTTTTTTTTTTTTTTTTTTTTTTTTTTTAAATTGCAAAACATGTTGCGTGACACCAGGAATTTTGACACAGAGCACAAAGCGCACAACCCCTGTATGTGTAGTTTCTAATGTGCTTCTGAGATTACTTAGTCTTGTACAGTCCACGAAACATATAGCATATGTTCAAACGTAAGCATGCACCAGTACAGACTGTACAAATAAAGTTCAGTGCATTTCTTCAAACTCCAGCGTATGACCTCACTGTGCACCTGTATGTGACAATAAGAAGACGGTACGGTAAAAGTGCAGGGCTGAGTTAACCCACTCTCTGGGCTCTCCAGCCAGTGTGAGTGACACATGAAATGAGCAATAATGGAAGTTCAAACCTGCACTACATGTTCTCTGTTTTTGGTTTTTGTTTTGTTTTAACTGTGACTGAGTGAGAAGACCATAAAGAAGAACTAAAATTCCTGACTATATCACCTGGGAAGAAATTTGGGGGTGCTATTGGAAGCTATCACAAAATCAGGAGTACCTTATATGAATTGAAGACACCCTGACCATTTACAAACAAGACCAAGTTAAAAGGAGTCATGTACATACAATACATTAAAAGTGAATGGGTAAACCTGTGCCCTGTGCTGGTACAGTAGAAGGAAGAGGTTTCATATGCCAAATGCCCTAATACCAAAAAAGAATCAGACATCACAAGGTGAGAATTCACTTTTCTGTACTGTGAAGTATAAATTATTGTTCTAACATTTATAAAAAACACAGTTTTATCAAAATTCACATTAAAAAAAACAAAAAACAAAAACAAAATAGAGTTCTGAGAGTCTACTGTTTCTGTGAAGTTTAAAAATCATGTTCCCTTTAGAACCTCCACCCAAAGTGGTTTCTGAAGCACAGCTAGATCATCTTCAACCATAAAGGGAATATGCACTTGGACAGATAATCAGAGCATAGTCGGATGGCCCATACTTCATGGTGTCACTATGGAGCGCATGACCTGTATGTCCCAAAAAAAAACAACCTGAGAGGATAAACACTCATTTTGATTTTGGTCATGATGCCTTCTTTCTTGAGATGTCACACTGTTCTCACAAGAAAACCAACCAAACAAAAACAAAATGATGACCCCCCCCCCCGGCCCTCCAAGGCAGGAGTGGCATGTCACTATTGTGGGACCACAGACTTGAACAACAGAATCTTTAACAGAATCTTTCCCTAATCCTGCTGATCCTTATCAGACTTAACCCACAGCGGTCGACAGCTGTTGTCAGATGCTGCTGATACAGAATGTCGTCCTTTCAGCCGAGGCATCAGATCAGAAAACACTCAGTGGAAACACGTGGAAGGCAGTGACAAATGACCTACTTTGCTGTTTAGTTTGTAGAATGTGTTGTTCTTGGAGGAACAACTAAAAGTGAGTATTGAGGCACTCCCTCAGGCTCTAAGAAAGGCTCCTTCATTCTCTAATCTCTAACCCTAACCCCCTGTGCTCCCGTTCCATAAGCCCAACCATGAAAATGTCTACGTGCAGGAGGTAACATGGACAATAAAGTTACACTACCTGCTTCTGTAACTAGAGTTACTACACACAGGTTAATATTCCTGCTAGCGCCAGCAACTAGTGGGTGCTGCAGGATGTGTGCAGGAGAACACTGCTGACTGTACGATACACCTGTGCAATGATACATCGCAGATGAATGTGGTCACAAGTGCAGCAGACTGCACCTGATCACAGCTGGTAGTAATCTTTTTGGACGTCAAAATCCCAAATTTACTCTTAGCTCAACTCAAAACTCAACTTCATGGTGGTCCACGTTTTTCACCCCAAAAATATTTCATATCTGTCTTGGAACAGGACAGATCTGTGTGTATGTTTAAACCACTGACTGCGTGTTTATTACACTGTGCACACCCCCTCTTCACTGACAACATACATCTCATTTTTTTAATGAGATAAGACCCTTATGTCATAATTATGAGAAAATACTACATTTTTACAAAAAATAAGAGATTTTTCTTCTCATAATGACGAGTTACAGATCTCATACAGACCACTGGTCTAGTTTAGGATGTTGTGGTAGTCCTAGTTAAAAAGAGGAGCACAGAAATGTAGTCAAATGCTAGAGGCTATGCTTTGTTGTTAGGTGTAATAAATGAGCAGTGAGTGATTGAACAGAGAATAATCTGTCCTCCAGTTTTGTCTTTTAGCAGAAGCTGACACTTAACAAACCCCTAATGAGCGTTAGAGGAGATGCAGATACTTGAGATCTTTTATCTTTGGTGCTTGCAACGCAACCTGTGTCATGTTTTAAAACAGGAACAGTTGAGCTGGGACGCTGGGGCACTATTATATTTTCTTAAAACCAAGTAACATATAAACTAATAAAGATACTGAATCACTCAAAAAAGATTGCACATTAGTGGTAGAGTTGTACACTGTAATAAACGTCATTCAGACTGGTTTGGGGTTGTTTAAGCCAAAATGAAGCAATGATATGTACAAGATGATGACTGTTTTTTTTCACTGCAACACTGATTCCTCCTGGAAAACTGCCTGAAAAACATGAGGAATATTACTTTTACCCCCCCTGACCCAGACTTTACAGTAACTCCACACACTCTTCACACAATGGGACAGTGAGACCACAATGAGCTTTTCTGGTTCAGTGGTTGAGAAACTATAGTTCCATTGGAAAGGGCTGATTGACAGCTGTGAGGACTACAGGTAACACACTGACTACATATGAGCACCTCACACAACCCCACATCGAATAACCAAACTATCACTTTTTAAACTCAGGTTAAGGTAAGGTAGGTAGGGTATTTTAAGTTATTTAAGCTATTAACTATTTAATTAAAACAGCCAGAGTGCCAGCTGTGCCTGTTACCCCACAGTCAACATGCAGAGGACCACCATCACTGTGTGACAGAGGTAGCAGAAGTCAGTGCTTCACTGAAAACAATGCAAGCTATCAGCTGATAATGTCACGTATTCTGCAGTAGGCCTTTAGTGGAACTCTACCACTACTTCCATTCACTTTCATTCATTTTCAAGAGTGAGTCTCTGTGAGTCAAAGTGCAAGGGCAAATTTGGAAACAGATTTCTTACTGAACGTGTCAACTTGGTGGCAGTGAAGCAGAGTGCTGTGTTACCATTTAATAAAATCAATTCAAATAACAGCGTGTCCCATTAAATAGACATGGACTGAACAGTTTGAAAAGCGGGTCTGGACGGCTGTGGTTATAACGACGACATCAAACCCACAGGCAGAACCGTTACCTGGACACAAAACAGCAACAAGAGAAGAGCGTGCTGTGCTGCAGACTGATGGAACCTTCTGGAGAGAGTTTGGAGGGAGGGTGAAGCTGAGGTTGGATTGAGGTCAGTCTGTGTGCAGGTCGTCAGCCTTCAGCAGAGGTTCCAGGAGAGTGCAGGGTTGGTGGCTGCTGGGTTTCCTGCAGTAAACGGAGCCTGTGTGTTCCCGGTCTGTGAAATCACACTTCCACTGAAGTGATCTGGTTCATCTGGGCCCTCATGGACTGGACGCTGTTGAGGATTTTTTTCTGGTGGCCGGCTAATGTCACTCCCACTCTGAGGATGTCCCTGAAGAGAAAGCATTTGTTAGCTCCAGCTCAGTATACCACAAGAGCAAAGCCTGACACCCTACAAGGCTTCCTGTTTTCTGGATGCTAAAACACAAGTCTGAGTGTTTTCTATAGCTAGTTAGTTAGATAGCTACAAATTGAATCCAGTGTTAATCCAAATCCACCCTCCACACTTTTGTCAAACGTACAGTAACCTGTTCCCCACCACCACGAGTCTACAGAGAGGATGGAAAGCACTTTGAGACAGGACTCAAGGACCTCATGTGTCACCATGGAAATGAACTGAACTTTCTGAACCTGCAACTCATTTCAAAGTGTATTTGTGGTTCTTTATGTTACTGGTATTGGCTAATTATGTCTGAGGTGTGCATATCAGATCCTGGCAGAATATGTCCTTGAGAAACATATTCAAACCGAAGAGAAAGACACTTTTACTGCTGTTTCACTGTGACATTTCTTTTAGGGGTTCCTGTTTTTCTACAATTTGAAGCCAGGATTAGATTCTTGTTTTTAATTACAAACTAATAGCTGTTTGTGCTATTTCTTAAGTTTTGCTATTGCTACATAGCCAACATTAGCATCAATAGCCCTTTACTTACCAGTCCAGAAGAAAGGTTGTGAGTTCAGCATCAAACTTTATCCCTTTACTCTCCAAGAGCTGTCTCCTGCTATGGAAAGCCTGTTTCTATTTCTATCACTTCTTTTATTCCACTTAAGTTAGCATGCTAACCAGCTAGCCCCAGTGCGGTTGTACTAATTAATTTCTGATACTGCTGTGGCGTCCAGGCTGCCCTGAGGGAGTACTGCTGCTCAGAGAGCGTATTCTGAAGCTCTTGGTAAGACAAGTAAACAGCTGCTAATGCTAATGCTAATGCTGGCTACCCAGCAATAGCAATACTTACAAATAGCTTCTTTAAGTTTTACATAAGACATTTAAGTAACAAATAATAATCACTACAATGTGGATATTTCAAAGGTATCTAACATACTCCATGGTCATTTGAGACACCACATCGAAGCTGGTGAAGCCTTCGTTGGCAAAGTTCTCCTTGTACTGGCCCATCTTAATGGCGTCCAGCCACTCATCCACTGTGCTGAAAGAGGAGAAGTCTGGAGTGCTGCGATCGAGCAGAGGTAAGTGAACACTGGTGGACAGAAGCAGGAGAAAAGAAGAACAGAACAGCCTGTGAGACGGTTGCTTTGTGAGGGTCATTCACAGTGTGAAGTGGTGGGGGTCCTTTCTGCCATACCTTGATGACAGTGGTGTCATGGCCTTGAGGCTGTTGGGGTTGCGGATCATCTTGTCCAAGGTGCTGACTATCTGGCTGAATTTGGGCCGGTTGTTCCGGTCTTTCTGCCAGCAGTCCAGCATCAGCTGATGCAATGCACTAGGACAATCCATAGGGGGAGGCAACCTGTAGTCCTGCTCTATGGCATTGATGACCTACGACAGTTTATATGAAAATCATTGATGAGTATCTGAGAACTTGACTGGGATGTGCAAGAACTTGTTTCAATACAGAACTAAGCATTTGGAGAGCACACCTCTGGCAGATCTAACAGAACTCGGTCAGCAGTCATAACCTCAACCTTTCTCTGTACAGGACGCACTGACATTAGTCTTCTCATCTGACACCTTCGCATGAAGGGTTACTTTCAATATGATGGACTATTTCTTGAATACCAGGTCTATTTGAATATCGATTATTTAATTTAATGTAATTCACTTTTAATTCAAATCAATTAAGAATAAAAATTATAAAACTTGAATTTTTACATTTAATTTCAGTTTTCACTTAATATTTATTGCATTTAATTGTTTTTAATGCTATTTTGAATTTTCATTATATTTTCATTTTTTATTTTATTATACGATTTGAATTTAATATAACATTTTAGATTTTAAGATTTTAGATTTTGTTCAATTTGGATTCTTTTTTGTTTAATTTTGTATTCTCCTAACAGAAAACTAAAACTTTTAATTTAATTTGATTTAATTTGCTGAATTAAATTAGAGTTAATTTGTTTTTTTAATTCTTCAGCAGATGCTGTGGTAACTGCTTGCTGTCTGAAGGCACTTTTGCTGCTCGGCCTGGTTGAGTCTGTACCAGTTTCTTCAGTCTATAATTAAAAGCCCCTTAACTTATTCCCTCAGAATAATTTAAATGGTAACTGCACACAGACACAACTGACTGTATTAAACATCACAAACAAATCCTTAAAGACACAAGGCTCATCACTGTTCTTAGACAGTTGTACGATATGCACTGTTCTGCAGGGCTTTACTCACGTCTTGATTGCTCATGTCCCAGTAGGGCCTCTCTCCATATGACATCACCTCCCACATGACAATGCCATAGCTCCAGCAGTCACTGGAGGAGGTGAACTTCCTGTACTGGATGGCCTCTGGAGCCGTCCACCGGATGGGAATCTTTCCTCCCTGGAAGAACAAGTGTGGAGGTCAACAAGTCGTCCAACCTTAATGATCATGTAGGTCGTTTGTCCCTGCCCTCTGATACAACCCACAGGGGCGGTGTGTCCATACCAGCAGCAGGAGATATGGCACTGCTATGGCTTTGGTGAATGTTTGGTTGGTTTTAGGCATAAAAACAACTTGATCAGGCTCAGGGAATGATGGGTTGATATAAGCACTTGTTCAGGTTAAAGGACCTTCGTTGTCAGGGTTACAATAATAAGGTTAAGGTTATGTGATGATGATGGACCTGGACCACACATAGAGCAGGACAATGAAATGGATGAGTTGACTATCGCAGTTGTCTAATTCTGTTTAATAGAGATTGTGGGTAAAAGCAGCCGCGATCTCATTCTTGAGGTGGTGGGATGCTTCCTTCCACTGGAGGTCTTCCAGGCATGTCCAGCTGGTAGGAGGCCTCGGTGGTAGACCTAGAACATGCTGGAGAGATTATCATTATCTGGCCTGGGAACGCCTCGGGACACGCCAGGAGGAGCTGGAAATCATTGCCGGGACCTCTTTGTTTGACCTACTGTGAGCGTGACCCAGTTGGAGGAATGGATGAATGTAACTATAGCTACTGGGGACGTTTTTAACGTGGAGACAGTCTCACAGAAAGACAAAGACAAACACTGGTGTCAGTCCATTACTGGTGCTTTTTAGAAACCGACTGACACATTGGCCCCACCCAGTTTTTCATTGCTTAATCTCTTGTTTTGTCCTGTAATGTGCTTTTATTCATAATGTAAGTTTTCCATCGTATGTCTTTCAATTGATAATTTTTTTTTTTTTTTTTTAGGTTTTTCATTCTCCTACACTTTATTCCGCATTCAATTACACAGACAAATCACTTCTCACTGTGAATTAATTCATCCACAGAAACAGGCTCAGCTTTATGAAAAGCTCTCGGGAGGGAACCCTCAGCACCGTTCAGGAGGACTCCTCATGGTGAGATAAATAAGTCTGTGATGAGGACTCACCAGCGCGCTCGTGTAGGTGGGGTCTGAAGTATCATCCTCAAGGAAGCGCGACAGGCCGAAGTCAGAGACTTTACACACCAGGTTGCTGTTGACCAGGATGTTCCTGGCCGCCAGGTCTCGATGGACGTAGTTCATGTCACACAGGTACTTCATTCCAGCTGCTATACCTCGCAGCATTCCCACCAGCTGGATCACTGTGAACTGCCCGTCATTTTGCTTCAGGAAAAAAACAAAACAAAGTAGTGTTTTTACTTTGTGATGAATAATGCAAAAGAATGAACATTAGTAGCAGTTATAGTGCACAAATTAAAAAAAAATCAACCACATGATCAGATCAGGTCAGATCAGATCTCCTCTCCTCCTCCTGTTCTCTCCTGTCTGCTCACTGCCAGTGACTAGTTTTAATCACAACAAGAAGTCATGGCTCCCAAAGGATGAACGTTTATGGTCGCCCTATATAACCTGTCCTCTGGCTTCTAAACTAAGAATACTACAGTAAGTTGAAACACACCAGTGAGCAGCCGGTGTGTCCATGTGTACGTGCAGACTGATTATTAAATGTGGAGATCAGTGTTGGTAGTAACGTGTTATTACTTTCCCCAGTAACAGGTAGTGTAAGGGATTAAGGGGCATGAGGTTGAGACTCTGAACCAATTCTCATTCGTCAAAAACATTTACATGAAGTACAACACTGCGACTGACAAAGGAACAGACTGTTTGATAAGAGGTTTGAGAAGCTGCTGTTACATATAATCATTAATTCATTATTTCACCTTGTTTAATACTGTACGTTGGAGTTGAAATAACAAAACAGGAAGCTACAGTATCACCCTAAATGTGCAATGATTAACAATTTTGTAAAGTGAAAGTAATATAGTAATATATTGAGTAACTAATTACTTTTGTAATTAGTTACTCATTATTTTTGTAACAAATAATTTATTACTTTTTCTGAGTAACTTGCCCAACACTGGTGGAGACTATGTTTGAAAGCAACTCCCGGACAATAAAATGTCTCAGGAAGCTGATGTAACAGATGCTGCCTTGTCCCTGCTGACGATGAGCGATGCTGTTGATCACCGTTTAGTTTGCCTGGTCCAACCTGACCTGACCCACACTTCCACTGAAGGAACTAATACTGAAGTAATAATAAAAGTTAGATTTGTAAAAAAAAAAAAAAAAATTGTGACTAGATCACAATCAGCGGCTCAGTGTGTCTCCTCTACCCTGAGGAAGGAGTCGAGGGATCCGTTCTCCATGAACTCAGTGATGATCATCACGGGGCTGCTCTTGGTCACCACCCCCTCCAGGTGGATGATGTTGGGATGGTCGAACTGGCCCATGATTGATGCCTCGCTTAGGAAGTCCCGCCTCTGGCGTTCAGTGTAGCCCGCTTTCAGCGTCTTGATGGCCACGAGGATCTCTCTCTTCCCAGGCTGACGGAGGTTTCCACTGCACACCTCCCCAAACTCACCTGACAGCAAGACAGGAGCAGGTGAGTTCAACAAATTATACATATTGACCTAAACTTTGTACTTGGTGCTTTAGTCTTAAAAAGTAGCGCACCAAAACAATCCTGACCTCCTCAGCCCTTCCCTGCCTTCTCTCATACCTGACATCATTTCCTCTCTCATGCATTTTTACCTGCACCGATCACTTGTTCAATCTTGACACAGGAAATGTCGATCTCCTTGGCAAACTCTCTGACCGCTTCATTGGGGTCTTCGTATGTGAAGGGGTCAATGTAGATCTTCATTCCTGGTGACACTTCAACAGAGAGAGGAGACAGCACCAGCTACACACACGCACACACACACGTGCACGTACAGCGACACATCAGAGCTGTCTGACTACAGCTCACAGATTAAACAGTACTTACTGTGACCACTGGTGTAGTGTTGGAGTTTGTCTGTGTACTCTGATTCTGGTCTGTCTGAACTTCTCCTGCTGTGGACAAACACACAGACGCTTGCATATCGACAGAAATCCATGAAATGTGCGACTTCATCCACTGACGAACTGAACTTTTGTCAAAAACACAGCTCTGTCTTTTGTGACAGTGTTGTATAGTGAAGGAGAATTTCTGAGCAGTGCAGTGTTGTTCTTGCCTTGCTTGGTATTTTGTTTGTGCAGTGTTGTGACTTTGAAAGGAGATCAGCAATCAGCCATTTTATTTACAATGGGGTTTTGTGGTTATGCTCTTTCCATGAACTTCTGCTGCTGATGTGCACGAGCAGATTCTGATGTGACTGAGCTCTGATTCAAGGTTCCACGTTTCTTATTTTATTATCATTAAATTAAACAAAAGTAGATCTTTTTAGCTCTTTGTGTTGTTTTTATGACACAATTAGAGTGAGGTTTAATTTACTGCACATGAGTTTTATCACACGGTTAGACGTGGACATAAGAAAAATCATTAATTGTTATCTGACACTACATGGTGTTGGGTTCTTAGAGGAAATATTATTACATCGCTTCATAGCCTGTAACATTACCGGCTCACCTGCGGCAGACAATTATGACGACAGTGATGGCGATGATGAAGACTACCCCTGCTGCAGCAGAACCAATGATGAGGGGGAGCTTCTCCTGGATACTGGAGTTATATTCCTCTACAGGTGAAAAGACCGAAAACCAATAAATATCAATCTATGTCTATAGAGTTGCAAGGTGGAAGTTTCCACAAGTGTTTTTCGCCTTTCTGTATTTGCATTTCAGATTTTTTCTTTCAGTGTTCTTGAAAGAATTTTAAGCTCAGCAATTGGATGTTTCTTGCCAAAAAGCACTCTGGGAGTTTTATGTGCATGACTTTTTATCAAAGAACCAGATTTCACAGTTGTTAATGGTTTGGGTGGATTTACCTCTGAAACCAGGGGGACCCGAAATAGCTCCTTCCACTCCGCAACCATATTAGACAAGCGTGTTTACATTGAGGTGTACAGTAAATCTGGCTGTCAGTCCTACCTTCAGTCATGGTTTGGAAGTTCATTTTGCCACTAAAGCGTCCAAATCCAGCGACAGTCCGGGCGCGAACCTGAAAGGTGTAGATGGTTCCAGGCTTCAAGTTTCGTATGACTGCAGTGTTGGTCTGACTCCTTGTTAGAGAAGAGTTCCACTCTGCCTGGTTCTGAAACAACAAATTATAAATCAGAAAATAATCACACAAATGTTGCCTGAAAGCATCTAAACTTATAAATGAGTCACTAGAGAAGTTGCTCTTCTGTTGCTGTCAAACGTGGGGGAAGCCTGACTCGTCCCAGATAGCAAAATGAAACTTCTGGGCCAGCATACATCCAGGTTCCACGGCCCAGGACTGGCCCTCCGGTGTCAGCTGACAGCTGGAAGATCTTCTTTATGTGCCAGAATTGGTCCAGATGTGGAAGGAACATCTGACCATCATGCTGTATCTGGGCCAGACTTGGGCTGTGGAATACTGGGCCAGAAGAAACACAAGCATGTGGCCCAAGTATATGAAACAGAGTTTGTAAAGCATGTGATTCCACCTGCTGTAATTGCCATGATTTTATGTTTATGGGTTTATTGGCTCTGGGGCTCCCTCTCTTGGAGGCAGTCGTTATGTGCCACTGGAAGCTCTGAGACGTTACCAGTTCATGAGAGACGTACCTGAGGCCTAATTATATCTGTATTTACACCGTATGGAAAAACATGTGCACTGTGAGTGTAGAAATGCTCATGAGAAGAGCTTTGAGTGGGTCACTGTAATTTTTAAGGGCTGAAATGTTCAAGTAATGGCTTATCACACTCTAAGCTAGCTAGTTAGCCTCTGTGCTAAAACAACTTGCTGTTCTTCTGCAGTGTGTTGTGTGAGAGCCGCCTGTATGACTGACCAGCTCCTGTTCCCGTCCAGACAATGAACTGTGGCACACAAAGATAAGCAAGCCTCCTGCTTCTCATTCTCCACACACACACACACACACACACACACACACACACACACACACACACACACAACGCAGGGTCGAGGGTCTGCCTGAACCCGGCAGTTACAGTGAAGTGCAGCTGAGCGTGGTTACAGTAGGACCAGATGAAGCTATCTGGGTTATCATCAGCACTGATGTACCTTCTCATAGTACTGCAGTTCATAGTCCAGGATCACTCCGTTGGGCTGATCAGGCTGGGACCAGGACAGCGTGATGCTGTTTGGGGTTCTGCTGACCTGGTGGATGATGGACACTGCTGACGGTGCTGAGAACAAAATACGAGAGCGCAAAGTTAGAGATGGTGGAGAAAATAGTGAAAGGCAGAGAGGCTACTGAAACTGAAACGTTTGGACCTGTAGACCATATTCACACGGCGGCCATTTTCCTCTGACGTCAGGCTGAGGTTGGGAAGTCTAAAACACTTTGATGTACCTGAATAAATCCAGGTGACAAATCAATCCACTGGTTTGTGTGAACATTAGACATTAACTACTGTTATACAGTCTCATGATCAGGCTGCATCAGTGATACAGTAACATGACAGTGGAGCAGGTGCATCACTGCTAACTTCACCTTTCATTGTTTTATTTGTTGTGAAATTAATCATGTTATTTTATTTAGAAGTTAGACAAGTTTGTAATTCGTCCATCTTGGTTTTTTGAAACCAGAAGAAACCATATTTGGAGGAGAAGGTGGAGCTGAGGAGGAGTGAGGGGTGGAGCTGACCTGCTCTGTCCTCTATCCTGATTGTCAGGCAGGTCGCTGTTTGTGGTGGAGTCTGTCAATCACACGGTAGCCCCGCCCTAATGCATCCCCTGCTTTATGGTCTATTTTCCTCTAAATGGACCATAATTTAAAAAATGTTTACTGAGGTAATAAATCAGTGAGAAGTAGAGACATTTTCCCATAGACTTCAATACAATCAGACTCTGTTTACAACCAGTGGAGTCGCCCCCTGATGGTCATTAGATAGAATGATGCTTTAAAGCTCTTCAGCATTGGCCGCACAGGTAATTAGTGAAGTTAACAATAAGAAGAGGTTCTAGTCTTGTTCAGAAGATTTGTTCAATTCCCTGTGTTTATGACCGGCTACCTGGAACACAGCAGTATGACATTATCCTTTTGGTGACATAATCTGAGATTCCCGCTCTGAGAGGAAAATGGCCGCCGTGTGAATAAGGTCTATAGATGATCACTCATCAGATCATTGAGCAGTCGTCCCATTTAAAACTCTGGGGGGGCCTCACCAGCCTGGTTGGTGGTGATGTTGACGGACGTGTACTGCGGTGAATAAGGGCTCTGGTCAGACACCCCATTGACGGCTTGTATCTCAAAGGTGTACTGGGTGTGAGCCAGGAGGTCGCTGATGTGCACGTGGGTGTCGGTCAGTCCCAGCTGTCGTGGGACAAACTGCACGTTGTCTCCACAGCGGGTGCAGCCGCCCCGCCCGCTGCCACAGCTCTTACATATGATGTTGTAGACCACATCTTCCCGGCCGCCGCCCTCCTGCGGCGGGCTCCACTCCAGCCTCAGAGAGGTCTCATTCACTATGGAGATGACACTTTGTGGAGCTGATGGAACAGCTGGAAGAGAAAGGGAAAGAACTGAATCATGCTGGTAATGTGCTTCAAAAAGCACTTCAGTGATTGTAAGGAGAGCTTGCAACAATTTTACAAATATTTTTTAAATATTTTTTTGGGCATTTCTACTTTATCTAATAGCGACAGTAGAGACTGAGAGGAAAGTCAGGTCAGAGAGAGATGGACTATTTTCAACCCCTGCCACTTACCCATTCCCCTAAGTTTGGTACAACACATGAACAAGCTAAGGTACTCGGCATCTCATTGCAGTAAAACCAAAGCTGTGACGACTTTTTCCCCGTCAGATTTTCTTCTGAACTTTCTGCAGTTCCACCAGATGGAGACAATAACCATGTGAGTCTTTCTCCTGACTTTGTATTTGTTAAATCCAGATCACAAAATAATTAATTCTTAATATGTTTTACACTTTTTTGTGATGATAAAATATATATATAATGAAAAAAAATCTCATCTTCACAGTAGAAGAACAATGTGGGCCCTGGTGACGAAGCACTGGACCAGTTGTTTACCCCTGCAATGACACTGCAGTGTTGTGTCTCACACCTCTTCCATGTACGGTGTGGAGGCTGTTTGGTCTGGGTCCACTGGCTACATCAGGCTGTGACCTCCAGTCTGAAAGCGAGCACCTGCGAGTCTACGCCAGTCAACAGTGGACTCGGGCTTCAGATCAAGGCTGAGTCACTGTCTCGAGGGAGGGTAAGGTGGGACAGACAGACTCTGAAGCTGAAATGAGTTTGCTTTGCAGGGTTGGCCTCAGGGCTCTGGCACACCGGATGTGTCGTGTATGTGTGGCGGCTGCAGAATGTCTTGTGTTTCATTTTGGCTCCATGTTAACAGATTAGAGCGTGCACACTGCCTGCCTTGCGGCCGCGTCACATGATCTAGGAGTTCGGCGTCTAGCCTGTTACTCAAGCATGACGTGCACGTCTTGCAGCAAAAACAGACAGAGAAAAGACCTGCTGATGTCATGTTGACATCATACCAGCAATATTACACAAAACCGACACCTCCCACTGTAGTTCTCTGTGTCTAGGCTGAATCTGAATATGACAGATATGAAAAAATATAAATATATATTTTAACCATTTTAGCAGCTGCATATGCAGAAAGAAGCATTTTAGAGGCTTTTTCTCTCAAAATAAATCTGAAATTAATTAAAAATGAAGAGCAATCCAACATTCAAGTATCCTGCAAACTCTATATAAACAGACTGAGCTGGCAGCAGCAGCGACGGAGCCGACACGCAGCCGGTGTGAACACACCATCCATGAGACACGCCATGGATCCAGTGTGTCTCTGGCGTTAGACTTCAGTCAGGACCTTGGACATTTGATGGAGCTTGGAGAGCTGCTCCTCAGCTCAGGTGGGTGTAAGCATCTTATTTCGAGACCTCCCATAGAAGATCTCTGGGCACATCTGACCAGGGCAGACCCACAGATCACCACCGGAAGAGGACATGTCTAGCGAGAAGGATACCATGTTTGGCCTGTTGCCATGGTGACCTGGATGGAGTCATCAGAAAGTAGTTGGATGGAGGGTTTTTACTCGTCCTGTCTGGTCTTCCCTGTTTTCAGTTACAGCCATTACAGTAACATAAACTCCCTCACTATTCCTACTGGAAACTGGATGTGTCGCAGAAATGATCCGAATGACATCATCTCAAGACATCTCAAGAAGAAGAAAACTGTGTTGATATGAATTTTAACTGTTTTTATAATGTTTGTGCCATTTGCACAGCTCTCCATGTAGGCGCTGCCGTGACGGTTGGTGCATACGTACTGGTGCAGGGCATCTGTGGAGGGTCGGAGTCAGTGCGATAGTAGTTGCTGCGGCAAACACAATTAGTTGCTCCCTCACTTGTGGTTCGGCTGTTAATGGGGCACTGCAGACATTTGTGGTCTCCCTGTGCAGCCTTAAAGAAGCCTGATAGACAAGCTGTAAGAGAGACGTGGGGGAGAAAACAGAAAAAAAGAGTTTAGCTCAGGAACAAAACGCTCATCAAATCAATCCACAGCCCCTTCATGTGTGTGTGTGTGTGTGTGTGTGTGTGTGTGTGTGTGCCATTGGCTGCTTCAGTGTGAGTATTACTGTTAGTCAGACTCTAAAATACTGTATCTGAGCATTTTCATCTCTGCATTTTCCACCACGGTGCATATGTCTAGTCATGATAGGCCTGATGTCTGCGTCTCATAAAGGTCAGCTGATTGAAGTGACATGTACTGGGACTCAGTCAGATGCTGTCAGTTCTGTTGTCCACAGGGTCAGTAAAACACGGCAGAACGTAGACCAGAGGAGACTGTCAGGGATGACACAAGACAGGAAAGACAGAATATTTCTGGCATTATGGGGGGATTTTTGTCGACTGAAGAACAATGGAAATGGAAATGTTCAATCCCTTCATCGCTGGTGATGCTTTTTTTTTCACTCATCATTGAATCCTATATGAAATGTTGGGATGGTCCTCCTTAATAAACAGAAGGGAGCAGCATTGCATGTTGTTTATTTATAAGGCTCTGCTACAGAAACTACCCAGTTCTCTCTGCTCTCTGGTTACATTTAAATCCAGCACAACATCAGGACAATAATACACTGCGTACAAATGAAATAAGTTACAGTCTCTTATTCACTGGAACATTTAAACTACTGAACTTATGCATTTACACTTAAAAGCACATGCTTTTTTTTTTTTAATGTGAAAATATATAATGTATGTCTGTGAATTATCTGTGTGTCCATTTTAATCTCTGTGAATTTATGTCTGTTGTCTATGTATAAACTGTATATAACTGTATATATTTGTCCACAGGACTATCTTGAAAAAGAGACCCTGATCTCAATGAGACTACCTGTGCAAATAAAGGATTTAATAATAATAATAATAATAATAATAATAATAATAATCATCATCATCAACCAAGATTGAGGGTGAGAGAAGCCAGTTGAGTCTATTAGTGAATTCAATGGTGAACTGAGGCTCTCGCTGTCAACATCTACATGAAAGTTAAAATCACCCACTATAAGCCAGCACTCAGATAAAAACATGGTGGACAATATACAGTCTCTAGTGGATCTGGGTTTTGGGTGTGAAAGACTAAGATTGAGGTTTTCTAATGAGTTATGACTAAGTTTAGGTTTAGGGTTGATTAATAAGCTGTGAGGAATCACTGTGACCCCTCCTCCTCAGCCCGTGCTTCGAGGAATGTGGAAGTTAATATGAGTAGGAGGAGCTGACTCATTCAGACCGACATATTCTTCCTGCTGCAGCCAGGTTTCAGTCAGTCAGAGTAGATCAATGTAATGATCAGTTTTTTAGGTATAAAACAGTTTCTATGGGGGTTTATGGCAGACGACTGATCTAAGAGAAGCACAGAGAAGTGTGTAAGATACTCGAATACTCTGCCTCCTGCCTGCGGCTTTCTAATAATCTCAGTCTGATGTCTGGATATGAGAGCTGATCCATTTGTTATCAACAAAGCCCACATTGTTTGCTGGACACCACCTGGACAACAAGCAGTCAAACAATGACATGCAGCTCATCGCTGGTCAGATTAGGCGGGGGCCCGGATAAAGCAAGAAAGCTTCACTATTTCATCAGTTTTATCTTTTTTTTTTTTAATGTGAACAATGATTCTTACAGACATGAAACAGAAATGCAGATGCCTCAGAGGTTAGAATGGACTCTATTACATCACACTGAAGTCAGTGTAATTAGGCCTGAGGCTTTTGGGTCAAGTGAAGTGGTTCTGAATGGAAAATAGTAGCGTAATAACCAACATGTCTCTGTCTGTGGCTGTCGCCGGTGAGGAGACATGTTGGTTTCAGGTTGTCCGTCTCTCTGTGACACTTGGAGGGAATTTCTTCAAATTTGGTAAAAACATTCATTTGGACTCAAGGACAAACTGATTAGATTTTGGTGGTCAAAGGTCAAAGGTCAAGGTCAGTGTGAGCTCACAAAACACTTTTAGCTATTAGTCAAGACTTTCCACAGCAGTCATGAAAAAGTTTCACACAAACGTTTCATATTTTATAAGACTCTGGATAAACAGGGACGTGATCTGAAACTAGTCACATGGCAGAGGCATACAACCACGAGGTGGTATTTCTAGTTCTTTATTATTCATGCCTTTATTCATTTCATATTCATTCATCTTTAATGTGTCAGTATCTGCCTCTGTTTTAGGATAATCATGACCTGGATGAATCTTCACAGATATCTGCCTCCCAGGAGCTGTCTCACACCTGCACTTGCACACTTGCACACTGGTTGTGTGTTTTATGTCTATGAACTGTATTTAACTTCTACTGAACGTATTGGGATGACATCCTTAAATTTAACAAGTAAAAGTGTGAACAAACACTTACAAAGACCTGAATGTCTCCTGGTCCTGTTATTTCTGTACAGCATGAGGAGCGTGAGTGTAAGAGGAGAGTCATTACAGGTTTGTCTCACCCCCCTGAATTAGAGACATCACTACATTCAAATCAACTTTGTAATAAAACACAGAAAAAGATGAGAAAGAGTCAACAACGACAACAATGTTGACTTTATGAGACTTGGTTTTAACTGCTAACAGCCTGTCCTCACAATGGAATAAGGGATATTACTGCTAATGATATTGATGGCAGCCTATAGAGAAACGACCCTGTATGGGATCTATACTAGTTACTGTGACAGTTAATGCCCATATAATTACTGACCAACCCCCTTTATTCTGCTTCTGTAATTAGCCAGTATTTTACAGTTATTCCCAGTAATTACATAGACTACAACTTGTCATTATACTGATTTTACTTGACTGTTGTTTCTTCACATTACTGCATTATTAATGGCCTGTAAATTAAAGGGTTCCCATATGTTCTTTGGTAATGTTCTGAACCTTGCGTCAGTTTAGCAACACAAACCTCGCATTATTACAATTATAATAATTTAATATTATTGTAAAAATAAATTACTGTATAAAACAAATTTGGCTGATTTTTTTTTTTTAGTTTGAGACTAATTTTATTTATTTTCACTGGCATAGTTTTTAAAGCTACTGTCATCCCATTTTGTCCTCCAAAAGTTGTGAGTGCCATATGTAGATCAAGGAAATACATTTTTTTCAGCCCTTTTTCAGCCCTCGAACCCCCCCCCCCAACAAGCTGAGACCCTGCATACAGCCATGATGTAACCAAACCTGACAACTTCAGTGTGATGACAAAACATTCAGGGAGCTGCAGACTGTTGATGAAACTAAAATTTCACCGACAAGATCTAAACTATACGTGGTCATTATGCACTAAAGTGCATAATTGAAAAAGTGACATGGCATCATCAACAGTGTCAGATCAAAGTATATGAACACACAAGGTCAAAAAGATGGAAGTATAACACACACACACACACACACACACACATATATATATATATATATATATATATATATGTATGTCTCATTCAGCTGCAGAGCCTGATCTCATAAAGCACTGCAGGCTGCAGAGTGTTTAGTCAGAAAATCCTTTGGCTTTCATCTGCAGACATTAAGGGAAATATTGTCCATTGCTGTGTGTTTAAGAGGTTTCTTTGCACACAGGGGATTATTTCACATGTAAAGTCCTCATTCAGCCAAGAACCAGGGGCTTGGAAAGACTTTAACACCAGGAAGACTGTGCACAGCTGGCAGGCCCAGGATAACGTCTCAATTACAAGTGACTCAGAATCATCACTGCAAACCTCAGAAAATACAAATGTTTTGAATGGAAAGTAGCTACAGACTGATGATTACAACTCTTTTATGATTGGATTTCAATCTGCTGTCATCTCATAAATATGCACCGAAATCAAGATCTCATTTCTCAGACTTTTCATAAAGGCTCTATAGACTCTGAAACTGAAATGACACAAACCAGAAAAAACCATGGAATAAATTCAATCTTGTAAACATTTATAAACTTGAGAAAAAAAACCAACTTAAATACAGTGTTGAGAAAAATAAACCAAACCCTTTGAAATTATCTTTATATATGTATGAACTTGTCTTTTAATATGATCGGGGCCAGTTGCACACAACACTTTAAGTTAAAGTCTGAGTTAAGGTTTCCTTAATATTTTCACTTAAGTATTTCAGGTTTTCTCCTTATCTTGGTCTATACTTAAGGAATCACTTAAAGTTAGTTAAACTGTTGCACTAAAGATCTTAGCAACCAAAATAAGGAGAACAACTAAAGGCACCTCTGACTTGATCGTAACTGCGATATGGCAGAGTTTATGACAAGAAATTAAGAAGAAGAGTGTTCCACAAGCATGAGACACACTTAATGATGAGGAACTGATTTTACGTCTCAGTTTTGACTGGCAGTTAATTTATGCTTTGTCTGGCTGGGTCATTCACCGAGTTTAGTCTCTCTGACCGTCCCGTCAAAACGACAGGAGGGGGGTGGTGGCACTATCCTCCTCGTTGCGAACTTCTCATAAGTAATAACAGGTATCATAAGCTAATGGTGCAACGGTCTCCATGGAAATGGTCACATTTTTTCTACTGTAAAATCTGTTTCACTGCTGTAAATTATTTAACTTTTTTCCCTTAACTAAGAAAACATTTTAAGAGATTCTGTGCATCACCCTTAAGTAACTCCTTCAGCCAAGGAGAAATTAAACCTTAAGTGTTATACTTCAATAGAAAACGTGGTTTGTGCAACTGGCCCCAGATCTTCATTTAAGTTACATCAATGAACAAACACAATCTATTTTAACTAATAACTCACAAGTCATTGTGTTGTTCTTGTCCATATTGAAAACACCGTTCAAACATTCACAGTCTGTGAACACCATGAACAGAAGCTAACTGGAGTCAGGAGTCATCAGACCTGGAGTCAGTCAGTGACTGGAGGTTGTGAGTTAGAGACATTCTGACTTATAAAGAAACATTCATACATTTGGATAAACATCAGCTGATGTGAATCAGGCAAGATCTCAGAGACTGAGGATGAAGAATGGTTGATGAGCATGAAGCTGAAAGAGTCACAGAGTCATCTCAAAGAGTTTAGATCTTCATCAGTCCACAGTCACACAAACTGTCTATAGATGGAGATGATTCTGAGGTTACTCTCAGTAGAAGTGGACGTCCAGCTGAGATGACTCCAAAAGCTCAACACAGATGATCAGTAACGTAACAAAGAAGCTCAGAGTCACAGCTAGGAGCGTGTTCACGAGTCGACCACACACAGATCGTGGAGCATGGAGTCCTGCCATGGACACCACAGAGGAAGCTGCTGCATCACTGACCTGAAGCTTGTCAAAGAGCAGCTTGACTCGCCACAACACTACGGGGAAAACGTTTGATGAACTGATGAGACTAAGGTTGAACTGTTTGGGACGAACATGCAGGACTGTGTATGCACTTGAATTGAAATAGTCAGAATGGAAAGGTGGTCTCAGACTTTATGACTAGAAGTTAGGAATGAAATATCAGCAGATAGTATCTCAACGACTACTGGATGGATTGCCATGACAATGAATTCTCCTGACTTTGATGATCCCCTGGTGTTTCATCACTGACTGGCTGAACGTCTTGACACATAACAGAGGTCCAGATATTTCACTAGATAAGTGAAACCTTTATCTTGCTAATGGCACTACCAGATTAGAAATAAGTCAATAATCACCTTTTGATTTTCACTGCTTGACCCATGCTGCTAGTGAGGCTTAAAAAATGTCACCTGACTAAATGAAATGTTCAGCGTCGGACACAAGAAGGTACAAATCTCTACAGGAAATCTGCAGTGACAAGAAATGAAGAAATCTAAACACAGGTATCATATGGTACAGCAGGCTCCTACCTCTGCAGACTGTCCCGTTGTCCACCGCCTCATACCCAGATTTGCACATGCAGCGCCCGATAGGTACCATCCACTCCCCATCCCCATTACAGTACAGCTTAATGGGTACATCCACCTCCTCCCCATTGGGAACACACACCCCTCTGGCTGCCACCAGTGAGGTGCTCTCTGCTCCAGACAGAGTCTCAGGAAAGACGGCGCCATTCTGGATCACTCTGGGACATTTTCTGTAGAAGACTCGGACAGCAATGAGTGACATGCAGGCGCCGTAATCCTGGAACGCGAGGTAGAAGCCATTGCGTGAAACAGGTCCAAAGCTCCGGACTTCACTGTTAATCTTCATGATGCGACCACCGAGATCAACCTGAGAGAAGCTTTCGTCAGCTGCTATAGTGTCCACTTTCACCCAGGGGTTCTCCATCCAGGGTGGGGATGATTTAGTAGCCATGTCCGAGTCAGACTCATAGTAGTACAGGTTGAAGGTCTCCTTGCAGGAGCCAGGGACATTGGGTATAGAACTGCAGTCACGCACTGAGAACTTCATCTGGACGTGGATGCGCTGAGCACCACGGCGGCGGATGTATTTGGTGCGTACCCAGTTGTTCTGGCTGCTATCAAAGACATTGCACACCTGGTATGTTCGGATAGTGTTCATGTGTTCATCATAGCCGCTAACTTCTTCCCACTAAAAGAGACAAGAAACAGAACTACAATGACACACAAGTACAAAACCACAAATACTTTGACAGCAACAGGGAAGTAGACCTCCAAACCAGAACACCTCAATAGATGGTGTATCATTTCCTGCCATTTCCAAATGTATTTCAGGTGATTAGTGGTTTCCATTCAGAATAAAACAGGTTACAGGTTTTTCTCTTTTTCTGTAAATTCTCCCTCATCTTGATTTTCTCACTAACATGAATGTGCTGGTTGCTGTGCCCACCGACTCTACCTTCACAACATTATTGTGATTCAGCCAATCACATGGGCAATGTTATGTCCTTGCAATCAAAAAATTCTTTACACGGTCGGACCTGCAAAACAACAATTTTGCGTATGCAGGATTTTTTGATTGCCACTTTGGATCCACTCATCTTACTCCTACGCACCTGCCTCAACAGATAGATGTGCAAAGTTTCTCCCCTGCTTTGCAGCGTTATGTCCTGACATTTTCCCGATTAGCTGGATCAATTTATTTTGTAGTATTCATGTAGTATTATCTATGAAGTCACCAGAGCTGCTCTCACACTGTAACAGATCATCTGCATATTTTACACACAGTTCCCCATGTTGTTGGTTTGTTCCACTCACCCCCTGTGAAGGGTAGATGGTCCAGCCCAGTTCTGCAGTTGCTGTTGTTGAGTCCATTAGTACTTCTGCAGAAGACAAGAAGGAAATATCCAATCATGTTTCCTACTGCACTGGTAAATCCTTTTTCTTGAATATATAACCTGCTTCATGTTTACTTGAAGTCAAACCACACAAATGCATTTATAGAAATTAGCAAAAACATTTTATAGTACAGTGTGTGGTATAATTAAGACCACATTACATGAACCCCATTGTTGGTTTCAGCCAGAAGAGAAAGCTGCCACCCTCCAAAGGAGAGGGCAACAGGAGCTGAGAACAGCACTAGACAGAGCTCATATGAATCCTGAACTGTTAAAGTGCCTTTAAAAGGTTCTAAACTACATTTTAAACAATAATATAACAGTAAACAACTATTTTATATGAAGTGTGTGTTGTAATCTGAGTTTCTCTGTTCTCTGTTTTGGTGACTGGTTTGAGAAAGTGGGATGTTTGTGTGTTTGATTCCCTCCTATTAAACCCTTGGACTTCCACACATTTAAACACACTGCCCACATGCAAGCTGACACAGTGCAGCGTGCAGGTGAAAGTGACCTTCCAGAATTTTAGAAGCGTTTCCTTTGGTCTGAGATGCTGGTGGTGCTAGTGCAACATCTAGCGGCTGTGAGGATCGTTTACAGAACCTTTAAGATAAAACTACACAATAAAAATCCCATTTTACATTTAAAACCTTACTTGATGCTTGTATTCAAGCAGTAGAACCCAAACTATTTCTGTTCTACCCAACTTGTGAATCACATTTAAGATATGAAATTTCAGTATGTAACATTTTTACATTCAAAAAAAAAAAAAAAGAGAGAGAATGCCTTTTCTGAAGTTGTCTACATTTTGACTGGCATCATTTGTGTCAGCAGTTCACATCCACAGGGACTTTAAGCAACAGCACTGCCAGGTCTCCTCACAACATATAATAACGACACAAAATAAAAACCGCCCCCACTAATGTCATTAGAAATTATTTTAATTTTATCAAACGTGAATCCTCTGGGAGAAGAGAAAGAGCACTGTCAACGTCACTGTTTTGGTGAACTGTGAAGTACACAAGCCAATTCCTGGTACAGCATTTTAAGTTGAGAAAGCCTGTCTCATATTATAAACCACTGTGCAGCGTTTTGCTGTCTGAACCCCCCCCTCCCCCCCAAACACACACACACACACACACACACACAAACACAGCCCTTGCATTTATTAAACAGTGTAGTCATTTTATTTTTTGTGCCCACTAAATACCACAACACCCTGGCAGCAGCTCTGCCTGCCCGGAGACATCTGCTCTTCCTGTCAGTGCATCCCTAAGCCCATGAGTGGGGTCCATAATCTCAGTGCCATCCCACCATTACAGAGGAGAAACCATGTCAAGTGAAACCATGCTGCTAGGATCTAACACATGTTGAATTATTCACATCATCCTGAGCAGAGCCTCGTTCTGCAGAGGCTGCTAGTGGCTACAAATCACAGCTCATGTGTCTCTATGTGTTTTTAATAGTTTTCAGACAACAATGGCGCTTTACATGCTGTGCTAACGGCTGGACGCCCACAGCTGGGACAGCCCTATGATCTCAAATGTCCACTGATCATATTTCTACCATTGGTTAGGCAAGCGCCACATCACTGTGTTGGTGTTTCTAGTGCAAACAGGCTCTACTAGGGGATGTGTACAGCTGCAGTGTTGCCAACTTAGCAGTGTTGTTAAATTTAGAGACTTTTCCAAACAGACTGGGTATAAACCTGGTACATGACTGAACCATGTTTGGATGCTGACTGGGGGCTTAGGCCTACACCTCTTGTTACCGGCAGTCTACAGGGCTGCTCTGGTTTCCCAGCTGCTTGGAAACTGCAGGAAAGCGGAGGAGTGCTTCACTTCACTGAGCCTCGCCGTCATTACAAATGAACTATCTTCATTACATGCATCATTATTACTAAAGGAGGCAGAGGAATAACTAAAAATAAGATATGCAGAGAGAGAGAGCAGGGGAGAGGGAGGAAGAGAGAGAAGAAATCGCTAACTACTAAATAAACTAGCAGATCTGCATAACATGTAAATAACTGAAACACTAGCAACCAGAAATGAGACAATACGCTTCCTGCAGCCCAGCAATAAAAACCCTGTTAGAAGGATTTTAATTTGAAACAGTTTCAGGAAGTGTTGAGTTTGTATTAACATGTAATGCAGTAACTTTAACAAGACAGACGCTAATACCGCTATGACCAATTCTCCATATCAAACAGAGGGAGTTAGAAATAAAGACCTGCCTTTAATAAAAGTCTGTTGCGTTCTGGAGTGGAGGTAAATAAAGGCTAAACTATTGTTGATTCCAGACAGAATCTGTGCTCTGTGTGAGAGACAAAGTGAAGAAGATATTCTGTCTCTTCTAACTTTCTCTCTGAGCGATCATCTTACAGTAAATGCAGCTGAAATCATAGCAAAGTCTTTATCTTTAATTTATGTGTTTGGTGATTTTACCAGACAACGCTGTGGTTATAAAATCAGGATTTGGCCATCAATGGGCCAGACATATATTAGGTTTGACCTAGCCTTGTTTTTTTGTTGTTGAGTAATCCTGGGTTATTAAAACCATCCAAAACTAAATCTAAATTGTTTAATTCAGTGTCTTCACTGACGTTCAAAGGACTTGTTCTTTTCGAGCAATGAGATAATCCGAAATTTTGGCTTATAAGATGTTGTCTGTTCTTTTTTGTCTGTCGCCCCTCCCACTGGGGCCCTCAGAAACCATAGCAACCAACGACTTAGCAGAAAAGGACTTATGTCACTAATGATCTCTTAACCATTTTTACTATCCTCTCCTATCGAACAGAAGCTTCAAGGCAGAACAGCACAGGTTATTAATGATAGTAACAGGTGACAATGGCCAGAGTTAGTTTACAGGACATGAATTAAAGTCCATGTAATGTCCTCTGTAATGATTCAAACATGACTGTGTGTGTGTGTGTGTTACAGTAAAGACTTGTAGCACTGCCTGAGGTGGATGAATGCTGCTCGTCATGCAGCGACACCTGACCCTCACCTCCTCATCTGACAGCTGATTAATGCGCACCAAGCAGCAGCAGCAGGCACATTCTCCAGAAATGTCACTGTTACAACTTCATATTAACACTGTCAGTCTTGCATTGGTTTTCTGTGTCAGGCTGGAATACGGGCATTCCAGCGCTGAATCCAAATGGCCTATTTTTCCGGCTGCTCGCTTCCTGTTAGCATCAGCAGCGATTAATGAGGAGCTGGGAGGGAGTGGCGAGGTAGGTGTCAGAGCCGCCGCTAAACAGGAATAAAGAGGCCAAGAGCACTGACCCGCAACCAATTCCCACAGACTCATCCAAGAAGGAAGCGGCAGCAACGGAGGAGACTCCAGATCTGAATGTGCTTAAGAGTAATGCAGCCCATAGTGTTTTACACCTTTGTCAGTCATTCACCAGGAAGCTGGTTAGCTGTGGTGTTTCTGAGACGTTTTCAGTCAGTCAACTACGAACGTGTCCATCAGAGTGTGGTGTTTCTGTAACGTCAGTGTAGAGGCTTGTGATGTTTATTACAACCTCAGCGATGTCTGCTGTCTTTCCTTTGACAAACAGCTCCGCTTGCAAACTGGAGCTGCTCTAGTCTGTGCCTGTCTGCGTTGATAGGCTATTACTCCTGACCTGTAACCAATCAGATGGTGCTGTGGGCGGGACAATGCTCCAGACCACAAACAGAGGTTTAGACACACGTCTACTAAATAATCCCTGAATTGAACTGAGTTCTGTCCAATCACAAACAAGATGTGTCACCATTTCCCTCATCTGTAATGGTTTTGTTTTTCTCAAATGTTGTTGTGTTTTGACCCTCAGGGCCACCATATTTTTCTGTTTCAGTCAAACTCAATGGTCAGGGACCACAAATGATACAATATTGTGAAAGGTATCAAGCAGATCATCGGAGTGCCATCTCCCACTCCCTCTAAAAGCCAGGTGAGCTTGCACCTTGGCTATTTGGATTGCTATTATAATGGTGCAGTGTTTCACCCAGAATTAGATTTTGTTTGTGGTGAGTTGGCTGTGATTACATGTGACATACCAGTGAGGCAAATCACAAAGTTAAGATGACAAATCTTCGTTTCGTTATGAAACTGTGGACAAATGTTGGTGTTGAATGTGTGGGAAACACTGCACCAACCATGCATCATAGACAAGACACATGGCAACGTTGTGCAACACACAATAGAGACTTTTAACAGCGACAGTTAAAGGGACGCCTACGGCAGGACGTGTATGACGCAGATCCTGTCTCGGTACTTCCTACTATTGCAGCCGAAGCATCTACAACTGCAAACCAGTCGTTCTCCTGCAATAAACAGTTGTGCTGCAACGGTTTGAAGTGTCAAGACAGAATATACATCGTACACGTCACGCTAAAGCTGTCCCTTCAGCCGCTGCACTCACTGCTTAAAGTCCCTTGTATGTCACAAAAAATCGAAGTGCATTTTCAGCACACTGCGCGAAACAGGTGGAGTGTATGTGCACTGTGTGCCTGCCTATGTAGGAGCATATTACTCTCTTGACAATGCGTCCTTAAAATAACAGTGAAAAACTGCGATACTGATTTCAAGATAGCAGCAGGGCAACAGTGCTCCTGACCACACCTCATTTTAGGACCAACGTACCCATTTGTGCTCAGATTGGCACAAGCATATTTGCTATTTAAACAAAGTGGGCGCTGGACCATAAAATGACAACTGTGTCTGTCCGAAACTAGCAAAGACACTTGCGTAGGGACCTAATTGATTATTTGTTTAAGGCTTTAATTTCATCAACACTGAGACACTGAATGATGCAAATGTAAATAACAGTTGTTCTGAAATGTCTGACATGGTGGGTGATTGCTATTGTCTGCTACTGTAACAATATTTTACAGTACACTTTCACAGGTACAATATATTATATTGTGTTAATATATTAATATATCTAATACAGGTATATTGTGGTAATATATTTATAGTTGCATACATATCAATACAATCCACTTTATTATGGTGAGTGAAGCAGATCAAGATTATAAATACTGATACTAAAATAACTGCATTAAAAATAAATAAATAAATAAATCATAGTTCGACACAAACTGCAGACACAGGCCAGTTACATTTTCCCTGTTGCTCTTAATTGCTCCCATCCCACAGACAGTTAGCTGAGATAAACTGTGAATTCACCAACTGCCTGTTTGCAGCAAACGTGAAATCTGTTGAGAGAGATCAGGGAGAGAGGAGTTCGGAAGACACAAGTTAATATGTTTGTTAATAATGAAGAGCAGAGCATTTAAAATGCAGGCGGGCTGGCACTGGCTGGCGCTGCTGATGGGAGCTGGAGCAGGGAAATGGGGACAGTGTGGGCTGACGCGGGCGGGGGTGCAGGAGTATATGTTGCCCTCGTTTCGTGACTAGACATTCGTCATGGCAGCTCCAGAGTCTCTGCAGTTTGAACACGACTGACTCGACACAATATGTTGCTGGAAATCACTTGACAGGAGGAGACTACTAAATGTCAACACTAATGACATCCTACCCAAACTGGAGCTCAGCACAAACTCCTAATGATTCTTATCGGCTGTATAATCTGAATGAGTTATTACTATCTAGGGACAGAATTTATATTTCACTAAAGCCTGTGTTGGATGCTGGTTCTCATCACACACTTTGAAGCTTGCTCTCTCTTCCTCTGTCTGATAATGGCTCCTTACCGTTCCCACTGGCTCCATCTGTCCTTGCATTCCTGCAGTGTATATATATATATATATATATATATATATATATATATATATATATATATATATATATATATATATATATATATATAGAGAGAGAGAGAGAGAGAGAGAGAGAGAGAGAGAGAGAGAGAGAGCTCTTGTTCTGCCTTTCTCTCCATGATTCAATGAAAAGTAGGGCAAAGAGGAGGAGAGAGTGGGCCAACTAAGTCCAGCTCACATAATCCTTGTAGGCTGTGCCACGCTTTGTATGCCACGCTGGATTAAACCCATAGGGATACATCAGCGAAATTCACTTTGTTTCATGTCACAGTGCAGCCTCCATGCTGCTTCCTGCACCAGTGTTCATCCCTGGACACGGCGCCCTGCGTTACTCTCACCGGTCTCTCTTCATTCAGTATCAGACATTGAACCTAAATGCAACTTGTAATGTTAAAGTGATGATTCACAACCCACAATGTCGAGATCATGTATATATAGATATATATATATCTATATATACACACACACAGTGTATTTTTAGTCTGTTTAGTGCTTGTTCTCTAATTCTCAGGAGAAAGTGGGTAACTGCCCCAGGTCTGCTGTCAGTTGGTTGTATGTTATTTGATTAATGGAGGACTTGTTTACAAAAATGTCAAATAATGGCTTCTGGATAATCTTGTTGTTGGGAGGTGGGGGATGGGATGGGCGGGGGGGTCCCTTTATCAACATTAAATGTTTAATAAGTTATGATCACATGGTGTATACTCTCTTAAAGTTGTGTTTACTGCTCTCCACTGACTGACACAATCAGTGGGGACATGCAGCCGGGAGTATTTCAGGTTCCTGCCAGATGCATAAAACTCTGTAGATTCATGACTAAAACTGTGTGTACTCACAAAACCAGAAATATACCTACCCATTTTTTTCATCAGAATTTTATAAATCTTACTCACTGAGAACTTGGGCGCAGCCTCATTTCCACTCCTGCAATAAATGGATGAAGATTCTGTGCCACGCTGTCTGTGCCACAAGTTATCAGTAAATATTAAAACAGTCTGGAAACAGTTCACAGAATGACTCACAATAAATAATGAGGATGTAATATTAAACAATGCTAAAGGAAACAGAAGCACAAACATAATTGTTTTTGCTGTGTAAAACTATGACCCATATATGATGAAATCTGGACTGGACGTGCTCCGATCCCGGCACTGTAAGATGTCATATCAAAAAATCTCCAGATATGATCCAGATTCTTGCAAGAACCTAAGAAGGACATCTCCACATTTTTTGAGTTTTGTGCAGTGTTCTCTCTCCCCTTTACTTTGCATTTTCACTTCACTGTATCTTAACTTGGCTTTCTGTAAAAAAAACACGTGCACACATGGTCAAAAGAGTGCATGAGGTGTGCACAGTCTCGACGCACATTCTGTGTTCATAAATACTAATTCATGTGCGGGAAATGGCACACGCATGGTTTCTATCTGAACGTATCCTTTATGCATCTGGCCCCAGGACTTACAGGAAGTAAAGACTGTGAATGACAGTTTCTTTCTTCCCTTCTTCTCTTCCACTGTAAATCAATCATTTCTTTCCTAAGCTGAAAGCAGTGGTGGAGTCTGCAGGGCTTTCGATGTGCAGACATCATTTTGGTAAAATGACAAGTAGGTTTTAATGAAATGTGCTTTTAATTACAGCTTTTAAAACTCAATTCGTATTGATACTAGGTTTTCTCTGCTGTCTCATAGTGTCATCTGTTGAACTCTGGTCTATGTTTCTCTTGCCGTGGCAGTGGGCTGCTGGGTAACATGGTGCAGAGACTGATTGAGCAGATGTCACTTGGACTAAATCTTCTGATCTCCTGGGGAAAGAGAATATGCTTCAGTAGATCTATGCTCTGCTAAAAGTTATGCTTGAGTGGATTCACAGTCTCAGAGTCTTGTAGGGAGAAATGCACTGAAGCACTGTATTTTTACCAATGGAGAAATGTAATGTCAGCCAGAAGCATGAATGGAGTGACTGGAGGTTGATCCAACTCTTTCCCCCCAAATTCAATCTGTGTTTTTATCTTACAGGTGATGTTCTAAGGGGGAAAACTGACTCCAGTGAACATCAAAAGGGTTGATGCTCTGGGAATTTAAAAGAAAGGACGCTCATGACATCTTTAGACAGTGAGCTGCATCTGTACTCCAGCACAATGAATCTGAAATCAAACACTATAAAAATAATATGTTCACCGTATCAGTGTAATATACATTTAAGCTTGCCAGTGTATTTATTTGTTTTCTTTTATGGGGCTGGGTAGAGGTGGTAAAGACAATAAAATAAGACCAGGTCAACACATAGTAAATGACTGGACCACGTCACAGGCTACTCGCATTCAGTGTCAGGTCTGTATCTGTTTGCTTCTATCCTCCTCTCTGTTTTCATATATATTGTATTTTAATACAGATGAATTCACAATGAAGCTGTTCTCATTCACATTGGTTTTGCTTTCTGTTGTCACGACAATGGGACAAATTCGAAACAGCGACTGAGACAGCGCTTTTTAGTCTGATTAAATGGAACCCTGGTTCATTTTCCCCATTGGTGCGTTTCGTTTGGGCAGGTGAGAAGACAGAAATCGCGCTTGGGTGTGGACAGAAACAATCCAACCCAGACCCTTTCGAGGAGGTGGTCTGGTCCCAAACGAACTCTGGAGTTTGTTTTCGGCAGTGATTCTGTTGGTAACATTTCTGCATGGCAGCACGTCACGGCAAAATCTTTCCTGCCATAGCAAAAAAATAAAAATAAAATAAAATAAAAATAATTAAATAAATAAATTAAATTAAATTAATTCAAAAAAATGTAAATAAAAAGTCTAACCAAAACACTGAGGGAGCTTACTTTATATTTTCCTCTTAAGAAGCTGCGTTAGCTTAACTCTCTTACCTTTCAGTAGCTAGCCTACACACTTTATGGCAGACTAAAGTAACCTGACCACCGTGACTACTGGCACTCACACACTAAGGCAACACACTGGTAGTCAGTGACTGAACTTTTTGAATTTAAATAGAAACATCATCCATCCCTGTCACATCTTATGTTTGACTGATTTTTTTTTCATATCACATCTCACATGTTCGTTATTTCAGAATTATGTCAAGCAAGCCACAGAACCATTGGAACTTCCTGTCAGAACTTTTCAGGATAAAAGTTCCCAATTGCTTGAAATAAAATAAAGCATTGCTGCAAGAAACAAACAAACAAACAAACAAAACAAAAAAAAAAGGACTTTTATTTTGTAAGCAAAATTGCAAAAGAGGAAGTGATTCTGTGGGCAACTGTTGCTGCCATAACACAAGGTAGGAAAATGCAGCAAACTCCTGCAGAATTACAGGGACAACCAGCAATGAGGACGGTTAGTGCTAACAAAAAGGGAAACCTGATCGCAGCATGTGCTACTATCATAACGACCTGAGTTGATTCTATGTTTAAAAAAAAAAAAGGCTTGTGGTTATAATCTTACGAACTGAACTGAAAGGTTAACAAGTGGAAGTTAGCCACTGACGAGACACAATTAAAACATAAACCTACATTTCGTGGACTAGCTGCTCCACAGTGGACACAGTCTGGCCATTGATGTGTCACTGCTCTGGCTATCTGTCACTGTGAGGCGACCATAGGCCAGTGAAGAACTGGGTCATGGGCTGTTTTGATGCTTGATGTTTTCTGTCACTGCTCCCAGAGGCGAAAGAGGACTGTGCCGCTCCTTACACTGAATATTGATTGGCTTAGATAACTGACTTCCACTGAGAAATGTCAGCAAAGGGCAGTGAGGCCACACTGGCGTCTTTCCAAGAACAAACACACAGTGTCACTCAAAGGAACCAGGACGACTGTTGAATAATTGAAAAATTGAATAATACAAGATCAAACTGAAATGTGAATTCTTCTTACTTTTGTGTAAGAAAATATAAATTATAATGATACTACAGCCTTGGAGCACATTTTCAAAACGAGTACAAAATGTTTCACATGCTGTTTTTGTGAGAACAGTGTCTCTTACTCGAGCCTCTGAATGGGAGCGGCATCAGTTAACTGACAACTGAGATCCAGGGTTGCTAAGAGACACACTGTCAACCTCCAGATGAGACAGACTGTAGAGATGGGAAAGATTCTCATGTTTATGACTTGTGGTCATTCACATTATCGGACGTGTTGACAGTGGTATGATTGCAGAGTTGTTTGTGTGAATGTTAATGATACAGTGTATTGATGTGTGGTCTTGTACCTGGACTGATGCAAAGCATCAATGCACTGGTTTTACAGCCACGTCTGCATCATCAGATTATAGTAGACAACAGAGCTCAGCACAGTATCACCACAAAGTTCAGTAATTACAAACCCTGTCCATATAAAACAACTTCATTGTTTGTAGCTAAAGCCCAAGGAGAATGAAACCAATTCATTTGAAAAATGAAATGTTTGACTAATTAAAGGAGCTATTTCTAAGTTTTGTTACTGCTACAAAGCCAACATTAGCATCAACAGCTATTTAAGAGTGTTAGAAAGCGCTGTTTTGTTTTGCTTCTATCTCTATCACTTCTTTTCTTCTACTGACGTTACCGTGCTAACCAGCTAGCTCCAGCACCCTGCCAGTCCGTCTCATCACTTTCCGATACCGAGTCGCTGTGGCGTACCCTGCAGAGGAAGCTGTTCAGAAGACCTATTACAACCTCTTGTGTTGTAAATGCAACTGTGGCTGAAGCTCTTGGCAACAGCGGTAAGTAAACAGCTGTTCGTGCTAACATTAGATATGTAGCATTAGAAAAATCTTACAAAAAGCTCCTGATGAAAAATCTATATCAACTACAGCAAAAGTGATTCCGCCTTCATTTGTGAGAATCCTTGTTTTATTTTTTTCAGTATCTTGTATTTGTGATGACAGATTTGATCCTGACAGACGACACCAGTCAGCTGCTGGAAGGCTTTTGTTTCTGCTTTAAAATCTTCCAGATGAGCTCTGCTGGGTTCAGCTGACATTTTCTGCAGGTCTGTGAGCAGTGGTTTTCACACTGAGGTCGACTTCATGCAGTGTCCTCATCAGTCACACACACACACATGCCCACAGATAGTCCTTGTGCCAAGTCAGACTAAAACAGACTAAAACTGAGGGAGCTGTGCTGTTCATAGGTTCTTTATAGCATTGACCATGCAGTTAGTCTTAACTAGAAATCACAGGGGATCTCTTTTTTTGTTGCATACTCAGTTTTGTTGTATACCGTATATGACCTTTAAGAAAAAAAGAAGCTGTTATTACCACCCGATGATGTGAACACGATTTACAATGACGGTTCTGTCTTCCAGTATTGCAACACAAGATCGTGGACTTTTGTATCGTGGTTTCAGTTACACCAGACTTCAGAGCAAAAATGATCCGGATCTGCCCCAGAATGCAATAGGTGCCTTGGCCCCTGTCCTATCACTCTACCAAATTTCGTGCAAATCAGGTCAGGACTGATTGTGTTACCCTGCTGACAAATACACAGACATGGATGAAAACATAATCTTGTTGGCACAGGTAAAAAGAAAATGTGTAATGTAAACTAGCAACCTCTTCACATCAGGCTCCACAGTAGAGGCAGAATAAATTATTCAGCCTTTAATATTCCTCCTGGAGGCTGATGAGTATTTCCTCTCACCATAATTGTACCTAATCACAAGTCTTCCCGTTGTGAAGGAAACAATTATCACGCAAGCAGAACACTGTTCCTGTGCAAGCCTCTATGAACGTGTGAATGGCATTACCAACACAGGCTCGTACAAGACATCGCAATTACATGTAATCCAGCTCCAGCTGAGAGGCAGCGAGGACGCCTGATACTCTGCTGGATGAGCACTTCTGTGCCCCACTGCTGCAAACAAGAACGCACAACACAGAGAGGCGCTGACTGGACGGCCTGGGACTGACCGATACGTATTTTCATCATTGCTGATGACCATGACAAAAGACTGATGGACACATCATTGTATTTACACTATTTACACGCACCATATATCCACACAGGGTTTTCAAGGCTCAGGTCCTGAGCAAAATGCACTGGAAATAGCTCTACTGCATTTTGGTGACCTGATGGTCGGGCTACAGCCTTTCCTATCACACACACACACACACACACACACACACACACACACACAAGCTCAGCAGACAGCACAGAGGCGGAGAGGAGTGAGAAGTGAACTTTACTGGAGCTGACAACAGCTACGGTTGTTCGGACTGCAAGCGTCATCAAAACCTTTGTGAGTAACGAGTCCACCACAACCGCACCACGCTAACGTTAAGCTGATGTTAGCTTTACGTTAACAAGCTAAAAAGAAAGCTTTCTGTATGTGGACTACAGCTTCATTTGTAGCGTTACCTGCAGACGACATGAGCAGCAGAGGTGAGGAGGACGGAGGACATGACTGACAGAGACGTCGTCTGTGTTCCTCCCTCAACTTCACTCAGTGTTTTCATGTCAGGAATCTTATTCAGTTCATTTACACGTTACATTTGTTTCCAGAAAGACAGTATTGGGTTTATATACGGTGACTCTGCTGCTGTAGACTCATTTTGTTAATTCTACTCCTGTTGTAAAGAATAATGATAATAAGAATCATTATGTGCGGTGGCCAACAAGGACAAACGCGCTCCAACGGCACAAAACACTTCAGTTAGGAGAAACTAGCTGCAAATTCAGTAAAGATGCAGCATCAAAAACACGTATGAAAATACACAACGAATACAACAACAGAAACGTGCTCTGGGAAGCCCAAGCAAATACATTAACAGCAAACATGCTGCAAATACAGAAACAATGCAAAAACAAAAACACACAGACCTCTGAAACAAATGCAACACAAAAACGCTGCATATCCAGACAGCACAAGTGCTCCAGGCCTCTGGGGGATGGCGGTCTGGCACCATGGTGGAGGGAGACATAGGAACTGTACTGTATTTGCACACTTTAATATTTGTTTGTTCATTGCAAATCATATTGCCACTGCAATGCATATACTTAGGTTATATATGCTTGTTCTTCTTTGTTATAGGACTTCATTTATTTCTTCTTACATCTACTGTACGCCGGCGGTCCTGAGGACACATTTCTTTTCATGTGGAAACATGCAAACGACAATAAAGGAACCTTGAACCTTGATATGGAAGAAGGTGATTAACTATCACAGATTTTCCTCATATCCTGCAGGCCTGCTTGTGACATCACTGAAAGTCTGAAACGACCATGTACTTCTCAGTTTGTTTGTATTCAAAGGACTCCTGTCGTTCCTGTCAATAAGAACCGGGACAAAAAAGCCCGATGGGGCTCAAACTCCCGTCGGCAGATGATCAGACAGTAAACACCTGGAATATATTCTGTATCAGCTTGTTCCACCTCTTTGTTAAAGTTACACTCTGAACTCGTAGCAGAGCTGTAATGTGACAGTTGAACATGTCATTCAGTTGCCATCAGCATTAATGCCTCCAGGCTTCTGGTCTCAGGCTGTTTACCAGATGTTGGAATCCAGCTGCAGAAACCAGAGCATCAGTGACGTTGGGTGTTAACGTCTGCCTCACAGTAGGTGTTCCAGGAAATGGACAAACACCAGCTTCAAGATTTCACTTCACTGGAACTTTGTCCAGACCACAGCAAAGCGGTCATACTGTCACTATTCTGGCAGATATTGTGATTGTGATTGGAGCTTCAGTTGGAATGGAAACTCCAACTGAAGCAGCAATTTTGAGGATGGTACTAAACCATTGCTTTTACCTGCTTCGGCACTGTTAGCACTGCTGTGTAATGACACTCACTGGCTGTGAAAGATTCAGAATACTTTCCAGCCCTCCAGCAACCCATCAGCACTGGAGCAGCCTGTCCTCTGATGATCGCAAATAAACCATTTGGCTTCCAGCCTGGGAGAGAAACTGTGAACAATCTCAGAGAATCACATCACAACTGTCCACACTCCTTATTAAACTCCACATTTAACTCCACAAATGTCTTGAATAGTCATAGAACGATTACATATTACTGAAGCTTTGTTCAGAAATGATTTGATTCATCTTGTTTTCTGTTAAAATGGTAAATCAATCAAGTTCAGTTCTATTTTAAACTAACACTACAAGCAGTAGTGTGTTTTTTTCTTATCTTATGTTACAGTTATTAAATAATGAATCACAGGCAGGTTCAGTGATGCAGAGCAGTCTCACATCCACGCTCCGTATGACAGACTGACCAGAGTTCAGTTTCAGCTGCCGATCTTATATCGTGGACAATCTTACTTTGGCATCACATCTGCTTCTCTGATGAATTATATAATATAATATTTTGATATTTAATTTTTCAGGTTCAATCGCTGCTAACCAGACCATGTAAACTGTTAAACAGCTAGCCCGCTAACTGCAGCTGGTGATGGCAGTCTTTGTTCTGCTCTGCAGCCTCGGCGAGCTTGGTGTACCAGCCATGTACCAGCTCTTGAGCCAGAAAAGGGAAGGGACTTCCAAATTAAAATACACACATATAGCACCTTCTTTCAACTTATCTTCTTGGTTGTTGTTTTTGTTGTTTTCACCTGGGTAACTGCTGTAATTGGCTTCAGTATCGCTCCCCTCACTCAGGTCATTAGTCACTGTCCAAACTGTGATTTTAAAAACTTTTTTTTTCTTTTGATTGAAAATGACAAAAAAAACTACATTTACTATGATTGATTTCACCTTTCTGACATGAATGTCAGCCAATCACAATGCATTTCATCAGTCAGATATAAAATGACATAATCATATATTATGTGTGTACGTCTCATTTGGTCTTAATGAGTTACATATAATCAATAATCAGTCCAGTGTGTGGCCCACAAGCACAGCCTCTTCAGTCATGTTGTGGGTCAATGGAAAATCATTTATCACCATTACTGTCACATGCAACAGCTGTGGTGTGTGCTGAGAGGACACACAACAAACCAACTCAGGTCGTCAGGGTGACAACAACTTTGATCAATCAAAGGCACAATGAAAAAACTTAAATGGTGAAGATCTACAGCGGCTCCCCCATGTTTGTCTCAGAGAGGCTCCAGCAGGTTCATCCGGCTGCACTCACAGAAAAGTTTTTTCAGATTCAGACAGATACATAGATACATAGAGTCTCTACTCTGCGCCTGGTGTCTGGTTCACTAGTCCAATATCATACCAGACAGTTACACAACCACACCGACTTTCTTCCTTTTGTCTGTTACTTACATGCAACTCTTGCCTGCAAGATGAGCACGCTTCATGCAGAATATAACACTGCTGCTGCACAGGCAGGAAATATCTGAATAACAATAAGAGAGCATCAGTCTGAGTGTGTGGAGAATGTGGAGAAGAGGCGGCTGCACTGATGTCACATAAAGAGGACAGCCAGAGAGGCAGATTGGTGTGAGCCTCAGCTTTAACACGGTGCAATGAGTTTAAACACAACAGCTTCCAAACTCTCTTCTCTCTTTCTATTTTACTCCCGTTTCTCTCGTTTTTGGTTTTTTTTTTTTTTTTGCATGAGGCTGCTGGTGGAGCTCTGTCCCTCTCTCTCCGAGCACACACGACCATTCAGCCTGAGAGACGAGCCGAGCGCCGGCTTACCTTCGACAGCCCAGACCGCCGGCACGACCCACAGGACGCACAGCAGATTCATGATCGCTCCCGGTGCTCGACTGGAAGACGCCAGGGCGTTCATCGCGCAGCCGTCCAGCAGCGGGCCATTGACTGTGGATTCATTCAGAGCTGGAGAGCATCATCATCCTCATCATCCTCCTCCTCATCATCAGCATCAGCAGCAGCAGCAGCAGCAGCAGCAGAGGGATAAAGGCTGAGGAGCTGCTGCTCAGGCCAGTCTGGGCGAAACCAAGAGGAAGGGGGCGGGAAAACACCGGAAAAACGACGCAACAACCGCTGCATCGGCTGACAGCTCATGGTCCCAGCGCAGGGCGGACTCTGGCAGGAGCTGCTGGTCTGTTCAGTCAGCTGATCAGAGCAGTTATTACTGCAGCCTACTTACATATTAATATGAGCTGTTTTTACTTTCACCTTACTTTCAGGTTAATTTCCATATTAAGGCTTTACATAAAAGCACATGTGCTCATAAACAGGTGAATGTTAAATCAGCAGCACTACAGAGGAGAGCGCAGTGAGTTGAGTCAGTTCTACTCAAAGTGTCTTTAAATTGAGGCCATGACAGTAAAGTCCCTGAGTAAATGCAGGTAAATTGCACCACTGACTATGCTGAAGGAAAAAATTCACCCGCTACATCAAAGCACCACAAAGACAAAGACAAAGACGATACCAAATGACTTCTTAAATGTTTGAATTAAACTGAAATTAAAAAAAAAAAAAATCTTCAACATCATCTTTTTTACATTTTCAGAATAAAATCAGACACACACATTTTCAAAAACTTGTCATCCTGCAGTTTGGAGCTAATTTCAGGCTAATGGTTCAAACTTGTCTGTAATTGTTCAAACACAAGAATCACAACTCCTTGAACATGAAGAAATGACTCTGGGCTTTGGACTTGTCTCATCACTGCGATGTCTCTTCAAAAGTGTGTGGTCACATGACCAGTTTTCTCTATGGCTGCCTAGAATCAACAGGTGGCTCAGCTTCCCCACCGGCTCACATCACCCTGCTCTCTCCTATTTGACATTTGTGACCTACAGTAAAGCAGCTCCTGGCTGCGGCCCACTCACATTTCACAGCTCAGACGTTTCCTCCTCTGAACGTCTGGTTTCATTTGTCTCGGGCCAAAATGCTCAAATTATTCAACGTCCCACAAAACACAAGGATTGTAGAAAAATGTGTAACTTTAAGTTCGGTAGGATTTTAACAGCAGGAGTTTTACTTCTCATTTTACCAGAGTTCACAGATTAAAATGAACTAGTTCACTTTCATTTCTTCAGAAGAGCCATCCATCCATCCTCAGCCCCGACTCACTGCCTCTTCACAATCTAAATGAATAACTATGTGTAACTTTGTGCTGTTGAAACTGATATGTGCTACAGCCCTGTGCATTTTTTATTTTTCATGAAAAAAAAGCAGCTACATGTAAAACAACCCACTTCTGGAAAATACTGAAACAAAAACATGAGGATCTACACATCCAGAATGGAGCTGTACGAGCCGTCATGAAGTTGAGGTTGAACCTCTGCTGCAGACACAAACTCCGGCTGGTTGAGTTCAAAGATTTATTCAACAAAAAAAAACACAAAAGACTGAAAAACTAAAGATCAGATACAACTCTCCAAACTAGAGGAAAAACAGGAGCAAACTTCTTCTTCTAATGAATTTCCTGCAGGCTGTACACTGAAAAGCGTAATGCTGCCCTCCACAGACAAGGGGCAGCTATTTATCCTAGACTCCTGAATACAGGAGGACACTTTAATAAGACTAAACCCAGATCTGACAACTCTGTGAGAAACTGTTTCCTTTGTTGCATGAGAATATAAAATGTTGGACTGTCTCCAAATTTCCACCCTGACACAGACCATCTGGTTGTCTAGTCTAAGACTTTCAAATAACTGGCAAAACCACAGTGCCCCAGTCTCAGTGTAGTCAGAACATAACTTCTCCCCCAGTTTATCAACATCCTCTTTCTTTTCACAGATGAATTCAGAGGAATAACGCCTCCCCCTCTGCTCTTCTTCCTGCCCTTTTTGCCACTGAAGCTCTAATTTTTCCTTGTTAATTTTCCCAGCAGCACCTTCAGATCTGCATTATGCCTTGACAGAGATTCCTTAGCCAGTTTATCAAAAATTTTATTTCCCTCAACCCCTGAGGGCCCAGGTATCAGCAGAAAGCCAACACGACAGCCCAAACTCCTCCTGCTCCTGAACGTGCAGCACAAAATCTCCTGGAGGAGGTCAGGGCATTCGTTTCATTTCAGTTTCACCATGGCAAACCCACATCAATGTAGAACCAACAGAGCAGCTGTTTCAGTGTTTCTGACACGATCCAAAACAAATGCAAATCCTGGCATGTTTGGCTGAGCTCCAAAATAAATAAATAAATATAAATATATAAATATATATATATATATATATATATATTTATTCGCTTTCAACTCTCTGCAGATTTCTAGTTAACAGTATCATCATAACTAAATACTATATACATGTCATTTCACTAAATCCCCTTCCATTGAGGAATACACTAAAATGTATTTTCTCTACTTAACTAATCAATAGAAATGTCAAAAAAGCCCATGTCAGGAAACTCTGTCTGATCTCTTGCTCGGTTTCTTATTTTTAATTAAATATTATTTTAATTGTCTATTCTTTTCATATTATCTCATTTCAACATTTCAATCCTGTTTTTTTTGTTTTTGTGGTTAGGAAAGGATTTATCGTCCATGTGTTATAAAGTTTAAAAAAAAAAACAAAAACACAACTGTTAAGTTCAGTCAGATTCTCTCTACACTGCAGTTGTCTTTTCCTCAGTCCTTATGAATTCTCATTCACTTCTTTCCTTGACTTCATGACATTTTCCATCAAGGTTAAGGACAAGTGTTAGGAAAGGAGGTTAGGAGAGGAGATTATTTTCACTTTTTGCCTGCAGCCAGGGACTTGAACACACACAAGGGGAGGAGGTAATGGGACACAGGTGTCAGCACATTAGTGTGGGGGGGCAGACAATCACAAAGGTGGGAAAAGAAAAGAAAAATACGGGAAGCAACACAAGGTAAGTAATTTCAAAGTAAAACAGGAAATTAAAAAAAAGTCCAAACATAAAGAGTCAATTAAAGGAGCAGATCATGACATTGGTAAACCACCTCTCCAATAAAGCAGACACAAGCAAAAACAATAGAAAGTTTAGAGTCAACCACAAAAGACTATCAGAACCTGGTAGACTCTAGGATGCCTGTGGTGGTGACAGCAGCCTGAATGAAGTTATACAATTCACAGACCTCGAATTCCAAATGGCTTCTACAACTCTTTAACATCGTTCTTAGCTCTGGGATTTTCCTCTGGGACTGATAACGCTAATCTAATCAACAACCAAAAAAAGCAAGAGCTAATTGTTCTTCTGCTTTGTTGACTTCATATAAGCCTAAGATTCAATGTGGCACAAGGGTCTGCTGTGGGGACTGTTAGATAAAACCTATGACATCATTAACTCTGTGAACACAAACAACAAGTGCACTGCTGGGATTGGCAAAAGACAGTCTTCTTTCCCCAAAGCCAGGGGGTCAGATAAGGATGCAGCTTGAATGTGACCCTCTTCAACATATGCGTCAAAGAAGTGGCGAGGGCATTAGAGTCTGCAGCAACCATATGTAACCTCAACAAAGCTGTGAACGACCTGGGGACTTTTCACGGCATCAAAAGGAGCATCAAGTTTGACATTCCAATTCGAATCTGGCTTAAAGATTGGACTTTGTCAAAGATTTCCCTTCATGGTTGGGGTTCACTCGCCAAACAAGGTTTTACAAAACCAAGATTTTAAACACCAATCTGAGACTCTGCATGTAGAATTCCTCAAATCTAGTCCCCAAATCATATAGAAAAATCAAAAATACGTCATTTAATTTAATAAGTGCTCCATACCAAAGTCCAAAGCCCTCACCTACAGAGAGAACCTAGAGAGAAGTATCTCAGCCAAGTGGTTCTGGGACTGCAGACAGAATTCAGATCACCTCACCACTGTGACTGGTCCGAAGCAAAGAAAGTCCTTAACCATGTCCAGACTCTGTGAGCACAGCCTCACCGTGGAGAGAGGCTGCCACACACAGACATCAGAGACAAATAGACCCACAGATGACAACCAGCCATAAAGACCTCCATATCTGCTGAGAGAAACACAGCAGTGTGCAGACACAGCAGCAGAATTTGCAGACTGTTGTGACAGGAAATGGGCATCCAATGGAATACAGCCACCATGAAGACTGCCCACTCACCTGTATGTACCTGCACTGATCCATCTCTTTATGTACTGTACATATATACAGAACATACTGTATATCTTTTAATACGATTATTTATTAAATAAATACATTTATTTATGTATGGGCAAACAAGAATTTTGTTTTTATTTCACACTTTGGCAATGCAATCATCTGTTTCTCATTCAAATAAAGCCCCTTTGAATATCACTGAATTTAACAGAGAGAGAGAATAAGAAAGTGAGGGAAAGGGAGGGAATGAGAGAGAGAGAGAGAGAGAGAGAGAGAGAGCAAGAGACTGTGAGGGTGAGAGAGAGAGAGAGAGCGAGAGAGAGAGAGAGAGAGAGAGAGAGCAAGAGACTGTGAGGTTGAGAGAGAGAGCGAGAGAGAGAGAGCGAGAGAGAGAAACTGAGAATGAGAGAGCGAGTGAGCTCAGTGAGGAAATAGAGCAGAAGAATATGAGCCTGACAAAAAGGAATCCAGCCTGCCTACAGATGAGTGAGGGCTGCAAAACAACAGATTAAAGGAACCCAGGGCTTGTTCCCATGGAAACCTTTGCCCAGGGAGAGGATGATGAGAATGCAGCAGATTGTAGGTCAGACGAGCCATCAGCGAACCAATCAGATGTAATCTGTCTTGACTTGTGGGTCATAGATTGAGCAGTAAAGCTGGTGCCTTTCCATGGCTTCTCTCACTGTTGGAGGTCCAATCCCAGCTAACAGCAGAGCAGTGTCTGTCTGAGCACTGGAGGATTGCTCCATGGGCCAGGTGTAGGGGGATAAATACATGTTACACAAATAATAAACTTTATTTATATGGCACTTCTCTTTTGCTCTTTACAAAGGAAATAAAACTGCACGAGGCAAATATAATGAAAACAAGAACATGGCACGGAGGACGTAAACAAAGGTCACTTAGGAGCAAGGCCACTTGAAGGGATAGTTGGGATTATTTGATGTGGGTCTGTGTGAAGTGGTCAGTCAACCGGTGCTGCCAGTTAGGAGTAGCAGCACTAGCAGAGCGATGTGCTGTTGTGCAAAACAAAGTGAAACAAACTCTTTCTGATTCACTCAGATGACCTGCAGCTACGGCCTAATAAAATACGCCCCAATCGGTGTCCTTGTGCGCAAGAATACTGTAGTGAAGTGGTTGAGAAAAATGAATTTCCAAAGTAGAGCCCTGTTTTGACAGGACGATAAAAGCGCTGAAATTGTATGAGATTGTTTCAGTGGGCATCTTTTAAAAGTGTCTAAAATGTGTTTTTCTGATGGCCTCGTGCACAGCAGCAGTTCACACAGCTTCGGTGCCAGTGATCCTGCTGCTTCTCTAAACTGGCAGCATGCTGATCTGAATCTGCTGCAGGTAACACTCTGACTATGCACGACTTATTCACAACCCCACGTCACATAACCCAAACTTTCACTTTAAGGCCTTAAAAATGAAAAATCTAATTTAGAAATCAAACAGGGCGTCATTGTCAGCTGCATTTTGACCCAGCTGGAGACAGTGGAGGGAGCCCTGGTGGACATCTGAGTAAAGTGCATCACAATAGTCAAGCCAAAAAGATGAACCACCTTGTGCAGTTGATAAAAGACCTAATTTTAGAGATTATGTTGACCTGGAAGAAACAACACTGAACATTTTTATTTGTTCATAAAAACAGAAGATAGAGTCAAAGATTACCCCTAGTTTCCTTGCCAGTTGCTCAGTATTACTAATCTGCTAAGGATAGCTCTGAGGAGTTAGGAGGACCAAACAAAATGACCTCAGATTTATTGTTCGATTTAAGGAAATCATGGCACATCAAGAACGAAATATCAGAGAGGCAAGATTAGTCATCCATTTATCCTCATGTTTTATCAGGAAAATTTTGGCCATGTTTTTGCCTATTTCTGATTGACTGTTTTCCTGGAGCGGCACTATGAAGTTTGATCGGGACAATTCTGCAACAAATTCTACATTACAGCAACTGACTAAATGTAAGAAAGTGGATTTGATGCTCATTGCGAACCTTTTGCAGAGGGAGAAAAGCTGACGTGGCACTCCAAGATCCTGAACTGTCCGTCATGACTGCTCCTGCCGATCCACCCATTGCGCTGGGGATGTGGGCTCAGGAGCTCCAACTGGCTCTCTGCATTAAAGAGGTGGAGGTGAGAAATGGGGTGTTAAGAGGTGGAGGCTCTGCACCTTAGGGTGAGAGCTTTAGAGCTAGAACTCCAGCTTAGTATTACTCTCCAGTAAACTGTCACACAGCAAACCCAACACTCTTCCTATTAAAGTTGCGATGTGGATGTAGCTTGTTGCTTCAGTGTAAATCGGTGGAGAAAGCTCAGAGGGTGTGTGCCACCATCACAGTTGAACAGAGATTTAACTATGACATTGTTGAGGCTACTGTGTTATGTGCCTATGAATAAGTGCCTGAAACATAGAGACAAAAATTTAGGAATTGTGGGAAAATGTCAGAGATGAGAAGTGGGCGCTTTTTGAGTGTTGGGATGAAAGTGGTGTTGGGCCGTAAAGTGAAGGACTTTGCACAGTTGCAAGAGCTGGTCCATGTGGAAGACTTAAAAAAGCGTTTCCCAGAGAGCATCGCAGTTTATTTGCACCAAGTAGTGGTGAACGCTTTGGGTTAAGTCTCGGTACTGGAGAGGCTTCAAATGCTAAAATCAATGCTTCCTGAATATTGTATTGAGTCCAACAGAGAGGGATGAATTTCTACTGCTGCTGTTGTTCACCATCCGTGAAACCACACAGGAGATTCCTGGTTTTAGTTCGGTGGAGGTGATGTTAGGGCACAATGTGTGCGGCCCACTGCTGTTACTGCAGTGGTAAGCTGGCAGACAAGCCCACCCCCCACGCACACCCTGTTTATTCAAAGGCGGCGTTCAGACTGCCAGCAAAAATCTGATTTTTAGCCCATCCAGATTGGAACTGGATGGCTCTTTTGAAGTCTGAACAGTCACAAATCACATGAAATCCGATTTTTGGAAACCAGACCGAAACCACCTTCGGGAGGTAGTTTCAGATCGCATTTGGACAGACTGACTGTCCGTGACTTCACTCTACGCGACGCCAGACCCAGCTCCTCGGGTGGCACCACACTCGTCACTGCACAGAAACTCCGGCAGTGAGTGCAGCACGAAGCATTGTTGTGTATAATCCTACCAGCCTCCTGCGGCGTCGCAAATGTCTAGTGCAGGGGTGCCCAATATGTCGATCGCGATCTACCAGTCGATTGCAAGAGGAGTGCAGGTAGATCGCACGGAACTCCCAATGAAGTTGAGGAAAAAATGTAGATCGCGCGGCATTAAAAGAAGTAGAATCTACTTCTTTTAATGCTGCGATCGTCGTATTGGGCACCCCTGGTCTAGTGCGTCTGAGATGTTCTGCACCTCTACTGGACAGTGATAAGGCCAATATACTGAGGTGACCTGCCTCCATCATGTTTGTTGTTGTTGTTGCTGTCGCAATTATATGACGTCAGATGCTCCGTTACTACAGCAACCTGTCAGATCAGTCAATAATGTGGCACAGTCTGAACAGAGCCATATCCGATTTGGACACTTGCTTAAAAACAGTGTGGACAGTCAGCCCTAAAAATCGGATTTGAGTAGGAATCTGATTTGAATCAGATTCACTTGCAGTCTGAACGCGGCCAAACTTCTTCTGGCACGCCATAGATGCAGCTGTATGTCCACAACCTGGATTCCAAATCTTGCTGCTTCAGGATATTACAGCGTTGTTTGCCTGTTGAGCCCAGGTTTCTAGCTCCTCCAGCTGAGACTCTACTTCACTTATGCCGCAGACACACTGGACGAATGGCGTGTGCATTGCAGCTGCCATTGGTGATTGGCAGCGGAAAAACACGCATTGACACCGTCTGCGTATCTGCTGCGTCACTGCTACTGCAGCTCTATCTGTCTACATAGAGTTTTGCAGGATACTTGAATGTTGGATTTCTCCTTAGAAATTTTCATGTCATATTTTCCCATGTTCAGATTCAGCCTGGACGTAGAGATGATAGTGGAGGGAGTCAGTTTTGTTTAATGTTGCAGGCATGACGTTAAAACGAAAAATGTCTGTCAGGTCTTTTTCTTTTTTTGTTTAAAGGCGTGAGCAAAAAAATAGGCCAGATGCCGAATCTCTAGATCATGTGACTCATCCGCGACACGAGACACACACAGTGTGTCCGATCTAACTCGCTAACATGGAAGCTGAAATGAAATACATGACATTCAACACATCCACGCACACAACACATCCAATGTGTCTCCGGCCTTACTCTTGTACTCTCCATGTTGTGTTGCGGCAAGTGAAGAGAGTCTATGGTTTATTTCTCGCATGAAGGTATCCAGGTCAATTTTGGCACCAAAGGTGTGGAAGTCATTTTTAATTTCTGTTTTCAAGCTTCTTCTCTCCGTTCTTATGTTTTCTAGGCCTGATCAAAACTCTGGACCAAGGCCAATGCTTTCTTGGCTGCTGCAATCTTCTTTGGGCTTGGCAGTGACAAACGTATCCTCTATCTTGTCCTTCGCCGTGGTTTTCATCTGGTTGTTTTGAGCCTTCTGTCTCCTCTGCTTCTTCTCCCAACTTATTTCTACAGTTTTGTTTTCAAAGCTTAACATTTTTGAGTTTTTCAGCAGGTTTTCATGTTCAACTGTCAGGAGATACCACACAGCTTATTCCATCATGGCATAAGCCTTTATAAAATCCATTCATCCATCCATTTTCTTGCACTCATCCTGGGACGGGTAATGGTGGCAGTAGGCTAAGCAAGGCTAAGCTCCTCCTGGGAGATCCCGTTGCGTTCCTAGGCCAAATGGAACATGAAATCCCTCCAGTGAATTCTGAGTCTACCCCAAGGACCTCCAATGGAAGGGCCCCAGGCGGCATCCTAATCAGATGCCCAAACCACCTCAACTGGCTCCTTTTGCCATGAACAAGCAGCGAGCTTTATTCTGAGCTTGTGTAAAAAGTTTTATTAGAGTTAAAGAGGAAAAATACTTGCATCAAGAATCAGAATACTGCATTGAGCAAACTGTACTATTGGTCTGTCAAAAAAAGAAAAAGACAGACATTTCCCTATACAAACTATAACCTGTTACTGAAAACTGGTACTATAACCAATGTTGTAAAACGGTACTGTAATGAGTACTGTGAATTGATACTACATACTGCTCTCTATACTTGTCTCAAACTGCTTTTTCTAACGACAGGTAGCTGTTCCTTTTCTTACGTTTTGAATAGTTTTTTCTCACAAAACAGGTCCTCAGCAACCTTACACTACTCACACTTTCACTGTAGGGTGTCCCCTTGAAATGTATCTTTTGAAGTGTTTCATGAAAGTATTTCTTTCATTTTTGCTCCACAGCCTTTTCACAGATCTTAGGTTGGCTTCTTCTGATAACAAGAACATATTTTACTAGGTTAAATTAAGGCCGCTATTATACATTTATTTAGATTCAAAGCTTTCTTCATGTTACCGGCGCCAGAGCTAGGGGTCTCTGGTCCGGCAGCATGAGCTACTCAGGCGGCGGCACTGAGCGGCTATGGTGTGACTGTGGATCCAAACACACGACACGAGAGCTATTAGCTCATGCTATTGCTGCTCAGCGGGTTTATTCTCTGCACACGCGCCAAATGTTCACATTTCATAAACACAACATGGCAAATACCATACCAATTACTCTCAGAATAGTATTAATAAACAATAACTCATATCCAGCAACATTTATGGTCGGAACTACTCACACACGTACACACTCACTCTTGTTTAACCGACCTTTTGCGGGCGGGAACGCCCGATTATAAACCACAACGATAAAGTACATATTTCAACATTCTACCATGCTTAGCTTCACTTCACGGCTTCGCCGTATGTTGTTACATGGTTTAACTAAACATAACTGTACAAATAATACATTTTACATACCTGTGGATCCAAACACACGACACGAGAGCTGTTAGCTCATGCTATTGCTGCTCAGCGGGTTTATTCTCTGCACACGCGCAGAGCAAAGCAGAGCAGAGACGATTTGCTTGGCCCCACTGGTATTGGAGCACCCTCTACTGGTGTAAAGTGGTAATGCTTCTGCAAAGGTTCAAATAAAGGTTCAAATATTAAAATGAAAAAGAGGGGGTGTCTGTTAATATAATAAACTATATGTGGCTATTTCAGACCCACTACACTCACTGTAAAGAATTTCACCACAAAATAACAGTAAATTACTAGTGTCCCTGCTGCCAGTAATTTACTGTTATTTTACAGTGCATGTACTGTAATTTATTTTAACAGTATGTTACTGTACATTGGATTACAGTATCTGATGGTAGGATAACTGGCCTTCACTGTAATATGTATATGTATAAGCCAGCATGATACTGTTTATTTAAAAAGGGTAATGCAATCTGTTACTTTTGCATTTGAATCCTCCATAAAAAAAAAAAAATAATAAAGCAAGAGAATACAAATATACGAATAAATAATATCTTGCTGTAGTTCATTGCATGTCATCAGTACACGAACAGAGTAATAGAAGAGGGGAAGAGGGGTCAATCGGCTTTTATTACCAGGTTTACCTGCGTTTAAAAACCTGCTTATACCCGCTAATTTTAGTGGAAGAAGGGTATACGACAGCAAATGCGACAGGGAGAAACAGAGAGGAAACCGATGGACCAGTGACCAGTGAGAGAGGATGACAGCAGAGTTTGGCTGGTATCCTCAATCACCAATACCAAGGGCCTGTAAAACAAACAGACTATAAAAAATAAGCACTGGTTGATATGGAACAAACTTCTGAACTTTTGGAAAGTTTGATGACAATGCAGTATAAAGACACTTAAAAGAAGCACTGGATGTACTAATCATGTTAACATATCAGTGCAAGTCTCAGCACACATGTCACAAAAATATATTTTACTCAAGTTAAATGTCTGTGACAACAAATATGTACTGTGTGATGCAAGGTAAAGGAACAGCAAAGCATTGTATGTTAGCCAAACACGGCAATGCTAAACTAATATGACAACGTTCAGTTTAAGTGAACAGACTCAATGAACTGTGTCTGATCTGGTTTTAATGTTGCTCCTGGGAATAACACCCTGACTCACCTCCTCCATCAGCGGACAGAGACCTTTGGGTGAGTCCAGGTCCCCACTTGCTTTTGAAAATCTCCCAGTTCTTCTTCCACTTTGCCGTTGTACAGTCGGCTTTATAGTAGCACAAGTAAACACAAGTTAGCTACTTCTTCACACTGCAATGGGTGTAACTTTAATAAAATGGATTTTACTGGCTGTTGGCTGGCTTCAGTAGAGTACCTAAGGATACTGCACCTTATTTACAGAGCTGTTTAATGAAATGTCTGAAAACAACACCTTAACAACACCTTCTTACGTCTGCTAACCGTCCTGGTTAGCAGACGTAAGGAGATAGGAAGAGAGAAGGAGCAGGAAGAGGTGAAGCACTTGTGGTTCAGTAAACTGCATGGGTACTGAAAATACGTGGAGGGGAGCAGTGAACAGGTGCTGACCACGTGCACTGCCTCTCCCACACGGACAAAAGGCCGCTCAGGTCTGCAGGGTCGTGTGTGTCTGTCAGTTTGCACTCTCTATGTGCACTGGAGTGGTGATGTATAACGGAGTGAGAGTGAAGAGATTCTAAATGCCTACATTTCTATGGGGAGTCTCCTCAATTATTTACCTTCCTTGCTCTGTGCTTTTATTCTGAAACACACACACAGCATAATATCTGTACTCACATTGTCTGGACACAGATACAGAACAACAAAGGGCTCATCTGCAGCCTTTCATGAAAGATAAAAGCACAACATTCGTATTATTTATGAGTAATAATTTATTTTAAAATAAAAGGGCTAAAACTGAATTTAGAAAACTGAATTTCATATCAGTGCCAATGTCACATGTAATTAAGGCTTGTTCGTTTGCAGTGATGGCCCCAAAGACAGTTAGTTTCCTCTTTAAAGAATAGATGAACATTACACTTGCTGCATAGTAATGTTTCTGTATCCTTTCTGTATCCGCGCTGCAACATCCTCTCTTTGTCTTCACTGGGAAATGTTCAATCATGTCCACTCAGTTGCCATTTTGGATGGAATCAATCACATCTGGCACACTGTACAGAAGATTTAATTTCTCCAGATCTTGTTGACACATTACACTGAAGTCACACTGTAATGTCTGGCTATAGCCTATTATGTTCTCTACTTATCATACAATAATAATGATGATAATAATAATAATAATAATAATAATAATAATAATAATAATGAAATAATCATCCCTTAAAGCTCTACCCAATGCAACAAACGGGTATTTGGGCAGTCAAAGGTTTTTTCTTTAACTGATAAGATACAGATTCAGCTTCAAACACTGCAGAGAGAAAGTTTTAAATACTGCTGAGATTGAGCAATATATCTGCAACAGTGCCATCTAGTGAAAACCATATGAAACTTCTCTGTGACTGTTTGAAACTGCATGCATGTATGTTTGCTTTCACTTGATCTCCCAAAGTGACAATTCTCCAGTTTTTTGTTGTAGTTGTTTTTGTACTCTGTGCATGTTTATCCATAGGCTGGTCAACCAAAACAGAGCTGTCAAAAGATATTGATGAAGAGGAACTGACAAATGTTTTCATCCCAAAACACATGTGTGCATTTGGGCAGCCCATAAGCTACTACCACAATCTACTCTCTCAAAAGGCAGAAGGTTGAATAAACTAGCAGCTTTAGAAAATAAAAATTGGACCGAAAATAATAATATAACTGAGAAATACTGAACTGATACAACAGACACAAATTTCACCCCAAGCTGAAGCTTGAGCTGAAACTCAATTTGGTTGCAGCCCTGATCTTTATCTAGCTATTTATTTATGTAATTACGTACTTCATAGTTGTATCTATTTAATTTGCATATTTTGAATTATAAACTGTTTGAACATCACACACACTGAAGCCAGACATGAATCACTTTCCAACAGTCAGTGACAGTGAAACACAAAGCCAGTAGCTACAGTCCCTGTCACAGTCAGGGACTAAGTGAGTTATCACGTGGTTAGTGGCGGTAAAAGTCACCTACCACGTGGTGACAGGTTGACACTCACAGTCCTCCCACACACATTACAGCGAGGAAGAGAACTGAAAAAGTTCCACACAAGACGACATTTTCAGTCAGCCATCATCAAGATCAAAACTCCATTCAGGTGGTAATGACTGACAGGTGGAAGGAGAAATAGTTTCTGTCAATCAGATACTGTTGACCCGATCGTGGTGTAGTGTAGTAGTTTCATTATGTTGATGATAAAATAGACATTTACCAGAAACTACTGAGTTTAGATATCGATCTTTTAATATGAGAAACCTTTGGGAATGGAAGTATCAACATTTCAAGATCGATCCACACACCCTGTGATGTACAATTACATCCACAAGTGTGATGAAGACAGGAATTTGCGAGGACAGGAGATAATAGCGACATAAGCAATTAAATGTGTCTCATATGTCCTTAAGTATGAGGATGAGTTTCAGCACGTCTCAGACTGCCAGTTGCTGACTGCATACAAAACTGAAAGTACAGCTGTCAGTTCAAACGTGAGGAGGCACAGAGGCACATCCTGTGTGAGAGGAGCATCCTGTATACGCGACTGAAGGATTTTAACTCTGTACTCGTAAGATTGATTTAGTTTGTGTACCTTATCATTTATCACTTTTGCTTGACTAATTTAGTAACTAACTATCATGTTGGCCTTTTTCTTAAGAGGGAACAAGCCATGTATTTCCTGCATGGCCACATGACTGTACACATGTCACCCATCTCACCTCTCTCTACACACCAGCACCAGCATACTGTCTGACTGATGATGTCTGGTAATGTGCTCACATTAGGGCTGTAGCCTTTAAGGCTCCTACACCTTGGCCATATTTGCTTGACATGCCTAAGTCGGAGGAGCTGAATGAATTTCTTTATTTTTCAGGGAAGATCTAGTTTGTGACCAGTAATGAGTGTGTCTGGGGAGGAAGAGGATCTTCACATAAGTCAGTGTGGACAGAGCCTGTGTTAAAACCTGTGTATAGAGAAGATGATGGGCAGCCTGTGTGTCAAAGGCGAGCCTATCAAGAAAACACAATGTAATTTGAGTATGAGACTCTGCTACAACTGTAACATGGTGAAAAAGACAAGGACCTGGAAATAATGTCGTTCTCTAACAAAGGAACAGGATACAACCACTGCATTCAGCCTCACTGCAGAGCAGAAAACAGGTGAAACTGCCTCTAAGATCAACTTGTTTGAGGAACAAGCCATGGCCACATCAACTCAGAGGTAAGTGGAGCATTACCAGGGTGTTTTCACTTTCATCTGCTGAAGTGGGAAAGATTCTCCGTCCTCACAAGTTCCCTCTGGAGTCAGTTACAGTTTTTCACAAGTGCTAAAACACATTTCATGAAACTTTTCATGCTTTTCTTAAAACTGTAAACACAAAACCGAGTCGTCAAACCACATTCACCAAACCTCTGACTTCTTGCAAAATCAATCTCCTCAAAACAGTTTTATCTGTGCTCAAAATTTAACACTGTTTTCAGATCATACTCAAAAACAAGAATCAAGAAAAACTATAATAAACCTGTGCACTCCGAACTGGCTTATACCGGTTTCATCACATCTTTGGCAAAAAGTGTGAACAGTTTAGACTTGTTGTGTGTCACCTCTGCTGTAACTGTGTAACTTCCGACACTTGTGGTTACCATTATGCATCACAAGTGTGTCACAGCACACAATGTGTTTAGAGTAACGTCTCTCTTACGAGCTGAAGATTGTTCATGGTTTTGCCAAAACACGATGAATGATTCAGTAAATGGGTTCAGGCCACTGAGTGTTTGTAGTCAGTGTTTTAGCAATTCAGAAAAACTGGAATTGGTGAACACACTGAGCAAGTTCTATTTAAGCAATTAAAAGTGTGTTACATAAAATATACCAGAGCATGAAAAAATAAAAAGATTAATAAGTATAAAGACATAAAGAAAAGAAGAAGGAAGGAAAAGAATGAAAATAAAATAGATTTTTAAAAAAAGGCAGAGTGCAGTTATTAGAAGCCATTAAAAGCAGTGGACAGAAGTGAACATCAAATTCTTTAGCTTTTTTAAAAGTAGCCAGCGTTGGGGCACATCTAAGATCTTCTGGAAGTTTATTCCAGCTGTAGCATAAAAAGTGAATGCAGCTTCAAACTACTCTGTTTTAATCGTGGGACTCAAGATAGGGCTGCTGAGTTATGGCAAAAATCATAATGATGATTATTTTGATTGATACTGAGATCACAATTATTTAACATGATTACTCACTGACTTTGGAAACGCCACACATTTTTTTATAACTTTTTCATAGTGGACTTACTTGAAATTTAAATTCAATTCAATGGAAAAACAAATGAAAAAATAAATGAAAAAATGAGATAACTTACTAAAATAAATAATATAAATTAGCTTTGTATTGCTAGCTAGCTAGATAAAAAATTAATTTAAAAAACTGATTTAAAAACAAAATGTGTTGTGCCTATGTAGTTTTTGTAGGTTAAACACCAGATATCTGAGTGTGGGAAAGCAGCCAAACAGGCCATGGTCTCTCCTGACTCGTAAACTACACACTCCTAAGTATGTTGCTAACATACGCTGAACCTGGAAGTGGATGGGGGATGATTTTTCTGGGACAGGTGAAATTTGTTGCAAAATAGAATGCAGCACAATAATTGTTTTATCTTGATTATCTTCCTTCTTTAGCACCAAAAACAGTTATCTCAGTTTTGTCTTTGTTTGTTTGGAGGGAATTTTGGTACATCTGCCCATTAAATTGGTCACCGCAAAGCGAGTCAATAGGAGCAGAGTCACTTGTTGACTGAGCTACATATAATTGAATGTTGTCCATATGGTCGAGGTAAGTGATATTGTTCTTACACATAATTCGGCCTTTTGGGAGCATATGGAGGTTGAATTGGACACTAGCTTGGCACTTGCTCACTTTGTAGTTGCAAATGGGAACAAAATAGTCCCTGTTTGGATTTAAACCGACCTAAGTCCAACCCAATTTTCCAGTCTGTGTAACAGTATTGTCTGAACAGTGTCAAAAGAGGCACTGAGATCCAGTAACATGAGGTGAGGAGTCAGTGTTCATGCAGATGTCATTTAGGACCTTCATGAAAGAAGTGTCCTTGCTGTGATGGGGTTGATAACCTGACTGAAACTTGTCTAAAGGATTAGTTGAAGTTAAAAAGTGGTGAAGTTGTTGGCTGACAACAATCAATTATTACTTACTCAAAATAAGTTACTTAAAAAAGGTAGATTTGATATGCATGTAATTACAGAGGCATCCAGGCTACTCTTTTTTAGTAGAGGCTAAATAACTGCAGTTCTCAAGGCCTTTGGGAAAATGCCTGACTGGAGGGAGCTGTTAATTATTTGAACTATTTGCAATAAGTCTGACGTCAAACTGCTATAAACATTTTTGAGAAAGAAAGTTTGTTGGGAATAACATAATTTTGTTCATATATCATGCACAGACAAGCTGAAAAACAGTTGACAGTGCTGATGTGTGGCATTCAAACAGTGTCTTATTTGTGATTACCACTAAAAATTAGTGGAGAAAAAATGTTGATTTATAAAGAGTTTTATAACGGTGTACATAAACACAATTGAAATGGAATAAAATAATGAATTGAAATATAATCAATTTATATGTAAATTGACTGTTATTGTTTCCATTGTAATTGCGTGTATAAAAAGTGAAACAATATATTTTTTTATTTTGGGCTTCTGGCAGGTTTATACTCTTTAATTGACAGTTAGCCTCATAACTGAACTTGTACTGAAAAGGGATGTGGGCTAGGGACAGTTAAACTCCTCTCAAAAATGTTAAAGATGTTAAAAGCTGTTAATCCCAAATGTTTGACATTGTGAAAACTTTTCAATCTGTGTTACAGCCTGCTTGAGGAAGACAGACCAGTCTCTCCTGCACCCAGTTATGTTTCCATGCAAAGTGACCGGTCCAAGGACGACCCTCTCAACTTCAGTAAAGAAGGACCAGGGTAAGATATTTTGGTAACGACAGGGCTGGGGGGAGACCTGATGACTGAGTGGTTAGGGCGGGTACCACATGAGTGCAAATGCTTTTAGCAGGTGAGTTGCCGGTTTGACTCCCGACTGGCCCGACTCTTTCCTGCATGTCAGTCTCCCTCTCTGCCCCTTTCCTGTCTATCTCTACCGTTTCATCGAATAATAAAAGGCAGAAAATACCCAAAAATATATTTTAAAAAATGTTGAGGCTTTGACACAGAGAGAGTTGTTGTCAAATAGAAAATAAACTGAAAAGATTGACTCTGAGATAGTGAGAGAAATATTCTAAGTTCTGCTGTGAGGCTCAACAATAATGTGAAAGATGTTAATGTTTGACACTGTAAAAACTTTTTTCAATCTGTGTTACAGCCCGCTTGAGGAAGACAGACCAGTCTCTCCTGCACCCAGTTATGTTTCCATGCAAAGTGACCAGTCCAAGGACGACCCTCTCAACTTCAGTAAAGAAGGACCAGGGTAAGATATTTTTAGTAACGCTGGGGCTTTCACACAATGAGATTTGGAGTTAAAGAGAAAATAAAGTGTAAATTACATCTTGAAGCTCAAAAATAATGTTGAGATGTTAAAAGTGTTCATGTTTGACACTGTAAAAACATTTTACAATCTGTGTTACAGCCTGCTTGAGGAAGACAGACCAGTCTCTCCTGCACCCAGCAATGTTTCCATGAAAAGTGACTGGTCCAAGGACGAACCTCTCAACTTCAGTAAAGAACAACCAGGGTAAGATATTTTGGTAACGACAGGGCTGGGGGGAGACCTGGTGACTGAGTGGTTAGGGCGGGTACCACATGAGTGCAAATGCTTTTAGCAGGTGAGTTGCCGGATTGACTCCCGACCGGCCCGACTCTTTCCTGCATGTCAGTCGCCCTCTCTACCCCTTTCCTGTCTATCTCTACCGTCTCATTGAATAATAAAAGGCAGATAATACCCAAAAATATCTTTTAAAAAAATGTGTTGTTGTCAAATAGAAAATAAACTGAAAAGATTGACTCTGAGATAGTGAGAGAAATATTCTAAGTTCTGCTGTGAGGCTCAACAATAATGTGAAAGATGTTAACTTTTAACGTAAGGAAGACAGACCAGTCTCTCCTGCACCCAGTGATGTTTCCATGAAAAGTGGAAAGCACAACCCTCTCGACTTGAGTGAAAATGAACCAGGGTAAAATATTTTGGTAATGTTGGGGATTTGATGAACTGAGATTTGCTGTTGAATAGAAAATAGACTGAAAAGACTGAACTGAGCACTAAACAGTGAAATGTTTTGTCTGTGTTGAAGCCGGCCCCAGGAACAAAGACCAGAGTCCAGCAGTTCTACCAAGAGGAGCGTCCAGTCTGAGAATGACCCACCTCAATTCACCAGAGGTACTCAAACAAGAATACATTGAACAAAGGAATTAAAATACTGGATATTCATATCAATCAATCAATCAATCCCATGACACTGACACTATATTTAACAGTTGCCTTCATATTCTTCTTGTGAAATTAATGCAGTGTTTCATTTTAAGTTTTTATGATTTCTGTTGTATTTTGTCATGTTAGAGAAAGATGAACTCAAGGCACATCTGCAGAAGAAATTCCTCACAGAGTATAAAGATGAGCAGAGTCAATGTGAGAGTCACTCAGAACTCTACAAGATAAAAGGTGTCACAAACAAGGATGATAAAGGAACACTTGTAAAAAGCTACAATGAAATATTTGAATCTTCATGGAAAAAAAAGCAGACAACAGTGTTAATGAAGGGAGAGGCTGGTGTTGGTAAAACATGTCAAACAAGGATGCTCATGATTGACTGGGCAAAAGGAGAATCCAACAAAGACATAGACTTGATAGTACCATTTCATTTCAGTGAACTGAACTCAAGAAGAAATAAAGATCAAAGCATAGAAGATCTGCTTAATCATTTCTTTAATATCAAGCAACAAAGAGCTCCCCCCTATGACAAGTATGAAGTTGTTCTTGTCCTTGATGGCCTGGAAGAATGTCAACTTGATCTTGACTTTAAAAACAACAAGGAGCTGACTGATATAAAAGAGCAAGCCTCTATGGATGTGCTGCTAACAAACCTCATCAAGGGGAATTTACTTCCCTCTGCTCGTCTCTGGATCATCTCTCGACCTTCAGGAGTTGACAAGATTCCTCCTGAATATATTCAGACAGTGACAGAATGTCGAGGTGAGAAACAAGGACATTTTCATAGCTTTTACTACACTGTGTACGTTTTTCTTAGATGAGAAGTTTAAAGAATAAAACAAAAGCTGGTCTAATATGCTGAATTGTTCTGTTTACTCAGAGACCGCGAAGCGCCGCCAGCAGCTGGTATCAAACCTGAAGAAAAGATTTCTTAGAGAATACACTCTAGTTGAAGACACCAATCATCCTAACCAGAAGAGCACAGAACACATCATTAGAAAAGACACTGAAGAAGTCAATGATGAAGAGAAAAATGAGCAGACTGAGTCAAAATCTGTGACAAAAGTGAATGCAACATCTGAAATCTTCAAAGGTGAAAAAGGACAAAGTATCAGAACTGTGCTGACTATCGGAGAAGCTGATATTGGAAAATCCTTCCATGTGCAGAAATTCATAAAAGAGTGGGCTGGAAAAAACACTGAGAGTTCAGTCTTTACTTGGTTGTGGTCATGGAGCAAAGCCAAAGATGATGAAGAGCTTCTATTTCCACTTACTTTTTCTAAGCTGAACATGATAAAAGAGGAAAAAGTCAGTTTGGTGGGACTTCTGAATCATTTCTTCGAGGAAACGAAAGAATGTGTTATATCCAACAATGCACATTTCAAAGTTTTATTTATCTTGGATGGTTTAGACGCATCTGAACTTTCTCTTGACAAGAGTGATGTCTTGACGGATGTGAGAGAGCCAGCCTCAGTGGATGTGGTACTGACAAACCTCATCAAAGGAAACCTGCTTCCATCTGCCCAGCTCTGGATAACCTCCCGACCTTCACCTGCTAAACGGCTGCCTGATAATTCATTTGACAGGATGACAGAAATACGAGGTAAGATCATAAAAAACTTTATAATGTGAAGACTTTTTTGCTTTATCTCTGTTGAAACTGATTATTAAAGGTTTTTATTTTTTTGAATGTGCATTATGATGACAGACTTGCAAGTGGTACAGATCTTTCATTACTCCTGCTCAACTATCAATCCTATGACACTGACAATATATTTAACAGTTGCCTTCATATTCTTTTTGTGAAATTAATGCAGTGTTTCATTTTAAGTTTTTATGATTTCTGTTGTATTTTGTCACATTAGAGAGAGATGCCAAACAAGAACTCAAGGCACACCTGCAGAAGAGAATCCTCACAGAGTATAAAGATGAACAGAGTCAACGTGAGATTGACACAGAACTCTACAAGATAAAAGGAGTCAAAAACAAGGACAATAAAGGAACACTTGTAAAAAGCTACGATGAAATATTTGAATCTTCATGGGAAAAAAAGGAGACAACAGTGTTAATGAAGGGAGAGGCTGGTGTTGGTAAAACATCTCAAACAAGGATGCTCATGATCGACTGGGCAAAAGGAAAATCCAACAAAGACATAGACTTGATAGTACCATTTCATTTCAGTGAACTGAACTCAAGAAGAGATGAAGATCAAAGCATAGAAGATCTGCTTAATCATTTCTTTAATATTAAGCAACGAAGAGCTCCCCCCTATGACAAGTATAAAGTTGTTTTTGTCCTTGATGGCCTGGAAGAATGTCAACTTCATCTTGACTTTAAAAACAACAAGGAGCTGACTGATATAAAAGAGCGAGCCTCCATGGATGTGCTGCTAACAAACCTCATCAAGGGGAATTTACTTCCCTCTGCTCGTCTCTGGATCATCTCTCAACCTTCAGGAGTTGACAAGATTCCTCCTGAATATATTCAGACAGTGACAGAATGTCGAGGTAAGAAATGAGGACATTTTCATAGCTTTTACTACACTGTGTGATCAATATGTGTCGTTATTTTTATAAGATTGAGAAGTTTAAAGAATAAAACAAAAGCTGGTCTAATATGCTGAATTGTTCTGTTTACTCAGAGACTGCGAAGCGCCGCCAGCAGCTGGTATCAAACCTGAAGAAAAGATTTCTTAGAGAAAACACTCTAGTTGAAGACACCAATCATCCTAACCAGAAGAACACAGAACACATCATTAGAAAAGACACTGAAGAAGTCAATGATGAAGAGAAAAATGAGCAGACTGAGCCAAATTCTATGATAAAAGTGAATGCAACATCCGAAATCTTCAAAGATGAAAAAGGACGAAGTATCAGAACTGTGCTGACTATTGGAGAAGTTGAAATTGGAAAATCCTTCCATGTGCAGAAATTCATAAAAGAGTGGGCTGGAAAAAACACTGAGAGTTCATTCTTTACTTGGTGGTGGAGCAATGCCAAAGATAATGAAGAGCTTCTGTTTCCACTTACTTTTTCTGAGCTGAATCAGATAAAAGAGGAAGAAGTCAGTTTGGTGGGACTTCTGAATCATTTCTTTGAGGAAACCAAAGAATGTGTTATATCTAACTATGCAAATTTCAAAGTTTTATTTATCTTGGATGGATTGGAGGCATCTGAACTTTCTCTTGATAAGAGTGACGTCTTGACGGATGTGAGAGAGCCAGCCTCAGTGGATGTGGTACTGACAAACCTCATCAAAGGAAACCTGCTTCCATCTGCCCAGCTCTGGATAACCTCCCGACCTTCACCTGCTAAATGGCTGCCTGCTAATTCATTTGACAGGATAACAGAAATACGAGGTAAGCTCATAAAAAACTTTATAATGTGAAGACTTTTTTGCTTTATCTCTGTTGAAACTGATTAATAAATGTTTTTATTTTTTTGAATGTGCATTATGATGACAGACTTGCAGGTTGTACAGATCTTTCATGCAGTGTTTCATTTTAAGTTTTTATGATTTCTGTTGTATTTTGTCATGTTAGAGAAAGATGCCAAACATGAACTCAAGGCACACCTGCAGAAGAGAATCCTCACAGAGTATAAAGATGAACAGAGGCAATGTGAGAGTCACACAGAACTCTACAAGATAAAAGGTGTCACAAACAAGGACGATAAAGGAACACTTGTAAAAAGCTACAATGAAATATTTGAATCTTCATGTGAAAAAAAGGAGACATCAGTGCTAATGATGGGAGAGGCTGGAATTGGTAAAACATGTCAAACAAGGATGCTCATGATTGACTGGGCAAAAGAAAAATCCAACAAAGACATAGACTTGATAGTACCATTTCATTTCAGTGAACTGAATTCAAGAAGAGGTGAATCTCTAAGCATGGAATATCTGCTTAATCATTTCTTTAATGACATCAAGCTACAACGCGTTCCACCCTATGACAAGTATAAAGTTGTTCTTGTCCTTGATGGCCTGGAAGAATGTCAACTTCATCTTGACTTTGAAAACAACGAGAAGCTGACTGATATAAAAGAGCGAGCCTCCATGGATGTGCTGCTAACAAACCTCATCAAGGGGAATTTACTTCCCTCTGCTCGTCTCTGGATCATCTCTCAACCTTCAGGAGTTGACAAGATTCCTCCTGAATATATTCACACAGTGACAGAATGTCGAGGTAAGAGAGAGATTCACACTAACACTGACATTTTTTCATTCACATCGACAGTCAAAATAGAAAAAGTGTTTTCATCACACTGGTCTATAATTTATTTGTAAACTCAAGCATTTCAGCAACGTAACACAATAAAATTAAGATGTTTTCTGTCTCTTATTATTTATGACACAGTCCAAGATCATAGAGATGATGACACAAAATCTAAATTATAGTTCCACTGTCTAATAAGACACTTTAAGGGTTTTTGAAGATATGATGAACAACTTTATTAATTGCTAATAGTTTGGATAATCATTTTCTAATATACATCAGATCATTTTTAAGCCATTCACATGAACAATATTGGGACTGTCAGGTAGAGAAGAATCCCTTTAGCATGTGTATATCATCTCCCAGCATGGCACTTATTTTGTCCTTTGAGCTTGGACTTGAAATCTTAATGAAGCCCCCATCAAGTCCACCATCTGACCACTTGTCTTCTGTAACAAGTGTCATGTTAGAGGATGAACCAGCCAGAGGAATTTTTGTAGAACTGCGACCCAAATATTCTTCTTATGAATTGTTTAAATGTGATCTATAACGTATGAGCAAAACATTTATTAACCATTAACAAAGCTACTGGTTATAACTTCTTGAACCATCAAAGAGTAGACAATAGTATAAAGTGGTACCTAATTATAATATATCTATTTTTGTATTTTAATGCAATTAACTTGATTGAGATAGGCCCATCAAAATAACTCCATTGCACAGTATGTCTGATTTTCAGTGACTGGCCTGAGTTCAGGGTTAACAATTTTAAATGGCAATTTAAAATGTAATCAAGAAAAAAAGATACATGTTAAAATACATTTGTTGAGTTTTAGTTCCTAGGTAGAGAAATAGATATAACTTATTGCACTGGATCCAAAAATTGCATCTATTTTTACAAACAGAAAAAAAAGAACAACAGGGGAAATATTCAGTACGGCAGCACACACTTACACTGCATTATATAGATGCCTTCACTTCACTGCAGAATGCAAAATTACTGCCTTACACCATAACTGCTTCTCTGAATAAATTCTACTGTATTTCCCCACTTCAGAGAAAGATGCCAAAGACATACTCAGAGCACATCTGCAGAGGAAATTCCTCGAAGATTATAAAGATGAACAGAGTCAATGTGAGACTGACACAGAACTCTACAAGATAAAAGGTGTCACAAACAAGGACGATAAAGGAACACTTGTAAAAAGCTACAATGACATATTTAAATCTTCATGGAAAAAAAAGCAGACAACAGTGCTAATGAAGGGAGAGGCTGGTGTTGGTAAAACATCTCAAACAAGGATGCTCATGATTGACTGGGCAAAAGGAAAATCCAACAGTGACATAGACTTGATAGTACCATTTCATTTCAGTGAACTGAATTCAAGAAGAGATGAAGATCAAAGCATAGAAGATCTGCTTAATCATTTCTTTAATGACATCAAGCTACAAAGCGTTCCAACCTATGACAAGTATAAAGTTGTTTTTGTCCTTGATGGCCTGGAAGAATGTCAACTTGATCTTGACTTTGAAAACAACAAGGAACTGACTGATAAAACAGAGCTAGCCTCCATGGATGTGCTGCTAACAAACCTCATCAAGAGGAATTTACTTCCCTCTGCTCGTCTCTGGATCATCTCTCAACCTTCAGGAGTTGACAAGATTCCTCCTGAATATATTCAGAGAGTGACAGAATGTCGAGGTAAGAGAGAGATTCACACTAACACTGACATTTTTCAATCACATCGACAGTCAAAATAGAAAAAGTGTCGTCCATAATTTATTTCTAAACTCAATTGTTTCAGCAGCGTAACACAGTAAAATTAAGATGTTTTCTGTCTCTTATTATTTGTGACACAGTGCAAGATCATAGAGATGATGACACTTAATCTAAATTATAGTTCCACTGTCTAATAAGACACTTTAAGGGTTTTTGAAGATATGATGAACAACTTTATTAATTGCTTATAGTTTGGATAATCATTTTCTAATATACATCAGATAATTTTTAAGCCATTCACATGAACAATATTGGGACTGTCAGGTAGAGAAGAATCCCTTTAGCATGTGTATATCATCCCCCAGCATGGCACTTATTTTGTCCTTTGAGCTTGGACTTTAAATCTTAATGAAGCCCCCATCAAGTCCACCATCTGACCACTTGTCTTCTGTAACAAGTGTCATGTTAGAGGATGAACCAGCCAGAGGAATTTTTGTAGAACTTTGTAACTCAAATATTTTTCCTATGAATGGTTTAAATGTGATCTATAACGTATTAGCAAAACATTTATTAACCATTAACAAAGCTACTGGTTATAACTTCTTGAACCATCATAGAGTTGACAATAGTATAAAGTGGTACCTAATTATGATATTTTTTTTTATTTTAATACAATTAACCTGATTGAGATAGGCCCATCAAATTAACTCCATTGCACAGTGTGTCTGATTTTCAGTGACTGGCCTGAGTTCAGGGTTAACAATTTTAAATGGCAATTTAAAATGTAATCAAGAAAAAAAGATACATGTTAAAATACATTTGTTGAGTTTTAGTTCCTAGGTAGAGAAATAGATATAACTTATTGCACTGGATCCAAAAATTGCATCTATTTTTACAAACAGAAAAAAAAGAACAACAGGGGAAATATTCAGTACGGCAGCACACACTTACACTGCATTATATAGATGCCTTCACTTCACTGCAGAATGCAAAATTACTGCCTTACACCATAACTGCTTCTCTGAATAAATTCTACTGTATTTCCCCACTTCAGAGAAAGATGCCAAAGACATACTCAGAGCACATCTGCAGAGGAAATTCCTCGAAGATTATAAAGATGAACAGAGTCAATGTGAGACTGACACAGAACTCTACAAGATAAAAGGTGTCACGAACAAGGATGATAAAGGAACACTTGTAAAAAGCTACAATGAAATATTTAAATCTTCAAGGAAACAAAAGCAGACAACAGTGCTAATGATGGGAGAGGCTGGTGTTGGTAAAACATCTCAAACAAGGATGCTCATGATCGACTGGGCAAAAGAAAAATCCAACAAAGACATAGACTTGATAGTACCATTTCATTTCAGTGAACTGAATTCAAGAAAAGATGAAGTTCAAAGCATAGAAGATCTGCTTAATCATTTCTTTAATATTAAGCAACGAAGAGCTCCCCCCTATGACAAGTATAAAGTTGTTTTTGTCCTTGATGGCCTGGAAGAATGTCAACTTCATCTTGACTTTGAAAACAACAAGAAGCTGACTGATATAAAAGAGCGAGCCTCCATGGATGTGCTGCTAACAAACCTCATCAAGGGGAATTTACTTCCCTCTGCTCGTCTCTGGATCATCTCTCAACCTTCAGGAGTTGACAAGATTCCTCCTGAATATATTCAGACAGTGACAGAATGTCGAGGTAAGAGAGAGATTCACACTAACACTGACATTTTTCAATCACATCGACAGTCAAAATAGAAAAAGTGTTTTCATCACACTGGTCTATAATTGATTTGTAAAGTCAAGCATTTCGGCAACGTAACACAATAAAACTAAGATGTTTTCTGTCTCTTATTATTTATGACACAGTCCAAGATCATAGAGATGATGACACAAAATCTAAATTGTAGTTCCACTGTCTAATAAGACACTTTAAGGATTTTTGAAGTTGTAATGAACGGCTTCATTAATTGCTAACAGTTTGGATAATCATTTTCTAATATACATCAGATCATTTTTAAGCCATTCACATGAACAATATTGGGACTGTCAGGTAGAGAAGAATCCCTTTAGCATGTGTATATCATCTCCCAGCATGGCACTTATTTTGTCCTTTGAGCTTGGACTTGAAATCTTAATGAAGCCCCCATCAAGTCCACCATCTGACCACTTGTCTTCTGTAACAAGTGTCATGTTAGAGGATGAACCAGCCAGAGGAATTTTTGTAGAACTGCGACCCAAATATTCTTCTTATGAATTGTTTAAATGTGATCTATAAAGTATTAGCAAAACATTTATTAATCATTAACAATGCTGCAGGTTATAACTTCTTGACCCATGATTGAGTAAGCAATGGTATAAAGTGGTACCTAATTATAATATATGTTTTTTATTTTACTACAATTAACTTCATTGAGATAGGCCCATCAAAGTAACTCCATTGCACAGTGTGTCTGATTTTCAGTGACTGGCCTGAGTTCAGGGTTAACAATTTTAAAATGGGAATTTAAAATGTAAGAAAAAGAAGATATATGTTAAATACATTTGTTGAGTTTAAGTTCATAAGTAGAAAAATAGATGTAACTTATCCACTTATCCATAACTGGATCCAAAAATTGCTTCTATTTTTTGGCCTTTATTTGTGTGTCAGTGTTATGATAGAATAACATAGAAAAACATACAGGACAGGCTATAAAAATACCTGACAGACTAAGGGGAGAGAGAAGTTATTTATAATCTTAATAATGTATAATAATAGACATAGTGATGAGAGGGAGTACGGAAGGTGTCTAGTGTTGAGATATGACAATGGTGGTGTGTGTGTGTATGTGTGTATATGTGACTTCAAATGATGATGGAATGATATTGCAGTAAGGGGCATGCTACACAGATAAATACAAGGTGATGGTATGACAAGATTGTGCAACCAATACAGTATAGTTGCGGATAAAAAACAAACAAACAAAAAACAAAAAAGGGGTGTGGATGTATGTGATTGAGTATGGGTGTCTGTCTGTGTATGACTGTATTTATGTTGGTTGTAGGTGGTGCTGGGGCGGGGTAGAGTGGAGCGGGCAGCCAGGTCTGGCTGTCAGCAGTCAGGCCCAGAGGTGGGGTAGCTGTGGGGTGGGGAAGGGAGGCTAGGGTGCCTGAGGGGCTGAGTTTTTTTTAATTTTTTTAAATAGAACAATTTGGTTGGTGTATTTTGGTGGAGACTGATGTCTTGGTGGGCAACCCTGAGATCCAGAGGAAGAGAGTCTTCCCACCCTGCAGACCCCCTTGTAAATTGTGTTCAGGCCTGGTAGGATCTGATGTTTGTTGGGTAACCCTCAGATCCTGAGGAATAGAGTCTGCCCATCCTCCAGACCCCCTTGACATCTGGACTCAGGCCTGGACAGCACTAGCACCCAATCCCTGTACAGCAGCTCGTGTCATTAGGATAGCCCCACCAATCTCCGGGGACCGGATCCTGCACCACAGTGGCCACCGGAGGAAAAGATGATTGTAGTTGGATTGTTGAAATGTTTTAATGTGTTGTATTGATTGACTGTGAGTGTGATGTCGTGTGTGTATATAATGGAGTACTTAAAAATAAATAAATAATTACAAATAAATAATTGAGTACATAGTAGGTTGATAATGTGATAATAGTTGTGTGTCTAGGTAGGAGAGGCAATTGAGTGTACATATAGAAGTGGGAGATGATAATGGGAATAATATTGATGACAATGGTAATGATGATATTAGCAATGACACCATATGTGTAATGGTATTGACAACAATCATCATGACAGCATGTGAAAAACAAAAAACATGTATCCCAAAATAAACAAGTAATTAAATAAGTAAATCACCAGATAGGTAGAAACAAAATTCTCTGAGAAAATTGTATTTAAACCAAATAACCAAAAAAAGGAGGGAGAAGAGAAAAGAAAGAGGGAGAAAGGAAAAGGAAGAGAATGAGAGAAAGAAAAAAAATAAAGGGTTTGCAGTGTACATGGAGTGGGGGTGTATTTCAGATTGGGTGTATGTATTTACTGTGGTTGGTGGACAGGCAAAACGAGTGAGGGGTTTGATATCGGTGCAAGATTATGAGGTGAAGTTAATGATTCAAGGGTTCCAGATTCTGTCAAAGTCAATGTTTGGGTTTTTGATGGAGATGGATCATTTTTCAATTGATATTTGGTCCAGTAGTAAGTTTTTCCATATTGTAATACTGATGGTTTGTCTAGATTTCCAGTTCATGAGGTTATTTTTCTTTGGCGATGGTTAGAGCTGTGGAGAATATTTTGATAGATGTGTTGTTAAGGTTGATGTTTTATAAGTCTGCTAATAGGCATAATGGGGGAAAACTGGGATGTGGCAGCCTCAAAGTAGAGGATCATCAAGTAGAGATGTGTTGAGATGTGGTTTGTGGGTCTTGTTAGTTTTCCAGGTGAGGGAGACGGGTGCGTGATCACTAATTGTAATGAGGTGTATTATTATGTCTGAGATTTGTGGAATGATTGAGTTGCTAGTTAGGAAAAATTCAATGCAGGGGTAGGAGTTGTGAACTGAGGGAAAGAAAGAGAATTCTTTATAAGTTGGGTGTTTTAAACGCCAACCATCGCCAAGACCAAAACCACTCATGAACTGTTTTATTGTGTCTGTGGGTTACGTGTGCCTTTTAGGGTGTTTGACCTGTCTAATGATGGACTGATGACTGCATTAAAGTCTCCTCCGATTATTATGGGGCAAGGCATAGAGTTGTCCATTAATATACAGTTTGTCAACTGAGATGACTGTATTTTTTCCATCCTTAATGTTTTGTTTTCTGATTTTGAGTAGAATTTTACATCTGTCCAGAATTTTGTGGGGGAATTGATCATTCAGTCCGTAGTTAGTTCCTTTGAGTTGTCAGCCTTGACTTTGTACTAATTCTTTCAGTTTGAAGTGTTCAAATTTTGCAACAATGGGTCGTGGGCGTTTGTGAGCAGGGTTCTTTGGTCCAATGCAGTGGAATGCCATGTTGTTCACAGTGTCCAGGGGCATTTTAAGGTGAGTGGTCATGAAGTCTTTAAGCAGCTGTTCGGGGTTGCCTTTGTTCGGGGATACCAGAGAAAACCAAGTTGTCTCTCATACTGTGTGATTGTAAATAAAGTGAGCATTCTTTCATGTCCTTATTTTCTTTTATTACAGAGGCGAGTTGGTCTGTGAGGGAGGTGACAGTGTGTTGAAGGGATTTGTTTTCGTTGGTGAGTGAGGAGAGCTGTTCCTGGGTGAATTCTACACTGTCGCGTAATTGCTGAAATTCCGTGTGGCGTACTTCTACGACTGCTATCCTTGCGTCTAGTCCAGTGAGTTTGTTGTTTATGAAAATCACAATGTCACTGACCTCAGTGCAGCATGACTTATCCAGGGAGTTGTTGAAAGAGTTGGATGGCCAGGATCTCGTGATGTGTGGGGTGGAAGTGGAACTGTCTTTATCTTGGTCGCTCACGGTGCAGAATCGATTGTAGAAGTTGTTGATATAGTCCTCTAGGTTCCAGGTCCAGGTTCCAGGTCGAAAAGGTGTGGTGTTTCAGTTTGTGTGGTATGAAAAAGTGTGTTTGTTTAGTGGAGAAAGAGTGTCGGAGTTGTGTGTGCAGTCTAGCAGCAGGGGGCTGCGATCTTGGATCTTGCACCAGTCTCAATGGGTTTTGCAATCACAGACACCTCACAGACGCATGAAAGCTTGTATTTTTAAAAACAAAGAAAAAAAAGAACAACAGAGGAAATCTTCAGCACGGCAGCACACACTGACGCTGCATTATATAGATGCCTTCACTTATCTGCAGAATGCAAAATTACTGCCTTAACAACATAACTGCTTCTCTGAATAAATTCTACTGTATTTTCTCACTTTAGGCCAAGATATCAAGCCCAAACTCAGAGCACATGTGCAGAAGAGAATCCTTGAAGATTGTAAAGATGAACAGAGTCAACGTGAGATTGACACAGAACTCTACAAGATAAAAGGTGTCACAAACAAGGATGATAAAGGAACACTTGTAAAAAGCTACAATGAAATATTTGAATCTTCATGTGAAAAAAAGCAGACAACAGTGCTAATGAAGGGAGAGGCTGGTGTTGGTAAAACATCTCAAACAAGGATGCTCATGATTGACTGGGCAAAAGGAAAATCAAACAACGACATAGACTTGATGGTACCATTTCATTTCAGTGAACTGAATTCAAGAAAAAATAAAGATCAAAGCATAGAAGATCTGCTTAATCATTTCTTTAATATTAAGCAACGAAGAGCTCCACCCTATGACAAGTATAAAGTTGTTTTTGTCCTTGATGGCCTGGAAGAATGTCAACTTCATCTTGACTTCAAGAAGCACAAGAAGCTGACTGATATAAAAGAGCTAGCCTCCATGGATGTGTTGCTAACAAACCTCATCAAGGGGAATTTACTTCCCTCTGCTCGTCTCTGGATCATCTCTCAACCTTCAGGAGTTGACAAGATTCCTCCTGAATATATTCACACAGTGACAGAATGTCGAGGTGAGAGAGATTCACACTAACACTGACATTTTTCAATCACATCAACAGTCAAAATAGAAAAAGTGTTTTCATCACACTGGGCTATAATTTATTTGTAAACTCAAGCATTTCAGCAACGTAACACAGTAAAATTAATTAATTATCACTAAATCTAAATTGTAGTTCCACTGTCTAATAAGACACTTTAAGGGTTTTTGAAGTTGTAATGAACGACTTTATTAATTGCTAATAGTTTGGATAATCATTTTCTAATATACATCAGATAATTTTTAAGCCATAAACATGAACAATATTGGGACTGTCAGGTAGAGAAGAATCCCTTTAGCATGTGTATATTATCTCCCAGCATGGCACTTATTTTGTCCTTTGAGCTTGGACTTGAAATCTTAATGAAGCCCCCATAAAGTCCACCATCTGACCACTTGTCTTCTGTAACAAGTGTCATGTTAGAGGATGAACCAGCCAGAGGAATTTTTGTAGAACTTTGCAACCCAAATATTTTTCCTATGAATGGTTTAAATGTGATCTATAACATATTAGCAAAACATTTATTAACCATTAACAAAGCTACTGGTTATAACTTCTTGAACCATCATAGAGTAGACAATAGTATAAAGTGGTACCTAATTATAATATTTTTTTTTATTTGACTACAATTAAATTCATTGAGATAGGCCCATCAAAGTAGCTCCAGTGCACAGTATGTCTTATTTTCAGTGACTGGCCTGAGTTCAGGGTTAACTATTTTAAAATGGCAATTTAAAATGTAATCAAGAAAAAGAAGATATATGTTAAAATACATTTGTTGAGTTTAAGTTCATGAGTAGAGATTTAACTTAGTGCACTGGATCCAAAAATTGTTTCTATTTTTACAAACAAAAAAAAAGAACAACAGAGGAAATCTTCAGCACGGCAGCACACACTGACACTGCATTATATAGATGCCTTCACTTCTCTGCAGAATGCAAAATTACTGCCATTACAATATAACTGCTCCTCTGAGTAATTTCTACTGCATTTTCTCACTTCAGAGAAAGATGTCAAACCCAAACTTAGAGAACATCTGCAGAAGAGAATCCTCGAAGATTATAAAGATGAACAGAGTCAACGCGAGATTGACACAGAACTCTACAAAATAAAAGGTGTCACAAACAAGGACGATAAAGGAACACTTGTAAAAAGCTACGATGAAATATTTGAATCTTCAAGTAAACAAAAGCAGACAACAGTGCTAATGAAAGGAGAGGCTGGTGTTGGTAAAACATCTCAAACAAGGATGCTCATGATCGACTGGGCAAAAGAAAAATCCAACAAAGACATAGACTTGATAGTACCATTTCATTTCAGTGAACTGAATTCAAGAAGAGATGAAGTTCAAAGCATAGAAGATCTGCTTAATCATTTCTTTAATATTAAGCAACGAAGAGCTCCACCCTATGACAAGTATAAAGTTGTTTTTGTCCTTGATGGCCTGGAAGAATGTCAACTTCATCTTGACTTTGAAAACAACAAGAAGCTGACTGATATAAAAGAGCGAGCCTCCATGGATGTGCTGCTAACAAACCTCATCAAGAGGAATTTACTTCCCTCTGCTCGTCTCTGGATCATCTCTCAACCTTCAGGCATTGGAAAGATTCCTCGTGAATATATTCAGAGAGTGACAGAATGTCGAGGTAAGAGAGAGATTCACACTAACACTGACATTTTTCAATCGCATCAACAGTAAAATTATAAAAAGTGTTTTCATCACACTGGTCTATAATTGATTTGTAAACTCAAGCATTTCGGCAGCGTAACACAATAAAATTAAGATGTTTTCTGTCTCTTATTATTTATGACACAGTCCAAGATCATAGAGATGATGACACAAAATCTAAATTGTAGTTCCACTCTTTAATAAGACACTTTAAGGGTTTTTGAAGTTGTAATGAACGACTTTATTAATTGCTAATAGTTTGGATAATCATTTTCTAATATACATCAGATCATTTTTAAGCCATAAACATGAACAATATTGGGACTGTCAGGTAGAGAAGAATCCCTTTAGCATGTGTATATCATCTCCCAGCATGGCAATTATTTTGTCCTTTGAGCTTGGACTTGAAATCTTAATGAAGCCCCCATCAAGTCCACCATCTGACCACTTGTCTTCTGTAACAAGTGTCATGTTAGAGGATGAACCAGCCAGAGAAAGTTTTTTAGAACTTTGCAACTCAAATATTTTTCTTATAAATGGTTTAAATGTGATCTATAACATATGAGCAAAACATTTATTAACCATTAACAAAGCTACTGGTTATAACTTATTGAACCATCATAGAGTAGACAATAGTATAAAATGGTACCTAATTATGATATTTTTATTTTATTTTAATGCAATTAACTTTATTGAGATAGGCCCATCAAAGTAACTCCATTGCATAGTATGTCTGATTTTCAGTGACTGGCCTGAGTTCAGGGTTAACAATTTTAAAATGGGAATTTAAAATGTAATCAATAAAAAAAAAGATACACGTTACGATACATTGGTTGAGTTTTAGTTCATAAGTAGAGAAATAGATATAACTTAGTGCACTGGATCCAAAACCTTTTCTATTTTTACAAACAAAGAAAAAAAAAGAACAACAGAGGAAATATTCAGCACAGCAGCACATGCTGACACTGCATGATATAGATGCCTTCACTTCACTGCAGAATGCAAAATTACTGCCATTATAACATAACTGCTTCTCTGAATAATATCTACTTTATTTTCTCACTTTAGACAAAGATGTCAAGCCCAAACTCAGAGCACATGTGCAGAAGAGAATCCTCGAAGATTACAAAGATGAACAGAGTCAACGTGAGATTGACACAGAACTCTACAAGATAAAAGGTGTCACAAACAAGGACGATAAAGGAACACTTGTAAAAAGCTACAATGAAATATTTGAATCTTCAGGGAAACAAAAGCAGACAACAGTGCTAATGAAGGGAGAGGCTGGTGTTGGTAAAACATCTCAAACAAGGATGCTCATGATTGACTGGGCAAAAGAAAAATCCAACAAAGACATAGACTTGATAGTACCATTTCATTTTAGTGAACTGAATTCAAGAAGAAATGAAGATCAAAGCATAGAAGATCTGCTTAATCATTTCTTTAATGTTAAGCAACGAAGAGCTCCAACCTATGACAAGTATAAAGTTGTTCTTGTTCTTGATGGCCTGGAAGAATGTCAACTTCATCTTGACTTTGAAAACAACAAGAAGCTGACTGATATAAAAGAGCGAGCCTCCATGGATGTGCTGCTAACAAACCTCATCAAGGGGAATTTACTTCCCTCTGCTCGTCTCTGGATCATCTCTCAACTTTCAGGAGTTGGAAAGATTCCTCCTGAATATATTCAGAGAGTGACAGAATGTCGAGGTAAGAGAGAGATTCACACTAACACTGACATTTTTCAATCACATCGACAGTCAAAATAGAAAAAGTGTTTTCATCACACTGGTCTATAATTTATTTGTAAACTCAAGCATTTCGGCAGCGTAACACAGTAAAACTAAGATGTTTTCTGTCTCTTATTATTTATGACACAGTGCAAGATCATAGAGATGATGACACAAAATCAAAATAATAGTTACACTGTCTAATAAAACACTTTAAGGGTTTTTGAAGTTGTAATGAATGGCTTTATTCATTGTTAATAGTTTGGATAATCATTTTCTAATATACAGCAGATAATATTTAGGCCATTCACATGAACAATATTGGGACTGTCAGGTAGAGAAGAATCCCTTTAGCATGTGTATATCATCTCCCAGCATGGCAATTATTTTGTCCTTCGAGCTTAGACTTGAAATCTTAATGAAGCCCCCATCAAGTCCACCATCTGACCACTTGTCTTCTGTAACAAGTGTCATGTTAGAGGATGAACCAGCCAGAGAAAGTTTTTTAGAACTTTGCAACCCAAATATTCTTCTTATGAATTGTTTAAATGTGATCTATAACGTATTAGCAAAACATTTATTAACCATTAACAAAGCTACTGGTTATAACTTATTGAACCATCATAGAGTAGACAATAGTATAAAGTGGTACCTAATTATGATATTTTTTTATTTTAATACAATTAACTTTATTGAGATAGGCCCATCAAATTAACTCCATTGCACATTATGTCTGATTTTCAGTGACTGGCCTGAGTTCAGGGTTAACAATTTTAAAATGGGAATTTAAAATGTAATCAATTAAAAAAAAGACGTTACGAACCATTGGTTGAGTTTTAGTTCATAAGTAGAGAAATAGATATAACTTAGTGCACTGGATCCAAAAATTGCTTCTATTTTTACAAAGAAAAAAAAAGAACAAGAGAGGAAATATTCAGCACAGCAGCACATGATGACACTGCATGACATAGATGCCTTTACTTCACAGCAGAATGCAAAATTACTGCCATTACAACATAACTGCTTCTCTGAATAATTTCTACTGAATTTTCTCACTTTAGACAAAGATGTCAAACCCAAACTAAGAGAACATCTGGAGAAGAGAATCCTCGAAGATTATAAAGATGAACAGAGTCAACGTGAGAGTCACTCAGAACTCTATGTGATAAAAGATGTCACAAACAAGGACGATAAAGGAACACTTGTAAAAAGCTACAATGACATATTTAAATCTTTATGGGAAAAAAATGAGACAACTGTGATAATGAAGGGAGTGGCTGGAATTGGTAAAACACGTCAAACAAGGATGCTCAGGATTGACTGGGCAAAAGAAAAATCCAGCAAAGACATAGACTTGATAGTACCATTTCATTTCAGTGAACTGAATTCAAGAAGAGATGAACATCAAAGCATAGAAGATCTTCTTAATCATTTCTTTAATATCAAGCAACGAAGAGCTCCCCCCTATGACAATTATAAAGTTGTTTTTGTCCTTGATGGCCTGGAAGAATGTCAACTTCATCTTGACTTTGAAAACAACAAGGAGCTGACTGACATAAAAAAGCGAGCCTCCATGGATGTGCTGCTAACAAACCTCATCAAGGGGAATTTACTTCCCTCTGCTCGTCTCTGGATCATCTCTCGACCTTCAGGAGTTGACAAGATTCCTCCTGAATATATTCAGAGAGTGACAGAATGTCGAGGTAAGAAACGAAGACATTTTCACAGCTTTTACTACACTGTGTACGTTTTTCTTAGATGAGAAGTTTAAAGAATAAAACAAAAGCTGGTCTAATATGCTGAATTGTTCTGTTTACTCAGAGACCGCGAAGCGCCGCCAGCAGCTGGTATCAAACCTGAAGAAAAGATTTCTTAGAGAAAACACTCTAGTTGAAGACACCAATCATCCTAACCAGAAGAACACAGAACACATCATTAGAGAAGACACTGAAGTCAATGATGAAGAGAAAAATGAGCAGACTGAGTCAAAATCTGCGACAAAAGTGAATGCAACATCTGAAATCTTCAAAGATGAAAAAGGACGAAGTATCAGAACTGTGCTGACTATTGGAGAAGCTGATATTGGAAAATCCTTCCATGTGCAGAAATTCATAAAAGAGTGGGCTGGAAAAAACACTGAGAGTTCAGTTCTTACTAGTGTGAAAAATTTGTTCTGGGGTAAAGCCAAAGACGACGAAGAGCTTCTATTTCCACTTACTTTTTCTAAGCTGAATATGATAAAAGAGGAAAAAGTCAGTTTGGTGGGACTTCTGAATCATTTCTTCAAGGAAACCAAAGAATGTGTTATATCTAACTATGCACATTTCAAAGTTTTATTTGTCTTGGATGGTTTGGACGCATCTGAACTTTCTCTTGATAAGAGTGACGTCTTGACGGATGTGAGAGAGCCAGCCTCAGTGGATGTGGTACTGACAAACCTCATCAAAGGAAACCTGCTTCCATCTGCCCAGCTCTGGATAACCTCCCGACCTTCACCTGCTAAACGGCTGCCTGCTAATTCATTTGACAGGATGACAGAAATACGAGGTAAGATCATAAAAAAACTTTACAATGTGAAGACTTTTTTGCTTTATCTCTGTTGAAACTGATAAATGATTAATTATGGTTTTAATTTTTTAAATGTGCATTATGATGACAGACTTGCAGGTGGTACCGTTCTTCTATTATCCAGCTCAACTATCTTGCACATGAAGCCATAAAAATCAGTTCAATTTATTCTTTACAATATTTATATTTATTTCAATTTATTTGTATAGCGCCAAATCATAATATACATTATCTCAAGGCACTTTACAGGGTAAGGTCAAGACCTTACTTTGTTACAGAGAAAAACCCAACAGTTCCCACAAAGAGCAAGCGCTTGGCGACAGGGGGGAGGAAAAACTCCCTTTAACAGGAAGAAACCTCCAACAGAACCGGGCTCAGGGTGAGCAAGCCGGCCCTATGAGCTTTATCAAAGAGGACAGTTTGAAGCCTGATTTTAAAGCTAGAGAGGGGGTCTGCCCCCTGAACCCACACTGGGAGCTGGTTCCACAGGAGAGGAGCCTGATAGCTGAAGGCTCTGCCCCCCATTCTGCTCTTAGAAACTCTAGGAACGACAAGTAGGCCTATGTTTAGAGAGTAAAATGTCCTGTTAGGATAATAGAGAACTATAAGCTCTTTAAAGTATGATGGTGCCTGACCATTAATGGCTTTGTAGGTGAGGAGGAAGATTTTAAATTCTATTCTGGTTTTTACAGGGAGCCAATACAAAGAAGCTAACACAGGAGAGACGTGATCTTGTTTCCTAGTTCCTGTCAGTACTCGTGCAATAGCTCAGTCAATTTTTCATTTTGTTGCACTTTCTTGTTGCAATCGAACTTGTTGTTTGGTTTGATATTACCTTTTGGCCTTATAACCCAGCCCAGTTCTAAAGTACAGAGCAGTTACTGAGTTGTCTCTCATTTCTCTGTCATTATGTGACCATTTCTCACCCTTTTTGTGCCCCTTCATGTGAAGTAGAGCTTCATGACTTTTTACTGAAGAATTCACACTTAGTTCCTAATTTCCTAACAGAAAACAGAATTCTCAAAAGATATTTATTTTCATATTCAGAGTAATTCAGCACTTACTTAGTAGGAAAGGCATACATTTTCAAGTTGTTCATAATTTGTTGCTCATTAATTTTCTTGGTAATTACTCAGGACTGAACCTTATTGCAGAGTGTTACCAGACTAATAATAATAAACTTGATAACATTCATGTCTCTGCCACATACTGTACAGCCTATGTTACAGGATCCAAACTAACTTAATAGCTCTCTCTTAGACAAAGTTTGAAATTATCTTAGATTTAGCCTGCTGTAGCTTTGAACATACTGAACCAATTTCCACTGGGAGGAGAAGTGTTGCCCCAGAACAAGTGGACTCCTACTAAAAATGCCCTCAGTAAAATAGATGAAAAAACTAGAATTACCAGTCTGTATCCATGGAGCATCACCAGCCTGACGAGTACTTTTTGCACTCAGGGGCAAGCTCACATGTGTGACAGGCTTGTCAGCCAGTGACAGAGAAAGAGAAAACAATTTTAAAGGTCAAACGTTTAATAGCATATTTTTCTGTTATAATAGTCCTGGGAAAACTAGAAAGCAGTGCTTTAATGAGTATTAAGTATTAAGTGTGAAAACAGCCTAATTTGAAGTAGGAAATTTAAGGAAGGATCAGTGTCATGGTGGTCATATTCAGCAATCTCAGGTGCAGATTCTTAACACCAGAGAATGTGCAGAACAATGCAACAAAAGGTGCAGATGTGTGACCACTACCACCTTTGCTCATGTCACTCTTTGGACAAACCTTACCTCACCGTTAGCTGGGGAGTGTCTATTTGAACAAATGTAAAGAAAAAAAATTATGTATTCATATGTGCTTTGGTAATTTCTGTCAACAATAACTTAAAAATGTTTTCTCACAGAGAAGCCTGATGTCACAAGTCAACGGAAACTCAAATCTCAGCTGAAGGAGCAATTTGCCCGGGTGTCTGAGGGGATTGATAAGCAGAAAACCTCTGCTCTTCTGAATGATATCTACACGGATCTCTACATCATAGAGGGGGAGAGGGGAGAGGTCAATGCTCAGCATGAGTCCAGACAGGTTCAAGAGGCAAAATTCAAACCAATGAGAGAAGAAACACCCATTAAATATCAAGACATCTTCAAACCTGCATCTGGAGAAAAACCCATTAGAAGTGTGTTAACTATTGGAGTGGCAGGCATTGGAAAAACATTTGCATCAATGAAGTACATGCTGGACTGGGCAGAGGGTACAGAAAATAAAAACATATATTTTACATTTCCACTTCCTTTCCGGGAACTGAATTTGAGAAAAGATGGAGAACTCAGTTTTGAGGAACTTATTCATCAGTTCTTCCCTGCTATGAGGAAATCAGAAATAAAAAACTATGACAAGTACAAAACTCTGATTGTCCTGGATGGCCTGGATGAATGTCGCCTTGACCTTAACGTCAATGAATGCATGGTTTGGACAGATGTGAGAAAGGTAACTTCAGTGAATGTCCTGCTAGCAAACCTTATCAAAGGAAACCTGCTTCCTAAAGCTCAAGTGTGGATCACCTCCCGACCTGCAGCATCCAATAACATACCTGCTGATAAAGTTGACCGGGTTACAGAGGTGCGAGGATTCAATGATGACCAGAAGGAGGAATACTTCAAGAAGAGATTCAGTGATAAGGATTTGGCTGAGAAAATCTTGTCACATGTCAAGAAATCAAGGAGTCTTTATATCATGTGTCACATCCCGGTCTTCTGTTGGATCACTGCAAAAGTACTGGAGCACTTGTTTGATCTGCTCCAAACAAAAAAAGAAAAACAAGAAGAGCAGGAAGAGAAGATGCCAAAGACTCTGACTGACATGTACATACACTTTCTGCTGCTGCAATGCAGACAGGCTAATGTGAAGTATGGAGAAGAGGGGACAAGTGAGAGTTCTGATGCAGATTCATGCTGGAATACAAGGAACAAGGAAACAGTCCTATCCTTAGGAAAACTGGCATTTGAGGAGCTAGAGAAAGGAAACCTTCTCTTCACCGAGGAAAACCTGACAGATTGTGATATTGACATACAAAAAACTGCAGTCTTCTCAGGGTTATTCACTCAGATCATACGAGAAGATTGTGGGCTGTTCCAGAAGAAGTTTTTCTGTTTTGTACATCTGAGCATTCAAGAGTTTCTGGCAGCTTTTTATGTCACTCACACATTCAATAACAAAGGTGAAAATCTGCTCACAGAGTCTCCTGCATCAGACCTCTACAAGACAGCAGTGGACAAGGCTTTAAAAAGCAAAAATGGAGACTGGGATCTGTTTGTCCGCTTCCTGCTTGGTCTCTCTCTGGAGACCAATCAAAATCTACTGCAAGAGGTGCTGAAAAAGACAGAAAATCCCAAGAAGACAAACAAGGCAACAGTTGAGTACATCAAAGGGAAGATCAATGAAGACATCAGTGATGCAGATAAAAACCTCAATCTTTTCCACTGTTTGAATGAGCTGAATGACCACTCTCTTGTTGAAGAAGTCAAAAAGTACCTGAAGTCAGAAACAATGGCATTTGAAAATTTCTCAGCCTCCCAGTGGTCGGCTCTGACCTTTGTACTGCTGATGTCAGATGAAAAACTTGATGTGTTTGATCTGAAAAAGTACCTGAAATCAGAGAAAGTTCTTCTGGGAATGTTGCCAGTGGTCAAAGTCTCCAAAACTACTTTGTAAGTACTTTGAAAAATGATTGTTTTTGCAAATATGATTGTACTATCTCACTATAAACAACACTACCATAAAGCTCAGAGTGTAATGCAAAGACTCCATGCAGAAAGTCCACTCTGACAGAGAAACCAGATCTAACACTAAAACATACCCATTAAAAGTCTTAACCAGCACATAACACACACAATGAAAAGCATCAGACCATGAAAACATAACCATAGCAGCTTCATGGAGACCACCCCTTGGTCCTTGTCACCCTGTGACGTCTCCAGGTATAACCTCCTTGACGCAGGCTTGTTTTCCACCCTGATGTGTAAAACAAGTGAAGCTATACCTTAATATAAAGAACCATACACATGCCACCTACCCATTCACTAAGCCAGGATTTTGGGGAGATGGAAGCAGGTCATAAATTAATCCTGGCATCAGTGTGATCCTACCCACCCCACAAATTCCTCTGGTCAAGTTTCTTCTTTAAACATTTTCCAAATTCATCAGCTGACTCTGCGCTCCCAAAGAGATGGTCCTTACATGTAGCAGCCTCTTTTTGCCTCTGAATGAAATGAAGAAATTCAATTTTGTTTGTATAGCACTAAATCATTACATGCATAGTCTGAAGGCACTTTACAGTGTAAGGTAAAGATCTTACAGTATAATAGAGTGAAACCTAACAGTTCCCACAATGAGCAGAACTTGGCGACAGTGGGGAGAAAAAACTCCTTTTTCAGATGAAGTAATTTTAACCTCTGTAGCGCCCCTTTGCCCTCCCGGCTTTAATAGGGGTGGCTCACCTGAGTTCTTTACTTAAAGTGGTATCTCTACCATAAGTCTGTATATACTTTACCTTAATCTAAATACCAAACTGGCATCAATTGAAAACACTGTTAAATCACCCTCACACTTGACTTATTGGCAATATATCAATAAAATAAGCATTCACCAGGTTTTAAAAAAAATATAGGAACTATTTACTTAGAATAACATGGAAAAATCAATACAACATCCGAAAATTTCATCCAATATCAACAATGGGCCCTATAAATCACAGCACATACAAACAAACCTAAATTAATGAATGAATGACTGAAAGTTCAGGCCTGAACGCTGCATGAGAGACAGACACAGCGTCACCCACACACACCTGAGGAGTCACACAGCCAAGATGATGATGACCAAGTCCTCCGCTCGCAACCAGTGCGGCTCCGTCGAGTCCTCGTCCCCTCGTCCGGCTCGTTGCGTAGCAAACCTCGCTAACAGAGTTAGCTTGATGCTAGCACCCTGACGAAGTCCATGCTAAAGCGCTCGCCGATGACGCAGCCATAATCATCATACTTCCCAGATGAGTCGTCCACTCGAGCTGATTAATTCCACCAGCAGCTAACAGGAAGAGTCCTGGTCGCACACTTTCCCCTTATGATGGCAGAAGTAAATAAAACTGTAAATATTACACTTTACGGCTTATAAACACAACGTCCTCAATCGGTGCGTACATCCTCCGCCTCCGTCGTCTCTGCCTCTAACTCCCAGCATACTTCTCTTCCCGCCCTTTGATCTGGACTGTCATTGGCTCATAAATAAACCAATCAAAATCATACATATGAATCTCTTACTGTATACAAATAAAACATCATCACAACATCTCCAGCACTCTTAAAACAGGCAGGTTATCAGGTAGGTAAACAATAAACACACGACATTCCAAACTTATTGTATCATGTAATATTAAAGTTTTTTAACCTCTTTTTAAATACTATTTATTCTATTGATGAATTTACCCCTTTTTTTTTTAACTTATTTGTTTATTCTTATTTATAAACCAAATGGCTTGTAACGCCTAAAGTTAAAAGGGCTACACCTCTAATTATCGTTATTTGGCGTAATGACTGGGATATAAAGGAAGTCATCCTCAGGTGCCGTGTTGGCTCTTTGTTCTTGGCCAAAATTGAGCAACTTCTACATGAGAAATCATCCTCCTTTTTTGTCCACTTGGGCAAGCTACAAGTTGGGCCCATGTAAACTCAAACAGTGTAATGACAGACCACAGCCAATGAGTAGGTCACAAGTGCAACAACACTAACATGATCCCTCACCGTCTTCCCACTTACCATTATCCCAAAGCCAAAGAATTAAACAATGGAAGCCAGTGCAACAGCAACTGAGGTTCACCTGCTCTCTTTCATGTTCCTGGTTTAATAGAAATAACTAGTTTGTTGTTCCACCAGTGACTCTTTGACTTTTCCACAGCTGACACTAATGGCAGAATTTCTGATTACAAATCTTTTCACAGGCTGAGTTGGTGTGAGCTCACTGAGGAGTCCTGCAAAGGTCTAACATCCTCAGTCCTCACGTCTGCATCTTCTAACCTCACAAAGCTCGACCTGAGTCACAATGACCTGCTGGATTCAGGTGTGGTGGCACTTGGTGATGGTCTCAAGAGTGTGCACTGTAAACTGGAGTTTCTCAAGTGAGTGTGCATTGCATTTACTGCACATTTTTATAGCAACAGAAACCCACACAATCAACCAGAAAGAGAAACTTCAAAAATCCCTGTCTGTGTGTGTGTGTGTGTGTGTGTGTGTGTGTGTGTGTGTGTGTGTGTTGTAGGCTGTCAGGTTGTCAGGTGACAGAGGAAGGCTGCTCTGTCCTAGCCTCAGCTATCAAGTTCAACGCAGCTTCTCCCCTGAAACATCTGGATCTGAGTTACAACCACCCGGGAGGGAAAGGAGCGAAGCTGCTCAATGATATAAGAGACGATCCAAAAACGAAGCTGCAGACAGTGTGGTAGGTGGAGACGTCAGGATGTGTGTTTATATGTGTGGTGATGTAGCTGGTCCTCCTACAACAGGTTTTACTGCAACTACTACACTAAAGCAAAATGTAATTGGAGCAAATATCATGAATCACTTTGTTGATTTGATTTGATTCATTACATTCACTTCTAAGATTCACACTCATCAACTGGTTAATTATGACAAGCTAAGCTAAGTCTATTATTGTTCAGTTGAAAATTCCTGTTTGTGACAAAATTACTATCTTCATTTTGTACAGTTTGGACCATGGTGGAGCGCAGCGGTTAAAGCCAGGACTGAAGAAATGTAAGTCTTTCTCTGATTTCCAGTATTTTATTACTTCCTGATAATTTTGAAATGAGGGTCAGATAATATGTCTGTCACCAAACTTCACTGGTAGTACAGGCTGTAATAGTCTGTACTGTAAAAATAGCTACGAGTTTCAAATCAAGTTTAAAATTACAAATAAAAATCATGTTTACCCCTCTTATTTTTAATGTTTTGTCGTCTCTTAACCACACAAAATAACTTCAGCACGCTGAATTGTGTTGTTTGTCTCCGGTAGATGGTGCAGATCTGAAGTTCAATGAAAGCACAACAGGCAAGAGGCTTGTTCTTTGTGATGGGAACAGAAAAGTCAAAACTGTGCGCAATGTGGAGGAAAAGGTTGAACGACCAGAAACTGAGGGCAGGTTTAAGAGGACTCAGGTGTTATGTGAGGTGGGCCTGAAAGGCGTCTGGTACTGGGAGGTGGAGTGGAAAGGGACCGTTGGCATCGCTGTGTCATATGGAGGGGTGGGTAGAAAATGGGACAGCAGTGGTGGATTAGGATGCAATGACATCTCCTGGAGTCTGCTCTGCTCCAAGACTGGATACACTGCCAGGCATGGAAAAATGTCAGAACGTATTCAACTGTCCCCGTGCCAGAAAATAGCAGTGTTTCTGGATTGGGTTGGTGGTTCTCTGAGTTATTACAGTGTCACATCAGGAGAGCTGAGCCTCATACACACCTTCCATGCCAAATTCACAGAACTGCTGTTCCCAGGCTTCTGGTTTAAGAATGGCTCTGTGACTTTGTGTGAGATAGACTGAACGCCTGTGAGATGGGAAAAAGTGATGATGATGAAGTTGATGCTCTACTTGATATTTTGATAGAGTAGCAAAAGCATAACTGCATCATTTCAATACCTTGATTTGAAACATTTATTATGTTTCTTTACATGTTCATACTGTAGGTCAGTGTTAACAATGATGAACCAAAACTGTGAAGTGTCACACTGTTAAATGTAAAACATGCAACACTTAGATGATTGGCAACATTTAGGTTTCACAAATGTCTATGAATAATGTATATTGTGTTTACTATGGAAGCTGAGAAAGGTCATACGCAAATCATTTTTTATGTGAAAACAAAACTTCATTATCTTGGGATAAAACAAATATATATTTGCAGTATGGCCTTTCTTGGCTTCCATACTTCAGATGGCAGCATTTTAAACTCCTCTGTGACTAGTTGTTTTTGTGAGCTTAAAACTGTGGACTATTTTTTTCATTGTTATTATTTTTTGTATTTTTTAATATATTTTTTAAATTATTCTTTGTATTATTTTTTATATTTTTATGATTTTTGTTTATTACTTTATTTTCTGCCTAAATTAATGAAAGCAAGAACTTTCTTAAACTTGTCAGAAGAGCAGAATTTTCAGAAGTTTTTTTTCTACTCAGTGTTCAAACCCACAGTCTGTTAGTAGAGAACCACTGGACTACTGCTATAACGAGCTGCCACAATTTTATCTTTGTTTTTCTTTAATGTAGATTATGGCTGCCGAGGGGGCTTAATTTTGGAATATTAATGTGCATTCACTACACATAATAACATAAATATTTCCCCAATTTTATGTTGTGGTGCCTGTGAAATAATCTGATTGAATAAACAATGCTTCTTCTCTTGAGCTGAACTGATCTGTATATGTGAACAGTAATGTGTTTATATCACTGTATATTTCCTTTGCAAATTGTTTTCTTCTTCTGCTCATTCTGTTAATAAAGTATCTTTTTCTTAATCTACTTTATTCCATTTTGTGACCTATTGTGATTTTAATTACAGTTTAATTAAGTTTAATTGTCTAATTGTTGGAAGGAGCCAGTTGAGGGGGTTCGGGCGTCTGATCAGCGATTGTTTCAACAGTTTCAGATGCTGTTTGTCCACCCAACAAGCTCTCTCACACTGACGCCTTTAGTCCTCACCGTAGCCTTCTGTCTCCTGTCTGCTGTCTCTCCTCACATCCGTGTGTCTTTAACACCCTCAGTCTTTATCTTCCTCACTTTGTGTGCAGTCTGCCTGCCACTTGCACCTGCTACACTTACACAACATGACCAATGGTTTTGACACCGGTTTCCTTGGAATATTTTGATAACCCATTTGAGCCCCCCCCCCGCAGCTCCAAACCAAACATTGAGAAACTAAATCTAATTTAGTCACTAATCTAACTAATCATTTCAGCTCATATAAGAAACCCTTGTTCTTGCCCTGGGTCCAGTGTTTCTGCTACCAAAACATCACTCGCAAGGTTCTGTAAACGATTGTCACTGCCACTAGATCTCAGACCAAAACAAATCCCCACCCCCACCCCAACATGCCCCACAGCTGAACAAATTCATTTTAGTAACAGCAGGTCAGCTAATGTTATCATGCTACTGTAGCCGGTCAGTGGTGAAAACAGGCTTGTAACACATGGAAGAGAAAGGTAAGACTGGGAAAGAAATCCAGCCTTGGACTTATCTGGGACTGCGGTTGCACAAAATGACACTGAAGGAGCCGGCAAAGACACTGATGGAGCCAGTAAGGACCCTTACACTCAACTAGCCCCTTAAAGTATGTGAACTTAGAGAAAATATGTGGTGGGGGGTTGGTCAGCTGCTCGGTCCTACTTGCCGACCTGTAAGGCTGGAGACACACTGGATGTGTGGTGTGTGCATGGCAGCTGGGGAACGTCTTGGTTTTCATTTCATTGCCCTCGTTAACAAATTAGAGCGGACGCACTGCCTGCGTGAGACATGTCTCTCGTGTCACGGAATCTAGAAGTTCAGCATCTTGCCTATTTTTCACGCATGCATCTTGCAGCAAAAATAAACAGAGAAAAGACCTGTTGACAGTCATTTTGTCATCATACCGGCAATATTACACAAAACTGACATGTTCCATGATAGTCACTGTGTCTAGGATCAATCTGAACATGTTGTAGAAATGAAAAATATAAAAATATTTTTTATTAACCATTTAAGCAGCTGCATGTGGAGACAGTGGAGTTTTAAATGCATTTTCTGTCTGTCTGCTAGTATTAGCAGCGAATGAGCAGACACGCAGCCGGTGTGAACACAGGTGTTTTTACGCATCCAGTGGGTCTCCGGTGTGCTTTCACACCCGCACTTTTTAGTCCGGGCAAATCAAACCCTGGTTTGTTTTCTCTCTTGGGTGTGGACTAAAACAATCGCAACGAGACCCTTTTGTGGAGATGGTCTCAGTCTGGTCCCAAATGAACTCTTGAGTGGTTTGTTTTCGGTTTAAAGAGTTAGTCGAGTGGTTGGGGCATGTACCATGTGAGCGCAAGATGCTCTTAGCAGACAGTCACTGGTTTGACTCCCGACTAGCCCGATTCTTTCCTGCATGTCAGTCCCCTCTCTCTACCCCTTTTCCTGTCAGTCTCTACTGTTCTATAATAAAGGCACAAAAAGCCCCCCCCCCCCCCCCCCAAAAAAAGTTCTGAACTTGATCCAATCCAACCAGCAGGGGAACTTGTTTGACTTGGATGGTTAAATGTGATATTAGCATAGTCATTTTACATCCTCAACATTAGCTCCATCCTTCTCAAACATCTTACAGCAGCATGTTCACTCAGTCAGAATCCGTACAGCATTATTACGATGTACTGAAGCAAATCTGTGTTCTGGTGTTGGACAGTATGTAAGGAAATGACCCAGATAGATAGAGCGAGATATTCCCACAGCGAGAATGCAGGCAGACAGTTGAGAAAGAGTGTAGAGTATCTTTGTCTGTGTTTACCTTCCTGCTACCCCCAGACAATCTGACCAATAAGCATATTAAACTGACACTGTTTGTCGTGATGCATTTTGGTTCACTTGAATTTTCCTGTGTGAAAGCAAACCAAACAATCAAGATCGATCCATGGGTGTAATGAAGACACAAATTTGCAAGGACAAGAGACAATGATGACAAGCACAAACGCTAATATACTGTAGAACTCGTGTCTCATATTTCCTTTTATAAGATGATGAATTTCAGTGGGACTCAAAGTGTGAGTGCTGACTGAAAACGAAACTGAAAGTCAGTTCAAGCGGGAGGAGGCAGAGGCACATCCTGCATTAGAAGCAACAGCAGTGTGAATTATACAGGATTGAAGGATTTTAACTTCATCTGTAACGAAGATTGATTTAGTTGTACTTTATCATGTACTTTTATTATTGTAATATTGTAACTTACTATCATGTTGGCCTGTTTCTTAAGATGGGACAAGCTATGTACAGCCTGCATGGCCACTTCCTTGTGCACACATTTCACATCTCTCTACACACCAGAACATACTGCTTGCCTGGTGATGTCTGATGATGTGATACATTAGGGCTTTAAAAATGTACCTTTTGTGATGCTTATTTTCTGTGCACTTGTTTTTTTAATCACATGTGTATTTCATAAATTTATATCATAACATTATTTAGCTGTTGTTTTTGGGAAATGGAAATTAAGCTTTCATAAGCAATATAATGTGCCTTGCTTACTTTCTCTGTTCAGTTGGACTACTCAGATTTATACAGACCTTTGAGGTGATAGAAAAGTTGGAATCAGGCCTTAATCACACCATATTAGATCTGTATCAAACCACACTTCAAAATCAAAGTCCCCATACTAGAGTTGATTCTATTAATCTTTAACTACTGACTTTGTCCTCCTGTGATAACCCTCTAAAAAGTCATAAGACCCTTGGCCATATTTTAATGAGTGTGGAAAGAGGAAATAAACAGTTAAGACAGTCATAACAAAGTAGGCATACAGAACATTTCTCTATGAGAAATATTAAGACATTGACATCTGTCACACTGTACAATTAAAACTGATCCTGTTGATATATTCCACTGAAGTCACACTGTAATGTCTGGCTATAGCCTATTATGTTCTCTACTTATCCTAATGCAACATAACAACAACAACAACAACAACAACAACAACAACAACAACAACAAAACCATCCCTCAAAACAGCCCTGAACACTCAGAACCTGCTCTACCCAATGCAACAAACATCTTTTAGCATTTAAAGGTTTTTTTTTTAACTGATAAGATCCAGCTTCAAACACTGGGAGAGAAAGAGTTTTAAATACTGCTGAGATTGAGCAATATATCTGCAACAGTGCCATCTAGTGAAAACCATATGAAACTTCTCCATGGCAGTGTGGACATGCATGCATGTATTTGTGTTTTCACTTTCACTGAAAACATTTCAGTGTGCTTGTTCATACTGCACAGGTGTGTTTACCCATAGACAGTTTAACCAAAATAGAGCTGCCAATAGATATTGTTTAAGAGGAATCCACAAATGTTTTCATCCCAAAACACATTGTGCATTTGGGAGCCCATAAGCTACTACCACAGTCGACTCTCTAAAAGGAAGCAGGTTGAATAAACTAGCAGTTGGACCAAATAAAAGGAATAAAAGTTTCATTTTGGTGAGGTCTTCAATGTATAACCACACTTTATGGACACACAGATAGATCTGCTGTGGTGAAAATAACGAATCAGCGATCTGAGAGCACAGGAAGGGAAAGTGTAAACAAATATCAGCAGATCACATGGACACCAGTTAACCTGGAGCACCGGCACAGAGGCTGGGTGATGTGCTGCTGTGGATGGAGCCATCTGCAAAAACATGTTTTAGTCATTAAAAAAAAACCCACAGAAAAAAGCCAGTAACAGTTTCAGTGTATGCCATATTTTGAATATTTTCACTGCTTTTTTTTGCCTCAAACAGCCCTTTCCCACATTTCTACAACAAATTATTTTCAACTGATACATGTACAGTTTGTGATGGCCACAGCCACACAAAGTAATATCATCACAATCAGTCTAACTCACCTCAGGAGTTTGTTGTCAACACAGGTTCTTTTCATTTGCAGTCAGCCACACCCAAACAGTATCATTTACAGTCAGTCACACTTAGAATCTGTTAATTTGCTTTTAACCTTACATTGGAGTGGGCACTTCCTGGTCAAGCAAAAGGTGTGGCTGATGCCCAAGGACCCTTTAATCCTGTTGCCAGCTCATTGGGCTGAACCATCTCCTGATGGTACATGGGGGGGATTCTGGGTTTAGTTAGTTTTGTTCAGTATTTAGTTATAGCTGGTGTCCATGTTGTTTAACCCTTTTGATTTAATTGTAATAATTTAAAGGTAACCTCTTTTATTTTGTTATTACTCAGGAATCTGTGCGGCAGCATCCACACCTTTTCCCAACAAATATTAGAAACAAATTGACTCCAGTGAAAAATAACACAGGGTAAAGAGACAGCGTGTTGCTGGAATAAAGCATGAATACCTCTGTTATTTTTCTTATGAGATACAGAAAAGCAGATTTTGCCAACTGGAGTGTCAGCTACATTCAACAAGGAAGAGTCATCTAGAGCCAGGGAGGAAGAATTCTGAAAGACCATGTATGGCCTGCAGGCCACTTCCTTGTGCACATATTTCACATCTCTCTACACACTACAACATATTGTGTGACTGATGATGTCTGATAATGTGCTCACATTAGGGCTGTAGCTTTTAAAATTGTGTTCTTTACCTTTTGTGATGCTTATTTTCTGTGCACTTATTTTTCTAATCACATGTGTATTTCACAAATGTATTGCATAACTTTATTTAGCTGTTGTTTTTGGGAAATGGAAATTAAGCTTTTATAAGCAATATAATGTGCCTTGCTTACTTTCTATGATAAGTTAGACTACTCAGATTTATACAGACCTTTGAGGTGATAGAGAAGTTAGAATCAGTCCTTAATCACACCATATTAGATCTGTATCAAGCCACACATCAAAATCAAGGTCCACATACTACAGTTGATTCTATTAATCATTAACCACTGACATTGTCCTCCCGTGATAACCCTCTAAAAAGTCATAAGACTCCTAGACCTTGGCCAAATTTAAATGAGTGCATCTGGGGAGGAAGAGATTTATCATATAAGTCAGTGTGGACATAGCCTGTGTTAAAACCTGTGTATAGAGAAGATGCTGGGCAGCCTTTGTGTCAAATGTCAAAGCCTATCTAGCCAACACAAATTTGAGGACAAGATTCTGCTACAGCTGTAACGTGGTGAAAAAGACAAGGACCTGGAAATAATGTCGTTCTCTAACAAAGGAACAGGATACAACCACTGCATTCAGCCTCACTGCAGAGCAGAAAACAGGTGAAACTGCCTCTAAAATCAACTTGTCTGAGGAACAAGCGATGGCCACATCAACTAAGAGGTAAGTGGAGCTTAACCAGGGTGTTAACATCAAATCACCTGACTGTGCTTGCTACACTCTTCATACTGAGTAATATTTACAAAAGCCATCTCCTTGTACAGAATGACGTACAGCATTGTATGTGCAGATATTGATACTAGAAGGCTGTTTTCCCTTTCATCTGCTGAAGTGGGAACGATTCTCTGTCCTCACTTTTAAGTTCCCTCTGGAGTTTATTACAGTTTTTCACAAGTGCTAAAATACATTTCTTGAAACCTTCCATGCTTTTCTCAAAACTGTAAACACAAAATCCAGTCGTCAAACTACATTCACCAAACCTCTGACTTCTTTCAAAATCAACCTCATCAACCCCATCTCCTCAAAACTCTTTTATCTTTGCTCAAAATCAAACACTGTTTTCAGATCCTACACAAAAGCAAACAACAGTCTCAGTATAACCTACTACTGTAGGCAATAAAGTAGTGAATGTCTGGATTCAGCACTTGGAAACAGTAAAACAGCAACTTTGCATTATGAAATTGTTGATCTTCGACCCTTTCTGAGTTGCTACAGTGCCTATGTCCTCCTAAACTTCAACCTTCATCAACCCATGCAGTCTGAACTGGCTTATATTAGTTTCGTCATCAAAAAGTGTATCCTGAGTGCATAGTGTGTTTTAGTGAGTGAGAATGTGTTTAGAGTTTTGCAAAAAGGGTAAAGGTGATATACAACTTGTGTCTAATGAGGTGAAAATTGTTCATGGTTTCACGGAACCAGTGAATGATTCAGTAAATAGGTTCAGGCCACTGAGCGTTTGGTTCAGAGAATGTGAGTTAGTGTTTTAGCAATTCAGAAAAACTGTAATTGGTGTTTTATTTAAGCAAGGCAATTGAAAGTGTGTTACATACACATAGTTAAAAAGAACAGAGCATTGAAAAATAAAAAGATAAAAAAGGTGTATAAATACATACAAAGACTGAAAGCAATAAAATAGATAAACAGGCAGAGTGCAGTTATTAGCAGCCATTAAAAGCAGAGATGAACATCAAAGTCTTTAGCTTTTTAAAAAGTAGCCAGCATTGGGGCACATCTATGATCTTCCGGAAATTTATTCCAGCTGCAGCATAAAAAGAGAATGCAGCTTCAAACTGCTTTGTTTTAATCATAATCTGAGAACTGGTGTATCATGTCCAGCTTTCTTGGTTGTTGTTAGAACTCCAGCAGCAGCATTCTGAATCTGTTGTGGCTGCATAAGAGTTTTTTGGGAAGATCTGAGAAAAGACTTTATAGTAGTAATTATAGTAGTAGTAACCTTCTGGAAAATAAATTAGTCTTCTAGATCCTGTTTAGACATGTATCCTGTAGGCTTGATGTGGCAGTCAGCAATAACACCAAGACTTCTCACTTGGTTTTAGGCTTTGAAGAAAGGGACTCAAAATAGGGATGCTTGTTTATAGCAAAAAATCATATTCACAATAATTTTGATCAATATTGACATCACGATAAGTCATAACAGCACACATTCCTTGAACATAAAAAAAAAAAAAAAAAAATTAAAAAGTATTTTTAAGAATGGACTTACTTGAACTTCAAATACAACCCCATTTCCCAAAATGTTGCAACAATGTCAAAGAGAATGAATGAAAACAGAATGATTTGCAAATCATGTAAACCCATATTTAATTGAAAATAGAACAAAGACAACATATCAAATGTTGAAATGCTGAAATTGTATTGTTTTATGAAAAAAATCTGCTCAATTTGAATTTGACTGGAGAAATTGTGTAATGCTAAAGAAGAAAAAACACCTGCTTGAATAGCTCACAACTAATTAGGCTAATTGGCAACAGGTCAGTTGATAATTGGGTATAAAAAGAGCCTGCCAGAGAGGCAGAATCTCTGTGCAGTGAAGATGGGGAGAGGTTCACCACTCTGAAACACTGCATGAGCAAATAGTGCATCTGTTAAGTGTTCACAGCACTTCACTTTTTCCACATTTTGTTATATTACAGCCTTATTCCAAAATGGATTAAATTCATTTTTTACCTCAAAATTCTACACAAAATCCCCCATAATGACAAAGTGAAAAAAGTTTGCTTGAAACTTAAATGCAAATTTATTAAAAATAAAAAACACAAGTATTCACATCCTTTGCTCAATACTTTGTTGAAGCACCTTTGGCAGCAATTACAGCCTCAAGTCTTTTTGAGTATGATGCTACAAGCTTGGCACACCTATTTTTGGGCAGTTTCTCCCATTCTTCTTTGCAGAACTTCTCAAGCTCCATTAGGTTGGATGGGGAGCGTCGGTGCACAGCCATTTTCATATCTTTCCAGAGATGTTCAATCAGGTTCAAGTCTGGGCTCTGGCTGGGCCGCTCAAGGACGTTCACAGAGTTGTCCTGAAGCCACTCCTTTGTTATCTTGGCTGTGTGCTTAGGGTCGTTGTCCTGTTGGAAGATGAGCCTTTGCCCCAGTCCAAGGTCGAGAGTGTTCTGGAGCAGGTTATCATCAAAGATGTCTATGTACATTGCTGCATTCATCTTTCCCTCAACCCTGACTAGTCTCCCAGTTCCTGCTGCCGAAAACATCCCCACAGCACGATGCTGCCACCACCATGCTTCACTGTGGGGATGGTATTGGCCAGGTGATGAGCGGTGCCTGGTTTCCTCCAGACATGACGCTTGGCATTCAGGCCAAAGAGTTCAATCTTTGTTTCATCAGACCAGAGAATTCTGTTTCTCATGGTCTGAGAGTCCGTCAGGTGCCTTTTGGCAAACTCCAGGCGGGCTGTCATGTGCCTTTTACTGAGGAGTGGCTTCCGTCTGGCCACTCTACCATACAGGCCTGATTGGTGGAGTGCTGCAGAAATGGTTGTCCTTCTGGAAGGTTCTCCTCTCTCCATAGAAAAATGCTGGAGCACTGTCAGAGTGGCCATCAGGTTCTTGGTCACCTCCCTGACTAAGGCCCTTCTGCCCCAATCGCTCAGATTGGCTGGGCTTCCAGCTCTAGGAAGAGTCCTGGTGGTTCCAAACTTCTTCCATTTACTGATGATGGAAGCCACTGTGCTCATTGGGACCTTCAATGCTGCAGGAATGTTTCTGTACCCTTCCCCAGATCTGTGCCTCGATACAATCCTGTCTCGGAGGCCTACAGACAGTTCCTTGGACTTCATGGCTTGGTTTGTGTTCTGACATGGACTGTCAACTATGGGACCTTATATAGACAGGTGTGTGTCTTTCCAAATCATGTCCAATCACCTGAATTTACCACAGGTGGACTCCAATCAAGTTGTAGAAAGTTGTAGAAGGATGATCAGTGGAAACAGGATGCACCTGAGCTCAATTTTGAGTGTCATGGCAAAGGCTGTGAATATTTATGTACATGTGATTTTTTTTTAATTTTTTAATTTTTAATATATTTGCAAAAATCTCAAGCAAAATTTTTCACTTTGTCATTATGGGGTATTGTGTATAGAATCTTGAGGTAAAAAATTAATTTAATCCATTTTGGAATAAGGCTGTAACATAACAAAATGTGGAAAAAGTGAAGCGCTGTGAATACTTTCCGGATGTACTGTAGTGCAACAGTTTAAAAATAATGATCCTCAGCGTAAAATTACAAAGAATTTCAGCATTCAGAGAATCCAGAGAAATCACTGTGAGCAAGGGACAAGCCCGAAAAACCAGTATTGAGTGGCCGTGATCTTCAGGTCCTCACACACTTCTGAAAACTGTTGTCTCTGAACACAGTTCGTCGCTGCTTCATCCACAAAAGCAGGTTGAATCTCTACCATGCAAAAAAGAAACCATATCTAAACAAGATCCAGAAATGTCTCCGACTTCTCCATGCCCGAGCTCATTAATGCTGAACGGTATATACAGGTTTTGGAGCGACATATGCTGCCATCCAGACGTCATTTTCAGAGAAGGCCTTGCATGTTTTAACAAGACAACACCAAACCATATTCTGTGCGTATTACAACAGCATGGCTCTGTAGTAGAAGAGTCCAGACACAAAACTGGCTTGCCTGCAGTCCAGACCTGTCACCCATTGAAAATATTTGTTGCATCATGAAACAAAAAATTGATAAAGGAGACCCCAAACTGCTCAGCAGTTGAAATCCTATATCAGGCAAGAATGGGACAACATTTCACTTTCAAAACTCCAGCAACTGATCTGCTCAGCTCCTAAACATTTACAGTGTTGTTAAAAGAAGAAATGATGCAACACAGTGATAAACACGACCCTATCACAACTTCTTTTTAAACGGGTTGCTGGCATCAAATTCAAATTGAGCCTATATTTTTCATAAAACAATAAAATTTCTCAGTTTCAACATTTAATATGTTGTTTTTGTTCTATTTTCAATTAAATATGGGTTTACATAATTTGCACATCATTGTATTGTGTTTTTATTCACATTTTACACAGTGTCCCAACTTTTTTGGAAACGGTTGTACATTTCAATGGAAAAACAAATAAAAAAGCAAATAAAAAAATGTGATAAATGATTAAAATAATAAATATCATTTATTTCGATTTCATTTTTTTAAATAATAGTATACATAGATAAATAAACATAAATAAACATACTTTAAAAAAAGGCACAAAAATTAGTTGGGATAAAATTAATTTACACGTAAATCCATTGTAATTGTGTGTACAAAAAGTGAAGCACTGCATTTTGTTCTACAATCTGTGTTACAGCCCACTTGAGGAAGGAAGACCAGTCTCTCCTGCACCCAGCAACGTCTCCATGAAAAGCGACTGGTCCAAGGACAACCCCCTAAACTTCAGTCATGAAAAACCAGGGTAAGACATTTTTGAAATGTTGGGAATTTGATACAGTGAGATTTGAAGTTAAAGAGAAAATAAACTGAAAAGGATGACTCTGAGTAAGCGAGAAAAATATAATAAGGCCAATAATGTGAAAGATGTTAAGATTTGACACTGTAAACAATATTTTACAATCTGTGTTACAGTCTGTTTGAGAAAGACAGACCAGTCTCTCCTGCACCCAGTGATGTTTCCATGAAAAGTGACTGGTCCAAGGACAACCCTCTCAACTTCAGCAAAGAACCAGGGTAAGATATTTTAGTAATGTTGGTGCTTTGACAGTGAGATTTGGAGTTAAAGAAAAAATAAACTGTAAATTACATTTTGAAACTCAAAAGTAATGTTGAAGATGTTACGTGTTAATGTTTGACACTGTAAAAACATTTTACAATCTGTGTTACAGCCTGCTTGAGAAAGACAGACCAGTCTCTCCTGCACCCAGTGATGTTTCCATGCAAAGTGATTGGTCCAAGGACAACCCTCTCAACTTCAGTAAAGGAGACCCAGGGTAAGATATTCTGGTAACGTTAGGGCTTTGACACAGTGAGATTTGTTGTCAAATAGAAAATAAACTGAAAACAATGACTGAGATAGTGAGAGAGGTATTGTAAGTTCTACTCATCAATAATGTGAAAGATGTTAAGGTTTGACACTGTCCAAAGACAACCCTCTCAACTTCAAGACTGAGCCATATTAAGAAAAACAATATGCTTGCTCACTGTTGTAGCAGTATCATTGTATGGTTATCTTTAATGTCACACTCCAGTGACAATACAGAGTCCTACATTAAACATTAAAGGACTGCTTTGATTGTTAGGTGTGGGAGGTTTTAACTCAGGGCAGTTTAGAGGAAGCCACTGACATTCTCACTACATCACCTTCTATGAGGAGATGGCAGTCCCCACAAAATCTATCAAGGTATTTCCTAACAACAAGCCCTGGATCACAAAAGCCTTGAAAACCACCCTCAATGAAAAGAAAATTGCATTTAATTCAGGAAACAGAATAGAGTCTAAATTCATTCAGCAAGTTGAACAGACAAATAAAAAAAGGTAGAGAAACTTTTCCAGAAAGGCAAACCCAGAGATGTCTGACGGGGTGTCAAAACACTGGCTGGCCTCCCTAGCAATACAACTGCGTCCAACTTTGAGGTCTGTGCCAACATAGCAGAGAACCTGAACAACTTCTACTGTAGGTTTGACCAGCACAATTACTCAGTAGAGAGGGAGGAGCTAATATCAGACCTGGCTGCCATGTCACTCTCCTCCGCAACCTTGGAACTGCATCCCGGGGAGGTAGAATTCATCCTGAGGGAAACAAATTAAGACACCTTGGCCTGACCGGATGTGTGGACGTTTGCTGAGGGCCTGCTGCAGCCAGCTGTCCAGTGACTTCGGTGAGCTCTTCAACTGCTCCTTGTCAGAACACTCAATACCCATAATATGGAAATCCTCTATCATCTGCCCAGTACCCAAAAAAAGCAATCCCACCTGCGATAACAACTTCCGACCTGTAGCGTTAACATCTCTGGTAATGAAAAGCTTGGAGAGGCTTGTTCTTACCCAGCTACAAAAGGAAGTAGGCATGCCCTGAACAAAATCCATCTCAATCCTTCCAACAAAATTATCAGAATGAGCAACAAAATTATTGGTCTTGAACTGGAACCACTCAGTACCGTCTACATTAGACGGACCAGATGAAAAGGCCTTCAAATAGCATCTGACCCCACACATACACTCAACATTCACTATAGTCTCCTCCCCCCTGGCTGCAGATTCCGATCACTACCACTCAGGACTAAATGGGCCACAAGTTCCGTGCCCACCTCTATTAGACTCATTAACACCTGAGTTAACCTCTGCTGGTTTTATTTATTTATGGTTTTTAGTTATGTATTTTTTAAACACTTTTATGCCTTAGTTTCAGGGACATTTAATTTTTTAAGGCACACTTGTATGTGGTGTCATGTATGTGTTATGTACTTGACGCTTTTAACACAAATGAAGCTCCTAACAGAAAAATAAAGTAACTTTGACCTTTGATCTACATTTTCCTGCTTTGGTGTTCGGTGTCAACCTTTCTTTCTGTCATATCTTCAGGTATGTGGGGAAGTGCGCGAGAGAGATTGATTGGCAAGCAGAAGTTGACACGCTTACTGTTGTGTTGCACCCCCCTGAACACCATACGGGACAGTTCATGGGATTGGGATATGACAGGAGTATTTATGTGGGAGTGGGATTGGATAGGAGTGAAAATCCAGTCCCGTGTCACCCTCTACTAGTTACCTGTCAAGGAGCCTAGGATTATCCTCAATGTGCAAGTATTAAAAAAAAAAAAATTGCCCTCCTTCTTGCTAAGCCCCGGCCTTTGTCAGCGGAACACGGTCACACCCATGATAATGATCGAAACTAAAGATGCAACGGCTGGAAGTCAAACCAGCTCTCAGATACAATACGCTGCCACCACCACGAGAGGGCAGTAAAGTACATGATGAAGGCAAACAGGCAGATTCTCTGTGGGGCAAAAAATTGTTCTGAGATCAGATCAGGAAGAGAGATATCACTTCCACTTCAGTATACTTCTAATTGGTCTCTATTTTTAGCTTTAACTGGGCAAACACTGTTTGCCTTGCTTAACGTAAGCTGAGCACTGACCAATGTAATGAACATGAATACTGGATATCTTACTTATCTTTTTTATCTGTTATGTTAATCTTTTTTGTTAACACAAAAGCCTTGAAGGACTTAATTACATCACTGAATTTACACAGATTACACATTACATTAAATTACCAAAAATGTGTAAACTGAGCACTGATCAGTGAAATGTTTTGTCTGTGCTGAAGCCGGCTCCAGAAACAGAGGCCAGAGTCCAGCAGTTCTACCAAGAAGAGCGTCCAGTCTGAGGATGACCCACTTCAATTCACCACACACTCAGGTACTCAAACAAGGATACATTTAACAAAGGAATTAAAACTACATAACACTGGATATTCATAGTCACATTTTAACATTATACTGCTATATTCCTCTCTGGGCTTTAACTGAAGGTAAAACACAATCCCACACTGACACTATATTTAATAGTTGCCATCATATTCTTCTTGTGAAATTAATGCAGTGTTTCATTTTAAGTTTTTATAATTTCTATTGTATTTTGTCATGTTAGAGAAAGATGCCAAACACCAACTCAAGGCACACCTGCAGAAGAAATTCCTCAAAGATTATAAAGATGAACAGAGTCAACGTGAGAGTCACACAGAACTCTACAAGATAAAAAGTGTCACAAACAAGGACGATAAAGGAACACTGGTAAAAAGCTACAATGAAATATTTAAATCTTCATGGATGAACACAGTGAAATCAGTGCTAATGAAGGGAGTGGCTGGTGTTGGTAAAACATGTCAAACAAGGATGCTCATGATTGACTGGGCAAAAGAAAAATCCAACAAAGACATAGACTTGATAGTACCATTTCATTTAAGTGAACTGAATTCAAGAAGAGGTGAAACTCTAAGCATGGAAGATCTGCTTAATCATTTCTTTAATGACATCAAGCTACAAAGCGTTCCTACCTATGACAAGTATAAAGTTGTTTTTGTCCTTGATGGCCTGGAAGAATGTCAACTTCATCTTGACTTTGAAAACAACAAGGAGCTGACTGATATAAAAGAGAGAGCCTCCATGGATGTGCTGCTAACAAACCTCATCAAGGGGAATTTACTTCCCTCTGCTCGTCTCTGGATCATCTCTCAACCTTCAGGAGTTGACAAGATTCCTCCTGAATATATTCAGAGAGTGACAGAATGTCGAGGTAAGAGAGAGATTCACACTAACACTGACAGTTTTCAATGACACCTACAGTCAAAATAGAAAAAGTGTCGTCATCACACTGTTCTATAATTTATTTGTAAACTCAAGCATTTCAGAAACGTAAGACAATAAAATTAAGATGTTTTCTGTGTCATATTATTTAGGATGAGGCAGATGAATTTGATAGAACACAGTGCAAGATTATGGAGATGATCAGGGTTAGTTCAGGGTTAACAATTTTCAAATGGGAATTTAAAATGTAATCAAGACAAAAGATACATATTAAAATACATTTCTTGAGTTTTATTTCATAAGAAGAGAGGTAGATATAACATCCAAAAATTGCTTTTTTTTTAATTTTTTACAAACAAAGAAATAGAACAGAGGAAATATTCAGCACAGCAGCACATGCTGACACTGGATTATATAGATGCCTTCATTTAACTCCAGAATGCAAAATTACTGCCATTACAACATAACTGCTTTTCTGAAGTCTCTGAATAATTTCTATTGTATTTTCTCACTTTAGAGAAAGATGCCAAACCCAAACTCAGAGCACACCTGCAGAAGAGAATCCTCGAAGATTATAAAGATGAACAGAGTCAACGTGAGAGTCACTCAGAACTCTACAAGATAAAAGGAGTCAAAAACAAGGACGATAAAGGAACAGTTGTAAAAAGCTACAATGAAATATTTGAATCTTCATGGAAACAAAAGAAGACAACAGTGCTAATGAAGGGAGTGGCTGGTGTTGGTAAAACATCTCAAACAAGGATGCTCATGATTGACTGGGGAAAAGGAAAATCCAACAAAGACATAGACTTGATAGTACCATTTCATTTCAGTGAACTGAATTCAAGAAGAGGTGAAACTCTAAGCATGAAAGATTTGCTTAATCATTTCTTTAATGACATCAAGCTGCAAAGAGTTCCTACCTATGACAAGTATAAAGTTGTTTTTGTCCTTGATGGCCTGGAAGAATGTCAACTTGATCTTGACTTTGAAAACAACAAGGAGCTGACTGATATAAAAGAGAGAGCCTCCATGGATGTGCTGCTAACAAACCTCATCAAGGGGAATTTACTTCCCTCTGCTCGTCTCTGGATCATCTCTCGACCTTCAGGAGTTGTCAAGATTCCTCCTGAATATATTCAGACAGTGACAGAATGTCGAGGTAAGAAACAAGGACATTTTCATAGCTTTTACTACACTATGTGATCAATATGTGTCGTTATTTTTATTAGATTGAGAAGTTTAAAGAATAAAACAAAAGCTGGTCTAATATGCTGAATTGTTCTGTTTACTCAGAGACCGCGAAGCGACGGCAGCAGCTGGTATCAAACCTGAAGAAAAGATTTCTTCGAGAATACACTCTAGTTGAAGACACCAATCATCCTAACCAGAAGAACACAGAACACATCATTAGACAAGACACTGAAGAAGTCAATGATGAAGAGAAAAATGAGCAGACTGAGTCAAAATCTTTGACAATAGTGAATGCAACATCTGAAATCTTCAAAGGTGAAGAAGGACAACGTATCAGAACTGTGCTGACTATCGGAGAAGCTGATATTGGAAAATCCTTCCATGTGCAGAAATTCATAAAAGAGTGGGCTGGAAAAAGTTCAGTTTTTACTAGTGTGAAAAATTTGTTCTGGGGCATAGCCAAAGATGATGAAGAGCTTCTATTTCCACTTACTTTTTCTAAGCTGAATATGATAAAAGAGGAAGAAGTCAGTTTGGTGGGACTTCTGAATTATTTCTTCAAGGAAACCAAAGAATGTGTCATATCTAACTATTCACATTTCAAAGTTTTATTTGTCTTGGATGGTTTGGATGCATCTGAACTTCCTCTTGATAAGAGTGACGTCTTGACAGATGTGAGAGAGCCAGCCTCAGTGGATGTGGTACTGACAAACCTCATCAAAGGAAACCTGCTTCCATCTGCCCAGCTCTGGATAACCTCCCGACCTTCACCTGCTAAACGTCTGCCTGATAATTCATTTGACAGGATGACAGAAATACGAGGTAAGATCATAAAAAAACTTTATAATGTGAAGACTTTTTTGCTTTATCTCTGTTGAAATTTGAAATCTGATTTTTTTTTTTTTTTTTGAATGTGCATTATGATGACAGACTTGCAGGTGGTACAGATCTTTCATTACTCCTGCTCAACTATCTTGCACATCAAGTCAAAAGAAAAAAGTTTATTTATTTGTTGCATTTGCTTGTTGTTCAATTTGCAGTTGAAGTCATTTTTTGGTTTGATATTATACCTTTTAGTAAGAAGGTCCTGGGTTTGAACCCCGGGCCTGGGGCCATTCTGTGTGGAGTTTGTTCTCCCCATGTCTGGGTGCTCAGGCTTCCTCCCACAGTCCAAAGACGTGCACCTTAGGTTGATTGGTGACTCTAAATTGCCCATAGGTGTGTGAGTGAGTTTGTGTGTGGTTGTCACTCTTTGGACAAACTTTACTTCACTATTGGCTGGATTGTGTGTAATTAAACGGATCTAAAAAAATCATGTATTCCTATGTGCTTTGGTAATTTCTGTCAACAATAACTTAAAAATGTTTTCTCACAGAGAAGCCTGATGTCACAAGTCAACGGAAACTCAAATCTCAGCTGAAGGAGCAATTTGCCCGGGTGTCTGAGGGGATTGATAAGCAGAAAACCTCTGCTCTTCTGAATGATATCTACACGGATCTCTACATCATAGAAGGGGAGAGGGGAGAGGTCAATGCTCAGCATGAGTCCAGACAGGTTCAAGAGGCAAAATTCAAACCAATGAGAGAAGAAACACCCATTAAATATCATGACATCTTCAAACCCGCATCTGGAGAAATTAAACCCATTAGAACTGTGTTAACTATTGGAGTGGCAGGCATTGGAAAAACATTTGCATCAATGAAGTACATGCTGGACTGGGCAGAGAGTACGGCAAATAAAAACATACATTTTACATTTCCACTTCCTTTCCGGGAACTGAATTTGAGAAAAGACGGAGAACTCAGTTTTGAGGAACTTATTCATCAGTTCTTCCCTGCTATGAGGAAATCAGAAATAAAAAACTATGACAAGTACCAAATTCTGATTGTCCTGGATGGCCTAGATGAATGTCGCCTTGATCTTAACTTCAGTGAATGCATGGTTTGGACAGATGTGAGAAAGGTAACTAAAGTGAATGTCCTGCTAGCAAACCTCATCAAAGGAAACCTGCTTCCTGAGGCTCAAGTCTGGATCACCTCCCGACCTGCAGCATCCAATAACATACCTGCTGATAAAGTTGACCGGGTTACAGAGGTGCGAGGATTCAATGATGACCAGAAGGAGGAATACTTCAGGAAGAGATTCAGTGATAAGGATTTGGCTGAGAAAATCTTGTCACATGTCAAGAAGTCAAGGAGTCTTTATATCATGTGTCACATACCGGTCTTCTGTTGGATCACTTCAAAAGTTCTGGAGGACTTGTTGAACCCACCCCAAAAAGAAGAAGAGAAAACAGAAGAAGAGCAGGAAGAGAAGATGCCAAAGACTCTGACTGACATGTACATACACTTTCTGCTGCTGCAATGCAGACAGGCTAATGTGAAGTATGGAGAAGAGGGGACAAGTGAGAGCTCTGATGCAGATTCATGCTGGAATACAAGGAACAAGGAAACAGTCCTATCCTTAGGAAAACTGGCATTTGAGGAGCTAGAGAAAGGAAACCTTCTCTTCACAGAGGAAAACCTGACAGATTGCGATATTGACATAGAAAAAACTGCAATCTTCTCAGGGTTATTCACTCAGATCATACGAGAAGATTGTGGGCTGTTCCAGAAGAAGTTTTTCTGTTTTGTCCATCTGAGCATTCAAGAGTTTCTGGCAGCTCTTTATGTCACCCACACATTCAATAACAAAGGTGAAAATCTGCTCACAGAGTCTCCTGCATCAGACCTCTACAAGACAGCAGTGAACAAGGCTTTAAAAAGCAAAAATGGAGACTGGGATCTGTTTCTCCGCTTCCTGCTTGGTCTCTCTCTGGAGACCAATCAAAATCTAATGCAAGAGGTGCTGAAAAAGACAGAAAATCCCAAGGAGACAAACAAGGCAACAGTTGAGTACATCAAAGGGAAGATCAATGAAGACATCAGTGATGCAGATAAAAACCTCAATCTTTTCCACTGTTTGAATGAGCTGAATGACCACTCTCTTGTTGAAGAAGTCAAAAAGTACCTGAAGTCAGAAACACAGGCATTTGAAAATTTCTCAGCCTCCCAGTGGTCGGCTCTGACCTTTGTGCTGCTGATGTCAGATGAGAAACTTGATGTGTTTGATCTGAAAAAGTACCTGAAATCAGAGAAAGTTCTTCTGGGAATGTTGCCAGTGGTCAAAGTCTCCAAAACTACTTTGTAAGTAGTTTGAAAAATGATTGATCTTGCAAATATGATTGTACTATCTCACTATAAACAACACTACCATAAAGCTTAGAGTGTAATGCAAAGAGTTCATGCAGAAAGTCCACTCTGACAGAGAAACCAGATCTAACACTACATGTAACACTAAAAAACACCCATTAGAAGTGTTAAACAGCACTTAACACAAACAATTAAAAGCCACAGACCATAAAAACATAACCATAGCAGCCTTATGAAGACCACCCCATGGTCCTTGTCACCCTGTGACATCACCAGGTATAACAGGCTTTACAGGCTTGTTTTCCACCCTGATGTTTTCCACCCTGATGTGTAAAACAAGTGAAGCTATACCTTAGTACAAAGAACCATACACATGGCACCTACCTATTCACTAAGCCAGGATTTTGGGGAGATGGAAGCATTTCATAAATTAATCCTGGCATCAGTGTGATCCTACCAACCCCCCAAATTCCTTTGGTCAAGTTTCTGCTTTAAACATTTTCCAAATTCATCAGCTGACTCTGCGTTCCCAAAGAGATGGTCCTTACATGTAGCAGCCTCTTTTTGCCTCTGAATGAAAATTAAAATGAAGTTAAATTTAGTTTGTATAGCACTAAATTATTACATACATAGTCTCAAGGCACTTTACAGGGTAAGGTAAAGATCTTACAATATAATAGAGTGAAACCTAACAGTTCCCACAATGAGCAGCACTTGGTGACAGTGGGGAGGAAACACTCCTTTTTAAGAGGAAGTAATATCTTCAAGAAGCAAACAACCTCAAGACCCACATTAACCTCTAATTATCATTATTTGGCATAATGACAAGGGATACAAAGGAAGTCATCCTCAGGTGCCGTGTTGGCTCTTTGTTCTTGGCCAAAATTGAGCAACTTCTACATGAGAAATCATCCTCCTTTATTGTCCACTTGGGCAATCTACAAGTTGTTGTAAACTCATAATTAGTGTAATAACAGACTACAGCCAATGAGTAGGTCACAAGTGCAACAACACTAACATGATCCCTCACCGTCTTCCCACTTACCATTATCCCAAAGCCAAAGAATTAAACAATGGAAGCCAGTGCAACAGCAACTGAGGTTCACCTGCTCTCTTTCATGTTCCTGGTTTAATAGAAATAACTAGTTTGTTGTTCCACCAGTGACTCTTTGACTTTTCCACAGCTGACACTTCTGGCAGAATTTCTGATTACAAATCTTTTCACAGGCTGAGTTGGTGTGAGCTCACTGAGGAGTCCTGCAAAGGTCTAACATCCTCAGTCCTCACGTCTGCATCTTCTAACCTCACAAAGCTCGACCTGAGTCACAATGACCTGCTGGATTCAGGTGTGGTGGCACTTGGTGATGGTCTCAAGAGTGTGCACTGTAAACTGGAGATTCTCAAGTAAGTGTGCATTGCATTTACTGCACATTTTTATAGCAACAGAAACCCACACAATCTTTGCACAGCAGTGTAGCAATAATTTTGATGAAGTAAATTTGCATCTTCAGAGCACAGCATAAGCTCCAGATGAGGACAGTGGGTGTGTCTTTCCTCAGTTCTTGAAGTAACTTCCTGTTTTTCCTATTCCTATTTTTTTGGCTCAACCGCAGCAGCAGGGCCAACCTCATAATCACGAATGTCTGTAACTGACTGACTGTCTCAAACCTTGGATTATTAGTCTTATTGGGCCGTGTTTCAGTCACTGTCTCAAATATGTTCCATTGTCTGACAACAGAAACAGAAAAACATGTATTCAAAGTAAAGAAGATGTTGTCATTGACACTTGAATAGTGTTGATATCTAATATGGGGCAATCAAGACTATTCAAGTGTGAGTGCATTGTGTATAAACACAATCTGCCATCAAATAAAAAACTAATTTGGGATGTAAAAACCAGAAAGAGAAACTTGAAAAACCTGTGTGTGTGTGTGTGTGTGTGTGTGTGTGTGTGTGTGTGTGTGTGTGTGTGTGTGTGTGTGTGTGTGTGTGTGTGTGTGTGTATGTGTGTGTGTGTATGTGTGTGTGTGTGTGTGTGTGTGTGTGTTGTAGGCTGTCAGGTTGTCAGGTGACAGAGGAAGGCTGCTCTGTCCTAGCCTCAGCTATCAAGTCCAACGCAGCTTCTCCCCTGAAACATCTGGATCTGAGTTACAACCACCCAGGAGAGAAAGGAGCGAAGCTGCTCACTGATATAAGAGACGATCCAAAAACGAAGCTGCAGATAGTGTGGTAGGTGGAGATGTCAGGATGTGTGTTTATATGTGTGGTGATGTAGCTGGTCCTCCTACAACAGGTTTTACTGCAACTACTACACTAAAGCAAAATGTAATAGGAGCAAAAACCATGAATCACTTTGTTGATTTGATTCATTATGTTCACTTCTAAAATTCACACTCATCAACTGGTTAATTATGACAAGCTAAGCTAAGTGGTTGCGTCTCTGTTATTGTTCAGTTGAAAATTACTGTTTGTGACAAAATTACTATCTTCATTTTGTACAGTTTGGACCATGGTGGAGCGCAGCGGTTAAAGCCAGGACTGAAGAAATGTAAGTCTTTCTCTGATTTCCAGTATTTTATTACTTCCTGATAATTTTGAAATGAGGGTCAGATAATATGTCTGTCACCAAACTTCACTGGTAGTACAGGCTGTAATAGTCTGTACTGTAAAAACAGCTACAAGTTTTAAATCAAGTTTAAAATTACAAACAAAAATCATGTTTACCCCTCTTATTTTTAATGTTTTGTTGTCTCTTAACCACACAAAATGCACTCAGCACGCTGAATTGTGTTGTTTGTCTCCGGTAGATGGTGCAGATCTGAAGTTCAATGAAAGCACAACAGGCAAGAGGCTTGTTCTTTGTGAAGGGAACAGAAAAGTCAAAACTGTGCGCAATGTGGAGGAAAAGGTGGAACGACCTGAAACTGAGGGCAGGTTTAATAGGACTCAGGTGTTATGTGAAGAGGGTCTGAAAGGCCTCTGGTACTGGGAGGTGGAGTGGAAAGGGACCGTTGGCATCGCTGTGTCATATGGAGGGGTGGGTAGAAAATGGGACAGCAGTGGTGGATTAGGATGCAATGACATCTCATGGAGTCTGCTCTGCTCCAAGACTGGATACACTGCCAGGCATGGAAAAATGTCAGAACGTATTCAACTGTCCCCGTGCCAGAAAATAGCAGTGTTTCTGGATTGGGTTGGTGGTTCTCTGAGTTATTACAGTGTCACATCAGGAGAGCTGAGCCTCATACACACCTTCCATGCCAAATTCACAGAACTGCTGTTCCCAGGCTTCTGGTTTAAGAATGGCTCTGTGACTTTGTGTGAGATAGACTGAACGCCTGTGAGATGGGAAAAAGTGATGATGATGAAGTTGATGCTCTACTTGATATTTTGATAGAGTAGCAAAAGCATAACTGCATCATTTCAATACCATGATTTGAAACATTGATTATGTTTCTTTACATGTTCATACTGTAGGTCAGTGTTAACAATGATGAACCAAAACTGTGAAGTGTCACACTGTTAAATGTAAAACATGCAACACTTAGATGATTGGCAACATTTTGGTTTTCACCAATGTCCATTAATAATGTACATTGTGTTTACTATGGAAGCTGAGAAAGGTCATACGCAAATCATTTTTTATCCCTTCATCTCGGAGCGGAGTAAGTGTTCCGTTACTGAGAAAACAAAGCTTCATTACGTTGGGATAAAACAAATATATATTTGAAGTATGGCCTTTCTCGGCTTCCATAATTCAGATGGCAGCATTTAAAACTCCTCTGTGACTAGTTGTTTTTGTGAGCTTAAAACTGTGGACTGTTTTTTTTCATTGTTATTATTTTTTGTATTTTTTAATATTTTTTTTTATTATTCTTTGTATTATTTTTTATATTTTTATGATTTTTGTTTATTACTTTATTATCTGCCTAAATTAATGAAAGCAAGAACTTTCTTAAACTTGTCAGAAGAGCAGAATTTTCAGAAGAGTTTTTTTTCTACTCAGTGTTCAAACCCACAGTCTGTTAGTAGAGAACCACTGGACTACTGCTATAACAAGCTGCCACAATTTTATCTTTGTTTTTCTTTAATGTAGATTATGGCTGCCGAGGGGGCTTAATTTTGGAATATTAATGTGCATTCACTACACATAATAACATAAATATTTCCCCAATTTTATGTTGTGGTGCCTGTGAAATAATCTGATTGAATAAACAATGTTTCTTCTCTTGAACTGAACTGATCTGTATATGTGAACAGTAATGTGTTTATATCACTGTATATTTTCCTTTGCAAATTGTTTTCTTCTTCTGCTCATTCTGTTAATAAATTATCTTTTTCTTAATCTACTTTATTCCATTTTGTGACCTATTTTGATTTTTATTACAGTTTAATTAAATTTAATTGTCTTATTGCTGAAAGGAGCCAGTTGAGGTGGTTTGGGCGTCTGATCAGCGATTGTTTCAACAGTTTCAGATGCTGTTTATCCACCCAACAAGCTCTCTCACACTGACGCCTTTAGTCCTCACCGTAGCCTTCCGTCTCCTGTCTGCTGTCTCTCCTCACATCAGTGTGTCTTTAACACCCTCAGTCTTTATCTTCCTCACTTTGTGTGCAGTCTGCCTGCCACTTTCACCTGCTACACTTACACAACATGACCAATGGTTCTGACACCGGTTTCCTTCGAATATTTTGATAACCCATTTGAGCCCCCCCGCAGCTAACCGTTCAGTCTCCAAACCAAACATTGAGAAACTAAATGGAAACATATCCTGAACATTATTCAATCATTTCAGCTCATATAAGAAACTCTTGTTCTTGCCCTGGGTCCAGTTTTTCTGCTTCCAAAACATCACTCGCAAGGTTCTGTAAACGATTGTCACTGCCACTAGATCTCAGACCAAAACAAATCCCCACCCCCACCCCAACATGCCCCACAGCTGAACAAATTCATTTTAGTAACAGCAGGTCAGCTAATGTTATCATGCTACTGTAGCCGGTCAGTGGTGAAAACAGGCTTGTAACACATGGAAGAGAAAGGTAAGACTGGGAAAGAAATCCAGCCTTGGACTTATCTGGGACTGCGGTTGCACAAAATGACACTGAAGGAGCCGGCAAAGACACTGATGGAGCCAGTAAGGACACTTACACTCAACCAGCCCCTTAAAGTATGTGAACTTAGAGAAAATATGTGGTGGGGGGTTGGTTGGCTGCTTGGTCCTGCTTGCCTACCTATAAGGCCGGAGACACACTAGATGCGTAGTGTGTGCATGGCAGCTGGGGAACGTCTTGGTTTTCATTTCATTGCCCTCGTTAACAAATTAGAGTGGACGCACTGCCTGCGTGAGACGCGTCTCTCGTGTCACGGAATCTAGAAGTTCAGCATCTTGCCTATTTTTCACGCATCTTGCAGCAAAAATAAACAGAGAAAAGACCCGTTGACAGTCATTTTGTCATCATACCAGCAATATTACACAACTGACATGTTCCACTCTTGTCACTATGGCTAGGATCAATCTGAACATGTTGTAGAAATGAAAAATATAAATATATATTTTTTTTACCATTTAAGCAGCTGCATGTGGAGACAGTGGAGTTTTAAATGCATTTTCTGTCAAAACTAAATCAGAAATTTATTAAAAATGGAGAAATCCAACATTCAAGTATCCTGCAAGCTATGCAGTGAGACAGATCTAGTATTAGCAGCGAATGAGCAGACACACAGCCGGTGTGAACACAGGTGTTTTCACGCATCCAGTGGATCTCTAGTGTGCTTTCACACCTGCACTTTTTAGTCCGGGCAAATCAAACCCTGGTTTGTTTTCTCTCTCTGGTGCAGACTAAAACAATCGCAACAAGATCCTTTTGTGGAGGTGCTCTCAGTCTGGTCCGAAACGAACTCTGGAGTGGTTTGTTAGTTGGACTTGAACTTGATCCAATCCAACCAGCAGGTGAACTCACAAGTTTGACTTGTATGGTTAAATGTGACACATTAAGGCTTTAAAAATCTACCTTTTGTGACGCTTATTGTCTGTGCACTTGATTTTTTTAATCACATGTGTATTTCATAAAATTATAGCATAACATTGTTTAGCTGTTGTTTTTGGGAAATGGAAATTAAGCTTTCATAAGCAATATAATGTGCCTTGCTTACTTTCTCTGTTCAGTTGGACTACTCAGATTTATACAGACCTTTGAGGTGATAGAGAAGTTGGAATCAGGCCTTAATCACACCATATTAGATCTGTATCAAGCCACACTTCAAAATCAAAGTCCACATACTACAGTTGATTCTATTAGTCATTAACCACTGACATTGTCCTCCCGTGATAACCCTCTAAAAAGTCATAAGACCCTTGGCCATATTTTAATGAGTGTGGAAAGAGGAAATAAACAGTTAAGACAGTCATGACGAAGTAGGCATACAGAACAGTGATGTGTCAGTCGCGATTGAAACGGCTCTTAGAGCCGGCTCTTTGAAGTGAACGACGGGAGCCGGCTACTTATTGGGAGCCGTGTTTTTTTTTTTTTCTTTCTCGAAGCACAGGCCAAGGAGGAGGAGGAGTGGCAGCCATTTATCACTCCAGTTTATTAATAAATCCTAAGCCTAAGGTTAATCATAATTCATTTCAAAGCCTTATTCTTAGTCTGTCACTCCCTACCTGCCAAGGAGAGACACTACCAGAAGGAATCCCTCAGCAGATGAAATACTGGAAGTGAGATCCTACATTGATGAGCCCCTTTGCCAGAGAAGTGCAGACCCACTGAGCTGGTAGGAGACCAAGGCTTCAATTTATCCACGTCTTACCCAGGTGATGACATGGAGACTGTGTATTGTGGCAACATCAGTCCCCTCTGAGAGAATCTTCTCCAAAACAGGGCAGATAATTACTGACAGAAGAAACCGGATCAGCTCCTCAAAGCTGAGGCACTTGGTATTTCTAAATGCCAACCTTTACCTTAATTAAAGATCTGGCTGTTCATTTTTTTTGTTTTTGTTTTGCATATTTTAATTTATATTTTATTGTGTTGTGGTTTGCAGTGTTTTGTGTTGTTTCACTTTAAATTTGGTTAAAAGGAAAAAGCTGAAAATTTAAATAGTTAAAAGTTGAATTGTAAATAGTTGGTTTTTGTATTTTATAATTTATTTTTTTACATTTTATGTGGAGTGAATAAATAAAAGCACATTTATATAATACGCATATATAAATAAAAAACACTTTTTTTACATTAGTAATTCATTTTGTGCATAATTTTATATTGTTGTTGATAATAAATTAATTAAAGCAACAAAACAACCTGAAGAGCCGCTTGGGAGCCAAAAGAGTCAGCTCTTTTTAGTGAGCCGAGCCTAAAGAGCTGGTTCTCGAAAAAGAGACGGAATTCCCATCACTAATACAGAACATTTCTCTATGAGAAATATTAAGATATTGATGTCTGTCACACTGTACAGTTAAAACTGATCCTGTTGACATGTTCCACTGAAGTCACACTGTAATGTCTGGCTATAGCCTATTATGTTCTCCACTTATCCTCATGCAACACAGCAACAACAACAGCAACAGCAACAGCAACAGCAACAACAACAATAATAATAATAATAATAATAACACAATCATCCCTCAAAACAGCCCTGAACACTCAGAACCTGCTCTACCCAATGCAACAAACACATCTTTTGGCAGTTAAAGGTTTTTTTTTGTTTTTTTTTTAACTGATAAGATCCAGCTTCAAACACTGGGAGAGAAAGAGTTTTAAATACTGCTGAGATTGAGCAATATATCTGCAACAGTGCCATCTAGTGAAAACCATATGAAACTTCTCCATGGCAGTGTGGACATGCATGCATGTATTTGTGTTTTCACTTTCACTGAAAACATTTCAGTGTACTTGTTTGTTCTGCATAGGTATGTTAACCCATAGACAGTTCAACCAAAATAGAGCTGCCAATAGATATTGTTTAAGAGGAATCCACAAATGTTTTCATCCCAAAACAGATTGTGCATTTGCGCAGTCCATAAGCTACTACCACTTATTTTGGGTTTAGTTAGTTTTGTTCAGTATTTAGTTACACTTGGTGTCCACGTTGTTTAACCTTTTGTGATTTAATTGTAATAATTTAAAGGTAACCTCTTTTATTTTGTTATTACTCAGGAATCTGTGCGGCAGCATCCACACCTTTTCCCAACAAATATTAGAAACAAATTGACTCCAGTGAAAAATAACACAGGGTAAAGAGACAGCGTGTTGCTGGAATAAAGCATGAATACCTCTGTTATTTTTCTTATGAGATACAGAAAAGCAGATTTTGCCAACTGGAGTGTCAGCTACATTCAACAAGTAAGAGTCATCTAGAGCCAAGGAGGAAGAATTTTGAAAGACCATGTATGGCCTGCAGGCCACTTCCTTGTGCACATATTTCACATCTCTCTACACACTACAACATACTGTGTGACTGATGATGTCTGATAATGTGCTCACATTAGGGCTGTAGCCTTTAAAATTGTGTTCTTTACCTTTTGTGATGCTTATTTTATGTGCACTTATTTTTCTAATCACATGTGTATTTCACAAATGTATTGCATAACTTTATTTAGCTGTTTTTGGGAAATGGAAATTAAGCTTTTATAAGCAATATAATGTGCCTTGCTTACTTTCTATGATAAGTTAGACTACTCAGATTTATACAGACCTTTGAGGTGATAGAGAAGTTAGAATCAGTCCTTAATCACACCATATTAGATCTGTATCAAGCCACACATCAAAATCAAGGTCCACATACTACAGTTGATTCTATTAATCATAAACCACTGACATTGTCCTCCCGTGATAACCCTCTAAAAAGTCATAAGACTCCTAGACCTTGGCCATATTTAAATGAGTGCATCTGGGGAGGAAGAGATTTATCATATAAGTCAGTGTGGACATAGCCTGTGTATAGAGAAGATGCTGGGCAGCCTTTGTGTCAAATGTCAAAGCCTATCTAGTGAACACAAATTTGAGGACAATATTCTGCAACAGCTGTAATGTGGTGAAAAAGACAAGGACCTGGAAATAATGTCGTTCTCTAACAAAGGAACAGGATACAACCACCGCATTCAGCCTCACTGCAGAGCAGAAAACAGGTGAAATGGCCTCTAAGATCAACTTGTCTGAGGAACAAGCCATGGCCACATCAACTAAGAGGTAAGTGGAGCTTAACCAGGGTGTTAACATCAAATCACCTGACTGTGCTTGCTACACTCTTCATACTGAGTAATATTTACAAAAGCCATCTCCTTGTACAGAATGACGTACAGCACTGTATGTGCAGATATTGATACTAGAAGGCTGTTTTCCCTTTTATCTGCTGAAGTGGGAACGATTCTCTGTCCTCACTTTTAAGTTCCCTCTGGAGTCTATTACAGTTTTTCACAAGTGCTAAAATAGTAGTGAATGTCTGGATTCAGCGCTTGGAAACAGTAAAACAGCAACATTGCATTATGAAATTGTTGATCTTTGACCCTTTCTGAGTTGCTACAGTGCCTATGTCCTCCTAAACTTCAACCTTCATCAACCCATGCAGTCTGAACTGGCTTATATTAGTTTCGTCATCAAAAAGTGTATAGTGTGTTTTAGTGAGTGAGAATGTGTTTAGAGTTTTGCAAAAAGGGTAAAGGTGATATACAACTTGTGTCTAACAAGGTGAAAATTGCTCATAGTTTCACGCAACCAGTGAATGATTCAGTAAATGGGTTTAGGCCACTGAGCGTTTGGTTCAGAGAATGTGAGTTAGTGTTTTAGCAATTCAGAAAAACTGTAATTGGTGTTTTATTTAAGCAAGGCAATTGAAAGTGTGTTACATAAACATAGTTAAAAAGAACAGAGCATTGAAAAATAAAAAGATAAAGGTGTATAAATACATACAAAGACTGAAAGCAATAAAATAGATAAACAGGCAGAGTGCAGTTATTAGCAGCCATTAAAAGCAGAGATGAACACCAACGTCTTTAGCTTTTTAAAAAGTGGCCAGCGTTGGGGCACATCAGCTGTAGCATAAAAAGTGAATGCAGCTTCAAACTGCTTTGTTTTTATCATAATCTGAGAACTGGTGTATCATGTCCAGCTTTCTTGGTTGTTGTTAGAACTCCAGCAGCAGCATTCTGAATCTGTTGTGGCTGCATTAGTGTTTTTTGGGAAGATCTGAGAAAAGACAATTATAGTAGTAGTAACCTTCTGGAAAATAAATTAGTCTTCTAGATCCTGTTTAGACATGTATCCTGTAGGCTTGATGTGGCAGTCAGCAATAACACCAAGACTTCTCACTTGGTTTTTAGGCTTTGAAGAAAGGGACTCGAAATAGGGATGCTTGTTTATTGCAAAAATCATATTCAGAATAATTTTGATCAATATTGACATCACGATTATTTAACATGATTAGTCATTCATTGAACATAAAAAAAAAAAAGTATTTTTAAGAGTGGACTTGAACTTCAAATACAACCCCATTTCCCAAAATGTTGCGACAATGTCAAAGAGAATGAATGAAAACAGAATGATTTGCAAATCATGTAAACCCATATTTAATTGAAAATAGAACAAAAACAACATATCAAATGTTGAAATGCTGAAATTGTATTGTTTTATTTAAAAAAAAATCTGCTCAATTTGAATTTGATGCCACCAACACGTTTCAGAAAAGTTGGGATGGGGCAACAAAAGACTGGAGAAGTTGTGTAATGCTAAAGAAGAAAAAACACCTGGTTGAATATCTCACAACTAATTAGGCTAATTGGCAACAGGTCAGTTGATAATTGGGTATAAAAAGAGCCTGCCAGAGAGGCAGAATCTCTGTGCAGTGAAGATGGGGAGAGGTTCACCACTCTGAAACACTGCATGAGCAAATAGTGCATCCGTTAAGTATTCACAGCGCTTCACTTTTTCCACATTTTGTTATGTTACAGCCTTATTCCAAAATGGATTAAATTCATTTTTAACCTCAAAATTCTACACAAAATCCCCCATAATGACAAAGTGAAAAAAGTTTGCTTGAAACTTAAATGCAAATTTATTAAAAATAAAAAACATAAGTATTCACAGCTTTGCTCAATACTTTGTTGAAGCACCTTTGGCAGCAATTACAGCCTCAAGTCTTTTTGAGTATGATGCTACAAGCTTGGCACACCTATTTTTGAGCAGTTTCTCCCATTCTTCTTTGCAGAACCTTCACAGAGTTGTCCCGAAGCCACTCCTTTGTTATCTTGGCTGTGTGCTTAGGGTCGTTGTCCTGTTGGAAGATGAACCTTCGCCCCAGTCTGAGGTCCAGAGCACTCTGGAGCAGGTTATCATCAAGGATGTCTCTGTACATTGCTGCATTCATCTTTCCCTCGACCCTGACTAGTCTCCCAGTTCCTGCTGCCGAAAAACATCCCCACAGCATGATGCTGCCACCACCATGCTTCACTGTGGGGATGGTACTGGCCAGGTGATGAGCGGTGCCTGGTTTCCTCCAGACATGACGCTTGGCATTCAGGCCAAAGAGTTCAATCTTTGTTTCATCAGACCAGAGAATTTTGTTTCTCATGGTCTGAGAGTCCTTCAGGTGCCTTTTGGCAAACTCCAGGCGGGCTGTCATGTGCCTTTTACTGAGGAGTGGCTTCCATCTGGCCACTACCATACAGGCCTGATTGGTGGAGTGCTGCAGAAATGGTTGTCCTGCTGGAAGGTTCTCCTCTCTCCACAGAGCAACGCTGGAGCACTGTCAGAATGACCATCGAGTTCTTGGTCACCTCCCTGACTGAGGCCCTTCTACCGCGAACGTTCAGATTGGCCGGGCGGCCAGCTCTAGGAAGAGTCCTGGTGGTTCCAAACTTCTTCCATTTACTGATGATGGAGGCCACTGTGCTCATTGGGACCTTCAACGCTGCAGAAATTTTTCTGTGCCCTTCCCTAGATCAGTGCCTTGATACAATCCTATCTCAGAGGTCTACAGACAGTTCCTTGGACTGTGAATACTTTCCGGATGCACTGTAGTGCAACAGTTTAAAATAATGTTCCTCAATGTAAAATTACAAAGAATTTAGGAATTTCAACATTTGGAGAATCCAGAGAAATCACTGAGCATGGGACAAGCCTGAAAACCCAGTATCGAGAGGCCGTGATCTTCAGGTCCTCAGACAATACTCCATTAAAAACAGACATGATTCTATCGTGGAAATCTTTGCATGGACTCGGGAACACTTCTGAAAACCATTGTCTGTGAACACAGTTCGTCGCTGATTCATCCACAAAAGCAGGTTGAATCTCTACCATGCAAAAAAGAAACCATATCCAAACATGATCCAGAAATGTCTCCGACTTCTCTAGGCCCGAGATCATTAATGCTTAACGGTATATACAGGTTTTGGAGCAACATATGCTGCCATCCAGACGTCATTTTCAGAGAAGGCCTTGCATATTTTAACAAGACGACACCAAACCATATTCTGTGCGTATTACAACAGCATGGCTCTGTAGTAGAAGAGTCCAGACATTAAACTGTCCTGCCTGCAGTCCAGACCTGTCACCCATTGAAAATATTTGTAGCATCATGAAACAAAAAATTGATAAAGGAGACCCCAAACTGCTCAGCAGTTGAAATCCTATATCAGGCAAGAATGGGACAACATTTCACTTTCAAAACTCCAGCAACTGATCTGCTCAGCTCCTAAACATTTACAGAGTGTTGTAAAAAGAAGAAGTGATGCAACACAGTGGTAAACATGACCCTATCCCAACTTTTTTGAAATGTGTTGCTGGCATCAAATTCAAATTGAGCCTATATTTTTCATAAAACAACAACATTTCTCAGTTTCAACATTTACTATTACATTTCCTATCCATTACCACGCATGGAAGACTGCATTGACCAGGTTGTTGGCCTGTTGAAAGGATCAGGGGACCACCTGAACCAATATAGACCTTGAACTGTTGGAGTGCCCAAATGAGTGCCAGCGCCATTAAGCATTGAAACGTCACGGGCACGTTATGCAATCCATAGCTCATCACTGTGTATTCATACAAACCAGCAGGTGTTATGAACGCAGAAACTTGGTAATGGATAGGAATCTGCCTTAGTAACTGTGTTAACCTTACGGTAGTCTGTACAGAATCGAGGCAATTCATCCACCGACAAGCAAGGCGATGTCCAACTGGAGGTCGACAGAACTGCAACACTGCTCTTCAACATGTAGTTCACCTCAGCCTCCATGACTCCACACCTGCATGGCGCACACCCACAAAACCGCTGTCTGATTGGCACACTATCTCCAATGTCAATGCCATGCTCCACTTGGTGTGTGTGTGCCAGCACACCACCAAACAAAGCTGGACAACCACTAATCAATTCAGCCAATTCCGTAGCTTGAGATTCCTGCAAATGTGTTAACAAACTGCCCAAATTCAGCAGCGTCTCAGAGTTCTTGAGCCTACCGCAAACAACTGCATTGTCTGGCGTGCCGACATCCATGTCTTCCCCCCCCCCCAACAGCAGAAACGAATGGACCTGGAGGAGCAGAATTAACTGTGAGTACAGGACTGACATTCACACACTGCATCTTAGAATGTGTTATTTTAGCATCACTCATACGCAAATAGTATGGCTTTAACAAATTCACGTGACAAAAACTTTTCTCCACTTTGGAGTGGCAATGAAATAATTTTGCTCTTACACCTGCCGTTCCACAGTATATGGACCTGTGAATTTTGCTTGAAACGGAGAACCATCTACAGGAGAAAGGGCCAAAACCTGATCCCCAGGGCTAAATTGGCGACGTTCAGCCTGTTGATCATATAGCCTTTTCATTTTTGAGCATACTCCAGATTTTCTCGCGCCATCTCCATGGTTGTGTACAAGCGATGTCGGAAACCATTGACATAATCGATCAGATTCTTTGGAGGATCAGCCTCCACCAAACCATCTCGAAGAACAGCCAGAGGACCACACACTGTATGGCCAAACACAAGTTCATTAGGGCTAAACCCAGTGCTCTCTTGCACAACCTCCCTGGCTGAAGTCTGGTGAAAGCGTTCTTAGGCTTCCTGGCTCTGAGCGTGATAGGCTGACGCACGTAAAACTAGTGCCCTGATCACTCTGAACCACACGCGGAATGCCAAAAATAGAGATGAACTCTGTCAATGCTCTGACAGCAGCGGATATACAGCAGGGTACCTTGTAATTTGACACATAACCATCAGTAAGTAGGAACAACCAGATTTAGAAGTGGGCAAAGGCCCCACGCATTCAAGAATCAAATGCTCAAACGGTTTGCTCATTGCTGGAATGGGACACAGAGGTGCTGGCTTGACAGACTGACCTAGTTTACCAGTAAGATGACACGTTTTAATGTAATTGGAAACATTGCGCTTTAACCTCGAAAAAAAAAAAAACCTTAGGATGCGATCATAAGTTTTCCTTATGCCTAAGTGCCCCGAGTCATCGTGCGCAACTCTTAACACTGCATTCCGAAACCTTTCAGGCACAACCATCTGAAACACTGGCTCACCAACAAAATCACCGTCACAAGGCACCCATTTTCTCAGCAGCAATCAGTTCTGCAAAAAGTACCCAGCAGCAACATGTTTTATCTCATCCTCTGAAATAGTACTGTCTAATAAACTGGACAGAGATGGATTGACCTGCTGGCTCTTAACCCACTATTCTCTTGGCAGCGGGCCGAAGCTGGGCGGAAGATCAGGCAAGGAGAACACACAACCAGAATCCCCCTTCACCTCACTAACTCCTGGAGTAGGTGAGACTGGTGCAACCACACTACGGCTCTGCGCATGCGTTACGGCGCAAGCTGGAAATACCTCTGGGTGTGACATCCAGCTCCCCAGATGCCAGTGGCTTTGACAAAACCACGGGAGGAGGTGGCCCATCCGCCCACACAGCACCGCCAGCCAGATCGTTCCCCAGAATCATGATCACCCCATCAATTGGAAGAGCGGGGCGCACTCCAACAGAAACGACACCGGGTACCAGATCACACTCAAGCACCATGTTATGCCGCGGTACAGGTATCAGCTCCATACCCATCCCCCACATCAAGATAAAATCTCCGGTCTCTGTCACAGGTGAAAAAGGCAAGAATGACCCCATAATGAACGAGTGCTTGGCGCCTGTGTCACGCAAAAGTTTTATTGGCACACGCTCCTCACTGCCAACCAAAGAGACAACAGCATCTGAAATAAAAGGATCAAAACCATCAATACTTGGAACATCAAATACCAGCTCAAGCCCTGAAATACTGGAACAAGCCAGAGCAAGAGCAGGTGAGAAAGATTTACGCTTATTTCTAGACTGTAAAATAGGACATTGATCCTTCCAATGACCAGTGCCTTGACGATAATTACACCTCCTGCTTCCACCATCTTTATTATGAGAGGGCTTAAAAGCATGTGAGGGCCCAGACTATGAAAACTGTGCACAGTATCAAGGGTTACCATAGCTATTCCCCCTACGCATCCCAACATTCCCAGAGAACGCATCTCCAAAACTCCCTTTGTGGGTCAGGACAAAATCATCGGCCAGCTCCGCCGCTTTAAGCACAGTAGCTGCCTTCTGTTTGCTTACATATATTGCAATATGTTGAGGAATCGAATTCTTAAATTGCTCCAACACCACTAATTCACAGAGGCTCTCAAAATCCTTCACATTTGCAGCAGAACACAAGCAATTAAAGTGGGACAGTAAATCACGAGCAAATTCTACATTAGTATACTTATTGCCTTTCTCCCAGTTCCTGAATTTTTGGCGATATGCCTCAGAGACCAACTCGTACACTTTCAAAACTGCAGTCTTAACCTTAAAATAATCCAAACTATCAGTGGCACTTAATGCTGAGTAGGCCTCCTGAGCCCGACCAGTCAGGACACACTGAAGCATTAAAGTTCTGTCTGCGTCCCGCCACTGTTTTGCATCCGCGATGCGTTCAAACAAAAGAAAGAACGCATTGGGATCCTGTTCATTAAATTTAGGCACCAAACGCAGATTAGCAACCACATCTAAGGAACTCTGCTCAGCTCGAGAAACCACCGACCCCTCAGCTGAAAGCTTTCCATCTTTAATCAAGCTCAATTTATACTGCTCCAACTCCAACTTTTCAGTCTCTTGCCGAATTTTTTCCACTTGAACTTCCCCATCCATTTCAACCTTAAGTTGTATATTTTCCTGCTCAAACTGTATACCCAGTAACTCCTTGCGCTGCTCAAATGTCAGCTCTAACCCTGGCACGGACACTGGCACCCCTGGCGCTGCCATATCTGAAAAAGCCTCTTTCCGCAAAATACCCTTCTGACTCCACTAAAGTGGACAAAATAATGTCTGTAATGTCACTTTTACGTTTCTTATCTGCAACATTAATCCTATAATGCTCGGCTATTTGTAGTAACTGATCCTTTGTAAAGCCACAAACAAACACCTCTGAAGGCGCATCAAAAAACTCAGACACAGAAGCCATAACCACTTGTTAGCTGGACCCAACAGAACACAAAGTGCTAGCCCTCTCCCAATACACACCTGAGGTCAGACTGAACCCCCAGAGTTTTTCCCCACTAACTGCCTAACATGGATCTAAATAAAACTCAACCCTAGACTTCATGCAACTTGCGGTGGGTATTTACGCACTTAAAACCAGCGTGTTTGTGCAGCCACCTGCAAGCAGGCAACAGCACAAGATCACACGGATGTGCCCACGAGACAATTCCCCGAAGACAACTGACACTAACCACGCTGTCGCAACACTACAAAAAAACCCCAAAACTGACGCATCCCAAAGGGGAAACTCGAAACTAGTGCACCAGGGCGACAACACTTACCTTATCTTCGGACCAACCAACCACTTTCCAAAAAGAGCAAGAAAGACGCTTCCACAAATCTTAACACATGATGCATCTCCCAGGATCTATGCACCAACCAAACTAAACCAAATTACTAACTGCACACCATGCACACCAGGGCCCAATCAGCTGATCAGCGCGCCATGTGCCAAACCAAACAGGTAACAAAGCTTTCCAAAAATCAAACAAACACCACGTAACTTTACTTAATTGTAGACGAGCCCCCACTTTGTCACAGCCTGGCTCCTGACAAGGAGGGAGAGTATTTATTAAAGAATCAAAACAGTAAAATTATGATTCCTAACAAAAATCTAGGCTGGTGAACACTGGGCCCAGGTGTCACCAGAAAGCACTGGTGACCAGAGGTGTACAATACCATCACACAACAATAGGGGTCGCCACAATATGTTGTTGTTCTATTTTCAATTAAATATGGGTTTACATGTTTTGCACATCATTGTATTCTGTTTTTATTCACATTTTACACAGTGTCCCAGCTTTTTTGGAAACGTGGTTGTAAATTTCAATGGAAAAACAAATAAAAAAACAAATAAAGAAATTAGATAAATAACTAAAATTATATTTTTTTTTAAATAAAAGAGGCACAAAAATGAGTTGAGATAAAATCAGTTTACACGTAAATTGAATGTTATCGTTTTATTGCGCACGGTTTTCCATTGTAATTGTGTACACAAAAAGTAAAACACTATATTTTGTTCTACAATCTGTGTTACAGCCCACTTGAGGAAGGAAGACCAGTCTCTCCTGCACCCAGCAACGTTTCCATGAAAAGTGACTGGTCAAAGGAATACCCTCTAGACTTCAGTAAAGAAAAAACAGGGTAAGACATTTTTGAAATGTTGGGGCTTTGATACAGTGAGATTTGGAGTTAAAGAAAAAATAAACTGAAAAGGATGACTCTGAGTAAGTGAGAAAAATATAATAAGGCTCCCCAATAATGTGAAAGATGTTAAGATTTGACACTGTAAACAATATTTTACAATCTGTGTTACAGCCCGCTTGAGAAAGACAGACCAGTCTCTCCTGCACCCAGTGATGTTTCCATGAAAAGTGACTGGTCCAAGCACAACCCTCTCAACTTCAGTAAAGGAGACCCAGATTTGTTGTCAAATAGAAAATAAACTGAAAACAATGACTGAGATAGTGAGAGAAGTATTGTAAGTTCTACTCTGAGGCTCATCAATAATGTGAAAGATGTTAAGGTTTGACACTGTCCAAAGACAATCCTCTCATCTTCAAGACTGAGCCATATTAAGAAAAACAATATGCGTGCTCACTGTTGTAGCAGTATCATTGTATGGTTATCTTTAATGTCACACTCCAGTGACAATACAGAGTTCTACATTAAACATTACAGGACTACTTTGATTGTTAGTTGTGGAAGATTTTAACTCAGGGCAGTTTAGAGGAAGCCACTGACGTTCCTCAGGAGAGGAGATGGTAGTCCCCACAAAATCTATCAAGGTATTTCCTAACAACAAGCCCTGGATCACAAAAGCCTTGAAAACCACCCTCAATGAAAAGAAAATTGCATTTAATTCAGGAAACAGAATAGAATCCAAATTCATTCAGCAAGTTGAACAGACAAATAAGAAAAGCTAAGAGAAGGTACAAGGAGAAGGTAGAGAAACTCGGGGTGTCGAAAACACTGGCTGGCCTCCCTAGCAATACAACTGCATCCAACTTTAAGGTCTGTGCCAACATAGCAGAGAACCTGAACAACTTCTACTGTAGGTTTGACCAGCACAATTACTCAGTAGAGAGGGAGGAGCTAATATCAGACCTGGCTGCATGTCACTCTCCTCTGCAACCTTGGAACTGCATCCCGGGGAGGTAGAATTCATCCTGAGGGAAACAAATAAAGACACCTGGGCCTGACCAGATCTGTGGCCGTTTGCTGAGGGCCTGCTGCAGCCAGCTGTCCAGTGTCTTCTGTGAGCTCTTCAACTGCTCCTTGTCAGAACACTCAATACCCATAATATGGAAATCCTCTATCATCTGCCCAGTACCCAAAAAAAGCAACCCCACCCCAACCCACACGACTTCCGACCTGTTAACATCTCTGGTAATGAAAAGCTTGGAGAGGCTTGTTCTTACCCAGCTACAATCGGAAGTAGGCATGCACACTGATCTCCAGTTTGCATATAAACAACACAGTTGGGTTGATGCTGTGGTGACACTGCTGCATGGTGCCTATGCTCAAATTGAAAAGCTCCAAGGCATACGTCAGACTGGTCTTTGTGGATTTCTCCAGTGCCTTCAACACAGTGCAGCCTCACCTGATGGGATGTAAATTGCTCCAAATGGGTGTTGACCCACATCTCATCCTCTGGGTCCTCTCATTCCTGACAGAGAGACAGCGATGGGTAAGAGTCAATGGCCAGTGCAGCTCGATTCGAACCATCTCCACCAGTGCTCCACAGGGCTCCATAATCTCACCTGTGCTGTTCACCCTCTATACTGATGACTGCAGGACCTTAGAACCTGGGATAACCTACATCAAGTACTCGGACGATACAGTCATCATCGACACCACTAACACTGAGGGGAAGCTCCAGGCTGAGATGGACTCATTCACAAAGTGGTGTAGGAGGAACTGCCTTTACCTTGATTTCTCTAAGACTAAGGAAATGATCATTGACTGCAGACAGGAGCAGCTCAGCATCCCTGCATTGAGAGTCAACTCCCAGGATATAGAGAGAGTGGAGGAGTACAATTATCTTGGCACCACCATTGACCATAGATTCACCTTCAAACACAACAGTGAAAAAATCTTCTCCAGATGCCAACAACGCCTCTTATTCCTGAGGAAACTCCATAAACTCCAGGTGCACCAGTCCATCCTACTCGCTTTCTATTAATGTTTTATCAAATCCATCATCACCTTCAACTTCACAACTTGGTTTGGAGCCCTGAACAAAATCCATCTCAATGCTTTCAACAAAATTATCAGAATGAGCAGCAAAAATTATTGGTCTTGAACTGGATCTACTTAGTACCATCTACATTTGACGGACCAGATGAAAAGGCCTTCAAATAGCATCTGACCCCACACACACACACTCAACATTCACTATAGTCTCCTCCCGCCAGGCCGCAGATACCGATCACTACCACTCAGGACTAAACGGGCCACAAGTTTCGTGCCCACCTCTATTAGACTCAATAACACCTGAGTTAACCTCTGCTGGTTTTATTTATTTATGGTTTTATTTAGTTATGTACTTTTTAAACACTTTTATGTCTTAGTTTCAGGGACATTAAATTTTTTAAGCCACACTTGTATGTGGTGTCATGTATATGTTGTGTTGTGATGCACTTTTGTGGATGTACTTGACGCTTTTAACACAAATGAAGCTCCTAACAGAAAAATGAAGTAACTTTGACCTTTGACCTACATTTTCCTGCCTCGGTGTTGTCAACCTTTCTTTCTCTCATCCCTTCGGGTATCTGGGGAAGTGTGCAAGAGAGATTGATTGGCAAGCAGAAGTAGAAACACTCACTGTTGTGAAAATCCAATCCCGCGTCACCCTCTACTAGTTACCTGTCAAAGAGCCTAGGATTATCCTCAAAGTGCAACTATGAAAAAAAAAAAAAAAAAAAATTGCCCTCCTTCTTGCTAAGCCCCGGCCTTTGTCAGTGGAACACGGTCACACCCATGATAATGATCGAAACTAAAGATGCAACGGCTGGAAGTCAAACCAGCTCTCAAGTACAATACGCTGCCACCACCATAAGAGGGCAGTAAAGTACATGATGAAGGCAAACAGGCAGATTCTCTGTGGGGCAAAAAATTGTTCTGAAATCAAATCAGAAAGAGAGATATCACTTCCACTTCAGGAAGGTTTTATTTGATGTCTATTTTTAGCTTCAACTGAGCAAACACTGTTTGTCTTGCACTGAGCACTGATCAGTGAAATGTTTTGTCTGTGCTGAAGCCGGCTCCAGAAACAGAGGCCAGAGTCCAGCAGTTCTACCAAGAAGAGCGTCCAGTCTGAGGATGACCCACTTCAATTCACCACACACTCAGGTACTCAAACATGGATACATTTAACAAAGGAATCAAAATCACGTAACACTGGATATTCATAGTCACATGTTAACATTATACTGCTGTATTCCTCGCTGAGCTTTAACTGAAGGTAAAACACAATATGACAATCCCATGACACTGACACTATATTTAATAGTTTCCATCTTATTCTTCTTGTGAAATTAATGCAGCGTTTCATTTTAAGGTTTTAAGATTTTTATTGTATTTTGTCACATTAGAGAAAGATGCTAAACACGAACTCAGGGCACACCTGAAGAAGAAATTCCTCAAAGATTATGAAGATGATCAGAGTCAACATGAGATTGACACAGAACTCTACAAGATAAGAAGTGTCAAAAACAAGGACGATAAACTTGTAAAAAGCTACAATGAAATATTTAAATCTTCATGGAAGAAGTCAGTGAAATCAGTGCTAATGAAGGGAGAGGCTGGAATTGGTAAAACATGTCAAACAAGGATGCTCATGATTGACTGGGGAAAAGGAAAATCCAACAACGACATAGACTTGATAGTACCATTTCATTTCAGTGAACTGAATTCAAGAAGAGGTGAAACTCTAAGCATGAAAGATTTGCTTAATCATTTCTTCAATGACATCAAGCTGCAAAGGGTTCCTACCTATGACAAGTATGAAGTTGTTTTTGTCCTTGATGGCCTGGAAGAATGTCAACTTCATCTTGACTTTGAAAACAACAAGGAGCTGACTGACATAAAAAAGCGAGCCTCCATGGATGTGCTGCTAACAAACCTCATCAAGGGGAATTTACTTCCCTCTGCTCGTCTCTGGATCATCTCTCAACCTTCAGGAGTTGACAAGATTCCTCCTGAATATATTCAGACAGTGACAGAATGTCGAGGTAAGAAACAAGGACATTTTCATAGCTTTTACTACACTGTGTGATCAATATGTGTCGTTATTTTTATTAGATTGAGAAGTTTAAAGAATAAAACAAAAGCTGGTCTAATATGCTGAATTGTTCTGTTTACTCAGAGACTGCGAAGCGCCGCCAGCAGCTGGTATCAAACCTGAAGAAAAGATTTCTTAGAGAAAACACTCTAGTTGAAGACACCAATCATCCTAACCAGAAGAACACAGAACACATCATTAGAAAAGACACTGAAGAAGTCAATGATGAAGAGAAAAATGAGCAGACTGAGTCAAAATCTTTGACAAAAGTGAATGCAACATCTGAAATCTTCAAAGATGAAAAAGGACAAAGTATCAGAACTGTGCTGACTATCGGAGAAGCTGATATTGGAAAATCCTTCCATGTGCAGAAATTCATAAATGAGTGGGCTGGAAAAAATACTGAGAATTCAGTTTTTACTAGTGTGAAAAATTTGTTCTGGGGCAAAGCCAAAGATGATGAAGAGCTTCTATTTCCACTTACTTTTTCTAAGCTGAATATGATAAAAGAGGAAAAAGTCAGTTTGGTGGGACTTCTGAATAATTTCTCCAAGGAAACCAAAGAATGTGTCATATCCAACTATGCATGTTTCAAAGTTTTATTTGTCTTGGATGGTTTGGACGCATCTAAGCTTCCTCTTGACAAGAGTGACGTCTTGACGGATGTGAGAGAGCCGGCCTCAGTGGATGTGGTACTGCAAAACCTCATCAAAGGAAACCTGCTTCCATCTGCCCAGCTCTGGATAACCTCCCGACCTTCACCTGCTAAACGGCTGCCTGCTAATTCATTTGACAGGATGACAGAAATACGAGGTAAGATCATAAAAAAACTTCATAATGTGAAGACTTTTTTGCTTTATCTCTGTTGAAACTGATAAATGATTAATTAATTACGGTTTTTATATTTTTGAATGTGCATTATGATGACAGACTTGCAGGTGGTACAGATTTTTCATTACTCCTGCTCAACTATCTTGCACATGAAGTCAAAAGAAAAAAAATTTTTTTGTTGCATTTGCTTGTTGTTCAATTTGCAATTGAAGTCATTTTTTGGTTTGATATTACCTTTTGGTAAGAAGGTCCTGGGTTTGAACCCTGGGCCTGGGGCCATTCTGTGGGGAGTTTGCATGTTCTTCCTGTGTCTGGGTGTGTTCCCTCCGGGTACTCCGGCTTCCTCCCACAGTCCAAAGACATGCACATTAGGTTGATTGGTGACTCTAAATTGCCCGAAGGTATGTGAGTAAGTGTGTGAGCGTGTGTAATTAAACAGATTAAAAAAAAAAAAAAAAAAAATCTTGTATTCCTATGTGCTTTGGTAATTTCTGTCAACAATGACTTCAAAATATTTTCTCACAGAGAAGCCTGGTGTCACAAGTCAACGGAAACTCAAGTCTCAGCTGAAGGAGCAATTTGCCCGGGTGTCTGAAGGGATTGATAAGCAGAAAACCTCTGCTCTTCTGAATGACATCTACACGGATCTCTACATCATAGAAGGGGAGAGGGGAGAGGTCAATGCTCAGCATGAGTCCAGACAGGTTCAAGAGGCAAAATTCAAACCAATAATAGAAGAAACACCCATTAAATATCATGACATCTTCAAACTTGCATCTGGAGAAATTAAACCCATTAGAACTGTGTTAACTATTGGAGTGGCAGGCATTGGAAAAACATTTGCATCAATGAAGTACATGCTGGACTGGGCAGAGGGTACAGAAAATAAAAACATATATTTTACATTTCCACTTCCTTTCCGGGAACTGAATTTGAGAAAAGACGGAGAACTCAGTTTTGAGGAACTTATTCATCAGTTCTTCCCTGCTATGAGGAAATCAGAAATAAAAAACTATGACAAGTACCAAATTCTGATTGTCCTGGATGGCCTAGATGAATGTCGCCTTGATCTTAACTTCAGTGAATGTATGGATTTGACAGATGTGAGAAAGGTAACTTCAGTGAATGTCCTGCTAGCAAACCTTATCAAAGGAAACCTGCTTCCTGAGGCTCAAGTCTGGATCACCTCCCGACCTGCAGCATCCAATAACATACCTGCTGATAAAGTTGACTGGGTTACAGAGGTGCGGGGATTCAAGGATGACCAGAAGGAGGAGTACTTCAGGAGGAGATTCAGTGATAAGGATTTGGCTAAGAAAATCTTGTCACATGTCAAGAAATCAAGGAGTCTTTATATCATGTGTCACATCCCGGTCTTCTGTTGGATCACTGCAAAAGTTCTGGAGGACTTGTTTAATCTGCTCCAAACAAAAAAAGAAAGACAAGAAGAGGAGGAAGAGAAGATGCCTAAGACTCTGACTGACATGTACATACACTTTCTGCTGCTGCAATGCAGACAGGCTAATGTGAAGTATGGAGAAGAGGGGACAAGTGAGAGTTCTGATGCAGATTCATGCTGGAATACAAGGAACAAGGAAACAGTCCTATCCTTAGGAAAACTGGCGTTTGAGGAGCTACAGAAAGGAAACCTTCTTTTCACAGAGGAAAACCTGACAGATCGCGATATTGACATAGAAAAAACTGCAGTCTTCTCAGGGTTATTCACTCAGATCAAACAAGGAGATTGTGGGCTGTTCCAGAAGAAGTTTTTCTGTTTTGTCCATCTGAGCATCCAAGAGTTTCTGGCAGCTTTTTATGTCACTCACACATTCAATAACAAAGGTGAAAATCTGCTCACAGAGTCTCCTGCATCAGACCTCTACAAGACAGCAGTGGACAAGGCTTTAAGTAGCAAAAATGGAGACTGGGATCTGTTTCTCCGCTTCCTGCTTGGTCTCTCTCTGGAGACCAATCAAAATCTAATGCAAGAGGTGCTGAAAAAGACAGAAAATCCCAAGAAGACAAACAAGGCAACAGTTGAGTACATCAAAGGGAAGATCAGTGAAGACATCAGTGATGCAGATAAAAACCTCAATCTTTTCCACTGTTTGAATGAGCTGAATGACCACTCTCTTGTTGAAGAAGTCAAAAAGTACCTGACGTCAGAAACACAGGCATTTGAAAATTTCTCAGCCTCCCAGTGGTCGGCTCTGACCTTTGTGCTGCTGATGTCAGATGAGAAACTTGATGTGTTGGATCTGAAAAAGTACCTGAAATCAGAGAAAGTTCTTCTGGCAGTGTTGCCAGTGGTCAAAGTCTCCAAAACTACTTTGTAAGTAGTTTGAAAAATGATTGTTTTTGCAAATATGATTGTATCATCTCACTATAAACAACACTACCATAAAGCTTAGAGTGTAATGCAAAGAGTCCATGCAGAAAGTCCACTCTGACAGAGAAACCAGATCTAACACTTCAAGTAACACTAAAACACACCCATTAAAAGTCTTAACCAGCACATAATAACACACACAATGAAAAGCATCAGACCATAAAAACATAACCATGGCAGCTTCATGGAGACCACCCCCTTGGTCCTGGTAACCCTGTGACGTCTCCAGGTATAACCTCCTTGAGACAGGCTTGTTTTCCACCCTGATGTGTAAAACAAGTGAAGCTATACCTTAATACAAAGAACCACACACATGCCACCTACCCATTCACTAAGCCAGGACTTGGGGAGATGGAAGCCGGTCATAAATTAATCCTAGTATCAGTGTGATCCTACCCACCCCACAAATTCCTCTGGTCAAGTTTCTTCTTTAAACATTTTCCAAATTCATCAGCTGACTCTGCGCTCCCAAAGAGATGGTCCTTACATGTAGCAGCCTCTTTTTGCCTCTGAATGAAATGAAGAAATTCGATTTTGTTTGTATAGCACTAAATCATTACATACATAGTCTGAAGGCACTTTACAGTGTAAGGTAAAGATCTTACAATATAATACAGTGAAACCTAACAGTTCCCACAATGAGCAGCACTTGGGGACAGTGGGGACGAAAAACTCCTTTTTAAGAGGAAGTAATTTTAACCTCTAATTATCATTATTTGGGGTAATGACTGGGATATAAAGGAAGTCATCCTCAGGTGCCGTGTTGGCTCTTTGTTCTTGGCCAAAATTCAACATGAGAAATCATCCTCCTTTATTGTCCACTTGGGCGAGCTACAAGTTGGGCCCATGTAAACTCAAACAGTGTAATGACAGACCACAGCCAATGAGTAGGTCACAAGTGCAACAACACTAACATGATCCCTCACCGTCTTCCCACTTACCATTATCCCAAAGCCAAAGAATTAAACAATGGAAGCCAGTGCAACAGCAACTGAGGTTCACCTGCTCTCTTTCATGTTCCTGGTTTAACAGAAATGACTAGTTTGTTGTTCCACCAGTGACTCTTTGACTTTTCCACAGCTGACACTAATGGCAGAATTTCTGATTACAAATCTTTTCACAGGCTGAGTTGGTGTGAGCTCACTGAGGAGTCCTGCAAAGGTCTAACATCCTCAGTCCTCACGTCTGCATCTTCTAACCTCATAAAGCTCGACCTGAGTCACAATGACCTGCTGGATTCAGGTGTGGTGGCACTTGGTGATGGCCTCAAGAGTGTGCACTGTAAACTGGAGTTTCTCAAGTAAGTGTGCATTGCATTTACTGCACATTTTTGTAGCAACAGAAACCCACACAATCAACCAGAAAGAGAAACTTCAAAAATCCCTGTGTGTGTGTGTGTGTGTGTGTGTGTGTTGTAGACTGTCAGGTGGTCAGGTGACAGAGGAAGGCTGCTCTGTCCTAGCCTCAGCTATCAAGTCCAACGCAGCTTCTCCCCTGAAACATCTGGATCTGAGTTACAACCACCCGGGAGGGAAAGGAGCGAAGCTGCTCAATGATATAAGAGACGATCCAAAAACGAAGCTGCAGACAGTGTGGTAGGTGGAGACGTCAGGATGTGTGTTTATATGTGTGGTGATGTAGCTGGTCCTCCTACAACAGGTTTTACTGTAACTACTACACTAAAGCAAAATGTAATTGGAGCAAAAATCATGAACCACTTTCTCTGATTTCCAGTATTTTATTACTTCCTGATAATTTTGAAATGAGGGTCAGATAATATGTCTGTCACCAAACTTCACTGGTAGTACAGGCTGTAATAGTCTGTACTGTAAAAACAGCTACAAGTTTTAAATTACAAATAAAAATCATGTTTACTCCTCTTCAGATTGTTTTTAATGTTTCGTTGTCTCTTAACCACACAAAATGCACTCAGCACGCTGAATTGTGTTGTTTGTCTCCGGTAGATGGTGCAGATCTGAAGTTCAATGAAAGCACAACAGGCAAGAGGCTTGTTCTTTGTGAAGGGAACAGAAAAGTCAAAACTGTGCGCAATGTGGAGGAAAAGGTGGAACGACCTGAAACTGAGGGCAGGTTTAATAGGACTCAGGTGTTATGTGAAGAGGGTCTGAAAGGCCTCTGGTACTGGGAGGTGGAGTGGAAAGGGACCGTTGGCATCGCTGTGTCATATGGAGGGGTGGGTAGAAAATGGGACAGCAGTGGTGGATTAGGATGCAATGACATCTCATGGAGTCTGCTCTGCTCCAAGACTGGATACACTGCCAGGCATGGAAAAATGTCAGAACGTATTCAACTGTCCCCGTGCCAGAAAATAGCAGTGTTTCTGGATTGGGTTGGTGGTTCTCTGAGTTATTACAGTGTCACATCAGGAGAGCTGAGCCTCATACACACCTTCCATGCCAAATTCACAGAACTGCTGTTCCCAGGCTTCTGGTTTAAGAATGGCTCTGTGACTTTGTGTGAGATAGACTGAACGCCTGTGAGATGGGAAAAAGTGATGATGATGAAGTTGATGCTCTACTTGATATTTTGATAGAGTAGCAAAAGCATAACTGCATCATTTCAATACCATGATTTGAAACATTGATTATGTTTCTTTACATGTTCATACTGTAGGTCAGTGTTAACATTGAAGAACCAAAACTGTGTAGTCTCGGAGCGGAGTAAGTGTTCCATTACTGAGAAAACAAAGCTTCGTTATCTTGGGATAAAACAAATATATATTTGCAGTATGGCCTTTCCCGGGTTCCATACTTCAGATAGCAGCATTTTAAACAGACTCCTCTGTAGCTAGTTGTGTTTGTGAGCTAATAAAAACTGTGTACTGTATTCTTTCATTGTATTATTTTTATATTTTTATTATTTTTGTTAAATTAATGAATGAAAAAATGCCTAAATTAATGAAAACATCAAGAACTTTCTTAAACTGGTGAGAAGAGCAGAATTTTCAGAAGTTTTTTTTCTACTCAGTGTTCAAACCCACAGTCTGTTCGTAGAGAACCACTGGACTACTGCCATAGCAATAGATGCTGGGGGGGGGGGGGTTATGTTGTTGTGCCTGTGAAATTATCTGATTGAATAAACAATACTTCTTCTATTGAGCTGAACTGATCTGTATATGTGTACAGTAATGTGTTTATATCACTGTTAATAAAGTCTCTTTTTCTTATTTTACTATGTTCTTTTTTTAAGTGATTTTTTTTTTTGTGACTGATTTTTTATTACAGTTTAAGTGTAATTGTCTTATTGTTGGAAGGAGCCAGTTGAGGGGGTTCGGGCATCTGATCAGCGATTGTTTCAACAGTTTCAGATGCTGTTTATCCACCCAACAAGCTCTCTCACACTGATGCCTTTAGTCCTCACTGTAGCCTTCTGTCTCCTGTCTGCTGTCTCTCGTCACATCAGTGTGTCTTTAACTCCCTCAGTCTTTATCTTCCTCACTTTGTGTCAGTCCATCACTTGTCTCGTCCGCCTGCTCCTTCGTCTCACAACACTCTCAGGACATAAGTAACAGTCATCAGCTGTCAGACACCACTTATTTACCTTTCCTTCCAGACGTAGGAAAAAAAGTGCTGTGAGTTGTACTGTGTGATGTAGAGAGGAAGCCTGGTCAATGGAGAGAAATAAATGGGTGAGTATTTACAGATGCAGTGTTTAAGTCTTTTAAATCCAGGACACACACACACACACACACACACACACACACACACACACCAAAATACTTTTTATAACTTTTTATGCTCAAGATGATATTCTCTGAAAAACGCAGGAAACTTTGGATATCAATCTGTAAATCAGCTAGCTGATTTCATCCAGTCCACTTTCATCTACTACATTTACACAACATGACAAATGATTTTGACACCGGTTTCCTTAGAATAATCCGGGAACCCATTTGAGCCTCCCCGCAGCTAACTGTTCAATCTCCAAACCAAACATTGAGAAACAAAACGGAAACTTATCCTGAACATTATTCACTCATTTCAGCTCATAATAACACACACACGCTCTTTTCTTCTTGCCTTGGGGCCATTTTGCTACTCTAAACGTACAGGGTGGTGTTCTTAGAAAAGGCACAGGACCAATGCATATTTTCAAATGACTGATTACAAAAGCAGAAATAACTACATGGTTTCAGTTCATAATGCTGCCAGCAAATGTATCTTCCTAAAACACACAGACTTGTAACTGTTGGCATGAGTGCATGTGTGTGAGCGTCTGAATGTAGGCGGTAATGAATTACACCCATGAAGGACGGGCCTGAATGAAAGCTGGTGCGAGAGAAGCAGCAAAGGGAGGGATAACCTGAGAACTGAAAGGAAATGTCCGGGACAATGTGGCAACCAGTGCACTGGAGGCCTCTCTGCACAAGCTGCCTCATTGTTCCGAAAAACCTAATTCTTGACCAAATCTTTGAAGAGGCTGAAAAAAAAACTCACAATTAAACGTTTAGTTCTGGGCCCACATCACAGACCTCACAACAACGACAGACCTGTTGGATTCATTCAGGACTTTTCCCGTTTCTGCTTCTTTTACTCTGCACCATTGATCCGCTGCTGCTAATTGACAACACATTGGGAGCGCCTCACGCTCTCTCTGCCTCTGTCTCTGAAGATTTGTTTTGATTAAGAGCTGCCCATGCAAGCCTGGAGCCGGATGAATGAGTGTTTGTGTGGCTTTGATGAATGGAGACCAGGGACTTTGTGTGCCTGTGTGACTATCACTGCTTTTGGACTGAAAAACCGACTGATTCCTGATGCACTGATCAAAAAATGGTTTCATATCTGCTTCAGTATCCCGCGTGCTTTATTAAATAGCTCTATTGGGGTTCTTTTTTGTGATTTAAATCAGCTAATGGAGCTGATTAATCACGTTTGATTGGCTGATTTGACAGAAAGTAGTAAGGCCCCTTGTGGTTACTCTACATACGATGCAACACATTCAGACATATAAGGATCTCTCTGGTTTCTTACATTTTTTCTCAGTATAAGATCCAGATGAGAGATTGTTGTGAGTGTGCAGTTCTTACCATGATGGTCTCAGTTTCTTAGATGGTTTATTCTTCTGTTTTTAATTTGTGAAGCAGGTACCTGTACTTCATACATCACACTCAAGCACCATAGACTGTAAATAAAGATGGATGTAGCCTCAGTAATGTCACCCCTAGGTTTCTGAAGAGTGGTTTGGACACTCAGAGTGGGCTGTCGTTGCCTGACTCCGCCAAACTCCTGGCGAATCCACAAATGGTTAAAGTGGCGAGCATGTGTTCACCCACCTATCACTCAAAGTGGCACACCCTCAATCATGCACAACTTAAAGCCCGAATAAAATTTTAACTGATGAGTTATTTCAAAATGAACCCCCATACAGTTGTCATGAAGGAGGAAATTAGCTCTAGTTTTTTGTACCAGGCTGTAAACTTGTTTATTTCTGCTGTGGAGTTGGACATTTTAACATGGGAGTCTGTGGGGACTGACTCACTGTTGGAGCTAGACTCTAGTGGTCATTAGAGGAACTGCAGCTTTGGGAACTTCTGCGCTCGCTTAATTTTTCCGCCTCAGGTTGATGCTGGTCATGCACATATGCACCCACACCACTGATTTTACTGACGACCACACCTCATGGAGTTTTCCTTAGTTTTTTGTGTTAGTTGTAAATAAGTTTATTATTTTTCCACCTCAACCTAAATAACACTTTCCCAGAGAGTTCGAGCTCTGAATTTAAGAGAACATCTTCAACAATGTGCTAAACCCCGACTCTAACCCAAACCTGAACAGAAATCACAGTCTAATCTTAAACCCTAAAACTAACCTTGACCCTCAGACAACCATAAGCCTAGCAAAGTAAGGACTGTTCAAAATGCCCTCACTTTACAAAGGAGTCTTCACTATCAAGGTCTCAAACCTGGTCCTCACTGAGATACAAGTGCAAGAGCAGCACACACACACATACACTCGAACGTGTCTAGAAGTGATTTACTGTCCTTCAGTCTCCTACCTTTTTCAGTCAAAACTAAATATTTAAACTTTACGTCTCTCAATGTTAACCTGAATGTTCATTCAGAATGGTGATTTGTGACTTCACCGTCTGTTCTTGTGCGTCCTTTTTAACCAGCCCCCCCATAAATACCCTTTCATCAGAATGGGTCAACTATGTGAAGTGTGTTTGATTTACATGGCCCGCTGCATCAGAACTGGTTTAACAGTTCAAAAGGAAGCTGTAACGGACCTGTGATTTAGCACGACGCAGTAAAGTGAGAGCAACTCAAGTATTTAAAATATTTCAACCCTGACATTGTGTGAATGAATGAAAATCAGGGCTTTCAGCGCCTTTCACTTCCACCACTTTATACCTCTGCCCTGCAGCCTGGAAAGACAAAGTGAATTAGGTTCTAATAGTGTAGTGTTTGTGTATTAATGTGTGTATGTGAGTGAGTGTGTGTAGATCTAGTGTCCAAACTGTTATGTCATCTTATACTTGGCTAACAGAAGTGTCTGTTAGCCTGTCTGTGTCTGCATGAGATGTATTAGCACTGCTTGTGTGTGTGTGTGTGTGTGTGTGTGTGTGTGTGTGTGTGTATACTTGCTACATAGTAAGGACCAAAAAAAGTATTTTACTAACAGAGTAAGGACATTTTGGGAAAGTGAGGACATTTCGGCCGGTCCTCACTTTTTGAGACACCTTCAAATCACATTTTGAGGGTTAAGACTTGGTTTTAGAGTTATGGTTAGAATTAGGTTTAGGTTAAGGTTAGGGTCAGGCACTCAGTTGTGATGGTTAAGGTTAGGGTAAGGGGCTAGGGAATGCACTATGTCAATGAGTGTCCTCACAAAGATAGAAGTACGTGTGTGTGTGTGTGTGTGTGTGTGTGTGTGTGTGTGTGTGTGTGTGTGTGTGTGTGTGTGTGTGTGTGTGTGTGTGTGTGTATTCCAGCTGTCATTTAATCCATCCATCCTCAGGTTGCTCCGCTCTCACCCTGTGCGTCCACTCTGTCTCTCACTGACCAATCACATTCCACATTCCTCCACCTTCCCAGGATCCTGAGGACCCAGGGTGCACGGCTGCAGGGCGTTACCATGGCACTGGGGTGATGGGGTCACCCCCCTTAGGTACTTCAGTGATTAGATGAGAGCTGATGGGTAAAACGGGAAGGGATAAAGAGAGAGAGAGAAAGAGAGGGAGGGAGGAAGAGCAAGACACTCACCACTGAAACATTCATGTTTATTGAGAGTCCACATGTTTACACCTGTATAATTATGAGAACACTGACATGATGCATTTCCTAATATAATGCTTGTCTTTGGGTTATTGAGTGTTGTTTATCTGCACTGAGTCTAAGGATAGAAGGTGTTGTCTGCAGTAAAGTGATTTTTAAGATTCAGTAAAAAACAGAAAGATGATGATTTCATTGCTACCATGTTTTTATTGTCCTGTTGATCTGTGGTGAACAGAACAGGAAAATTTAAGCAGATGACTCTTTGTTAAATGTCTTGCAGCTTGAACAATTTTTAAACTTTAACCTCTCAGCTCATCTACTCTCCCCATCCTTATGTAAAGTAGAATTAATGTAAAATGTATTGTTTTTGTACTTCAACAAGTTTAATATTTTGGATGTCTCTATTTTCTGATTTACCTCCTGTCAGGGTGGTGAGGCCTGTCTGTGTCTATTTGGTAGATGACCCACTTGATTTCTTGCACTGGTGAGTTTTTATAGACTTATCACACATATTTAATGTCCGGACAGATAAATTGTGATGGATTCACAATAGCTGCCTCTTCTTCTCTGGTCTCTCTCACTGTATCTCTTCCTCTCCTTTGTAATTTTTCCTTCCACACGCTGTTTTTTTCTGTAGATTTATAACTGAGGTTATCACAGAGCCAACATGTGTTTCCATGTATCGGCTCCCGCTTTCATGTGAAGCACGTGCTAAGAACATACAGCAGTGACCTTTTATTTATGATCCACCATCAGTCTGTTTTCTCTCCCTCTCTCTTTGTGTGACACACACACACACACACACACACACACACACACACACACACACACACACAGTGCAGACAATCAAGATGGAGATGAGAGCTGAAGAGTGTTGCAGGATATATGACTTGGTCTGTCGCAGCAAATCCACACACATAAACCAGACATGCTCACCACTGCACATATGGGAAAGAAAAAAAACTCTTCAATACATCCCTCTTATTTTTTCTTTTCTTTTTTAGTGGGGGCTGGGATGGGATTGTTATTTCCTTTTGTACTTTTTTGATAACTTATGTAATAAAATGCTGTTTAAAAAAATAAAGAGTATAAAAGGTAATGAACCTAAGAAGTTAAAATAGATTATACAGTAGCATTTGGGGACCAATGAAGTAAATCAAGTCATAGACATCCAACAAAAAATAAAAAAAATACAATGCAGAAAAATAAATAAAACATAAAGGACAAAACAGAGAAACCAAACCAATCCAAATAACTAAAACCAATAAGTTGGGGTGTACCCGCCTGGGACTCAAATCCCTTTATAAAAGAAGGTGATATGAGGAAAAAATTATGTTATGTACATTTTCATAAATTTGTCCTGTTGCAACCTAATTAAAAAAGTAATTCTTTCCATCCTGAAGATTTCATAAATCATGTTGACCCAATCGTCTGCTGTAGCTGCTTCTGGTTTTAACCACCTTCTACAGATGGCTTTCCTGCCTGCAGCGCTTAGAATCCCAAATAGAGAAGCAGCGTTTTCTAGTGGCAGGACACCTAAATGCAATCTTTGGTTCATATGGGAATATTTTTTGCAAAACTTTATGAACCTCTCTAGAATTACTAATGGACACGACCAAAATATGATAGTGATTTGCCTCGGAGAACCCACACTGTCTCCAGTAGTTGGAAGATTTAGTATGGTGGCTCTTTTGAGCTGAAGAGTCTTAGGAGATTTTTAGTGCTGATATTTATTTTTGAACCAAATGCAGGCACATACAAGATGTGGTGAAGGGGAAGCAGACTGCTGTAGTGGATGGCTGAGTGGTGGTGAAGCCGGGACTGGAAAAGACTGGCTGAGGATGAATGCAGGGTGAGGACAGGGGTGCAGAGTGAAAGGCAGCGGAGCTGGTCAGAACAGCAGAGATGGGATTTGCTGGGATTCTGGTGATGAACGGGGAGTCAGTCAAGGTACTTGTACTGGAGTCTTAATGATATGATGAGCAGCAGGTGTGGAGATGAGCCAGATGAGGGAGCCCCCCCCCCCCCCCCCCCCCCCCCCCCCCCCCACACACACACACACACACACAGACAAAAGTGTTTTTTCTACATTTGAACACTGAGGTTTATGAAAATAAAATAATTGATGAAGTAGATGACAGTGACATGTTGCTTTTACCTTATTATATAAAAAAAGAACAAAAATAAACTCCAGGCCTATAGTAAAATAATTGTTTCTCATGGGGAAGCAAGTGCACAAACAAGTACAATCATAGACGTGGGAAGAAGATTAAGTAAGTGAGGGATTTTTTTTTAATGAAAATGATATTGCAAAATTACATTTAAGTAGAACAAGAACAAGGCTTTGGGTTGATCTTTTTAACACAGGCAGGTGAGGGAGTCCATAGTTCACGTGTAAGACAAATGTCCCTAAAGAAATCCACATTTACATAAATAAAACAGAAAATAATGATGACTTTCAGTTTGAGTGTATTTGTGGGCCAAAGATGTGACGATTTTTTCATTTGTGCAACAGCGTCAAAATGTCATAGTAATGTATATTCTGTATTGTGTACCAATCTATTCATCCCAATATCTCATGGAAGACTTACCACTGACAAACTGAGCAACATGATTGTCTCATGGTGGGTAGAGAGGTGTACAGTCCTGCCAAGGTCAGGAAACTCTGCAAAGAGCTCTGTTACTGAGGAGAAGTGGTGAAGGAAGACACACATGTTGCATGACTTTCCTAAACAATACAACTGTACAGTACAAGCTCTAATCAGCTTTGGATTTAAGAAGATCTCCAGATGTGAATACTGAATTATAGATTTTCATGTGGAAATCTTAAACCACAATAACCTTGGAAAGTTGTCTGGATTAATAATAATGTGATACTTTTGATCCTCAGAAAAGTTTTCCTCTGTAAAATCAGAGGAGGTCAGCAACAGCAGATCTGGAAGAGCAGGACTGGTGAGTACTGTTTCTATTTATTTATAAATGAAGTCGATGTTGCACTTATTTTAGTATTTGCTAAAATTATGGAACTGTTATTGTTCTGTTCCCAAGAACGTATCATCAGAATCTACTTGTTTGTTGTCTTGTCAGCAGTTAGTTGGGAGGGTTGATTTTCATCCTGATGTGTTCAGTGGAGAAACTGATCTAGGCTGCATTAGCTTAGCACAGGGGGTGGAGTCTATTGAAGTAATGCTGTGTCTTAAATGTGCAGTCAAGAACCTTTTGCAGTGATGTTTTTTTAATCTCAAGTAAATCTATCCATCCATTAACTATACCGCTCGGAGGGGGGCTGGAGCCAATCCCAGCTGACATTGGGCAAGCGCGGGGTTTGAACCCAGAACCTTCTACCTGTGAGGTGACACTGCTAAACACTGCTAACCACTGTCAGTTTGATACCAAAACAACTTTTGGCTTTTTACATTACAAACACTATATTTGACTCTACATGTCCCCTTTTACCACTAAATTTAGTATAAATAAGTACAAGCAAAGTTTAGTGGTACAAAGAGTATAAGCAGTTAGCAGGTAAATCCGCTAACAAATGCCAGCTGAGTTTGTCTCATCAGACTGAGGACACACACAACTGCAAGAAGTGATGTAATCACATGCACTTACAGAGCGCACACACAGACGCAGGTGAGAGAGAGTGAGCTGCCAACCACTGTACAAACTGGTAATGGATCTGTCATGTCTCATATCTGGGTTGGTGCTCCTGTAGAGGTGTCAGGGCCTCTGTGTGAGACACTTAGATTGGTGGTTGTGTGTTTTTGAAACTTATTTTGGGGCTGCAGTTGCAATGTTTCTGGTGTATCAGCACTGTGCTGGCCAGGTGACATGTCTGTCTACAGTCCCTGTGCTCTGAAAGATGTTACAGCAGGAAAAAGGAAAATTAGCAGGTTCACCTGGGTGTTGTGTTTACATCACTACCAGCATCTCCTGCAGAGTCATTTGACCCAGGTGTGCATGCTGACTGTAGCTTTTCCCATTGCCAAAAAAGCCTGATGTTAGTGGGTTTTTTGACCAGTGTAAAGGGGGCTTTAGGGAGACTCCCATGGAGAAGGCAACCAGACTTTGCCAAAGAAGAGGAATATGGTCAATTCAGAGTCGTCATAATTACATATTTATCACATCTAGCCAGGTTTTATTCAGAGTTGGGACTTGGCTGGCAGCTTCACTGTGAGGATGAGACTGTTGGAGAGCTGCATAAAGTCACTAGAGCTAAGTGCTGGTTGTCAGTAAATATCTCCAGGCTGTCTTGGTTTCCATTTCTACAGAAAATGTTGTTAAATACAAAAAATATGATGTGGTGAGCTGTGAACGCCTTGACAAAACCGGGCCGACCAGCAGAAAGCACTATAACTAATTACTCCTACTGACGAGTTGTTTGCAACATAATGTGATTAATTTACTGACACTGCTGGTGACATGAAGGCTTGTATCCAAGCTCAAGCTTTACTCGCCTATCTGCTCCAGTCAAACATGATGTGTGTGATCTGGAACTGTAATCCCCCTGTTGCTGATTTCAAAATGAACTCCTCTCATTTGGCTGCAAAGGACGATGACATTTCAAGGCCAAGTCAAAACAGAGACTGGGCAAACAGCAAAACCAAACTAGAGGGCGGACAGTTCAAAAGTGGTTTTAAACCTGATAGCTACCAGTAATTTCTCAACAGAGCAGAGACAGCGCATGTTATGATTCTGATGCAATTATTTGTGTTAAGCCTCTGGTCTGAAATATGAGTCAGGAACACAGAAAATATCACAGACCAGACTAAAATAAATTTGGTGGGAGACAAGAAAAAAAAAATCCACAAAATCTAGATGTCGTCTTCGCATGTTGGTCTGATGTCAGAGTCTTGTTATCACAGTTATTTCTCTTATCTCCCCTCACATCAGTTTATTTACAAGTCCACATATTGTAGAGTCACAGTCAGGACGTGTGTGTGTGAGATGTGGAACACAATGCACTTAGTGTTTCCTGAAGGTCACTTACATCAGACTTAACAGCCACTGCTCTGCATTGTGAAGACTCCTTCCTTCTTTTCTTCTCTCTCTCTCCCTCTCTCTCTCTCTCACACACACACAGACACACACACACACACACACACACACACACACACACAGGGTAGTGTTGATTACCCGTGTCCAAACACAGTGTGTGCGATGAGGGTCGCCTGCAGCCTGCAGGTAAAGCGTAATTGGTTCCAGATTTTATGTGTGTTTGTGTGTGTGTGTGTGTGTGTGTGTCTGGTGGTCAAAAGTGCAATAACAATTAGCACTTAGCAATTACATTACATTACACAGTTATTATGGAGGCTGAAACTGATTTCTTTTTCCTCCACCCTTCTTTTCCTCATTTTTTGCCTCACGTTTCTTCTTTTTTTTCTTCACCATTCCTCCTGTTCTTTATTTTGCTCTACCTTTTTTCCTCTCATATCTTCTGTCTCTAATTATTGTAGCTTCCTTTTTGGCTTTTTGTGCAGCGTGGTCAACATCTCAGCCACTTACAATTTGTAATGTATGTATTACTGTATTATATTATTCCCTCCTTGCCTTCCTTCCATCTACACACACAGTGGATATCTTTCCACATTATGTTACATTACAGCCACTATGCTCACTTTGCTAAATGTGACCCGTCAAACCAGAAAACCTTCACTGTGTTAATCTCATACACTGAACCATATATTCAAATTCCAATGCTGTCACCTGAGGGAATCATATTTGACTTGACCCAGACTTTAAACTGACCTTCGTTCCTTCTGTTAAACTGTGACCTTGGGGCCTGTGGATACACACGTGTCAAAACAACATTTATCACCTCTGAAAAGGCTGCTATTCCCCGAGCGCTCTCCTCATTTCTTTTCATCCCTTCCTCCTGCCTTCATCTGTTCTCTCTTCCCATCTGGGTTTTTCTCCTTTTCAGTCCAGTCCCTCACTTCTTTTTCTCTCTTGTCGTCTTCTCCCTTCCTCATCTTCTTTTACTCTGAATTTGCCGCAACAAACTTTGTAATTCCTCCTTAAACTCCAGCTGGTTCAGGAAGCAGCAGCCCGTTTCATTACCAGAGCCCCCTCAGTAGAATGTATCAGTCCTGCCCTCCAGCAACTTCACCGTACTGATTTCAGGATTCGGCTTCTCACTTCTAAGTCACTTCACAGCCTATGGCACCTCCGCATCCCTCTGATCTTCTCCATATCTGCACACCTGCTCATACTCTTAGGTTTAACTCTTTCATTAATCTCACCGTCCTCCTGCTCTCTGACCATCATGGCGGCTAGCGCCTTCAGACATGTTGCCCCTCGATAGTGGAACATGCATAATTTTGATTTCACTTCCTGTCTTTAAATCCCACCACAAAACACATCTCTTTAAACTTGCTGATTCTGTTTAGCTCCAACACAGCGTTTATTAATATTTATGTTATTAAATTTAATTTATTCTAATTAATTTTGTATTTTTGTTATAATACCAGAATTTTGTGCCTTGTACTTGTATTTTATCTTTTACTGTTTTCATAAGGTGTCCTTGACAGGCACCTATAAATAACAATTATTATTATTGTCATTATTATTATTACAGTTGCTTCATGAGAGCATGACCTTTCTTATTTAAGTAAAATTCTGGCTGACTGAAGATGTGTCTGGATGCATTCACAGATGTTTGTTTAGAAGAGCTGCAGAGGAGCTGAACTGAGCACCACCTACACATTCAAACTTCATTATGAAGAAATCCAAACATGTTTGCATTACTATGGAAACAGATCATATTACAATACTGCTTTTCATTTTTCTGAGCTCATCTGCCCTTCTTCCTCCCCCTCCTCTTCTTCTTCTTCTTCTTCTTCTTCTTCTTCTTCTCCCAACTCTCTGCACAATCCTCTTGTTTTTCCATTTTACCTTTTCTGTTTCCTTCTTTGTGTCATATTCTCCTTCCTTTTCTGTCTTGTTTCACCTTCCCTCCCCTCTCCTCCTCTGCTGTGGAAAAATTGATTGTGGGGTGATAAATCAGAAGAAGTGAAGCGATGTGGAAGAACAGTGTTGAGGGTCAGCGCCTTGAGAACCCTGCTTTGTATAACTCCCACTGGGACTTCCAGATTCAATATGCCGTCAACGGTACTCTGTCTTCTTTGTCTCTTACTCTGTCTCTCCTCATCCTTTGTACAATTTCTCCTTTCTCTCTTTAGCTGCTTTTGGATTTTATATTTAATGCTTTTTGGGTTTGTTTTTTTTGCCTGACAGCTTCAGCTGAAACTGCAGTTTCTTGGAAAAGGATGGTTTGATTACATTATAGAGATCTGCAGGATAAAGGTTTTCATTCAGATTCACTTCATACGAGCAAGAATTTGACAGACAGTGAAGTGTAGGATGAGGCCAAAATCAACAGCAGCTCATGTGGAGCACAGATTTTAAGAGCAGGACATCAAGGTGTTGTAAAAGTTACTGTTAGCAGCTGTGCATGAGTACAAACATATTTTTCTCTTTTTCATAGTGGTGCAAAGTTTGCACCTTTCCAAAGGCTGTGCTGAGATAAATGCAGTAAATACAAATGACAACCTGAAGTCCATCAGAAAGGGGAAAAGCTCCACAAACTTAAAATAGATGCATCGTCAAAAAAGAATTTTCGAACAAACTATTTGTCTAAATGGTGACAAAAACCTGCCGTCATTTAAATGTGTTTGACTGAAGTGAATTTACCAGATTATTATTATGACATGTATGATAAATCAACAAGCCAATAAATTCAGGTATTATAACCTTTATTAATCTAATAAATCACAACACAAGAGCAATACAAGTTCAGATAGATGTGTAGAGATTGAAATCAGAGCTGACCGGCACAAAACCCCTGGAAACAACAGAAATATGGAGCAGCAGGTTCTTATGTCCAACAGAAGTTCTCTGCCTCTTGGGGCATAAATCAGCTAAACTAATCACTGATTCGGTATGTGGGAGTCAAACCCCACAAAACACTTTCTATGCCTTTTATAAGTTCCCCCCAGGACAGCAACATACCCAGGGAAGGATTATCATGTTCCTGAGAGTGTGATTAATGTTCAAAATGTTCAAACGTGCACTGCAAATCGCTCCCATGCACTGTCTGACACACCTGCTTAATGCAGCAGTGGGTGCTGTAGATGGTTTGGTTATGAGTGAGAGTGTGTGTGTGTGTGTGTGTGTGTGTGTGTGTGTGTGTGTGTGTGTGTGTGTGTGTGTGTGTGTGGAGTGTACAGTACAGTATAACCCTGCTGGGTACAAGAGCTGGTCAGGTATTTTCGTTTAGGTCTGTAAAGAAAGGGAAAACATACAGAGTCTGATTCTTCTGTGCAGGACAGTGATGGAAAGATTACGGTGAATAGCTTTTCTGTTTTTGTGTAGCTTCAGAACCTCAGTAGAATCTACCGGGCTGTGAGACGATCCTGCTCCTCTTGAACACAAATAAACACTCAGGGAGGTTTCTGGCCCTTCTGCAGTGCTGTATATATAAATGCTGGTAAGAGCTTAAAGGCAAATACCCGCTGAACTCAGAAAGGCACATACCAGCTTTGAAATTTGTTATTCCTGGGTCTCTGGGACAGACCGTTCAGCCTCTGCAAACATGAACCACTCTCTTCCAAAGCCACAAGTGAGAGGAGACGAGGGAAAAAATGTAATGTCATTAAGATGCATAACCTGGAGCTGCTCTGCTGATGCTAAATGGGAGACTGTGGGAAATGCATGTCTGGACTTAACGTTCAGTGGTGCTTCTGACTCCAGCTGACGGATCCTCAGAGAGTCATCCTGTAGTCTCCTCCTTCAGAATTCATTTGTTCACTGGGTAAATCTGTTGATATGTGATTTGTGTGCGCACATAAACACAGGTGAGCCAGTGAACTAGTGTTAACAAAAACTCCAGGATAATGTGGACAAAAAAAAACAAAACATAAAACAAAAAAAACGAGCCCACAGGTCGTCTGGTTATTATGACCCACAGTTAGGTTTTGTTGTTAGGAGACATCTAGTGGTCGTAGTGATTGTGACAGCAGCAAAAGGAAAAGTGCACATCAGGAGGAAACACAGGACTTTGGTACAGGAGACCAGTGTTCAATTCCCATGTGAAATAAGCAGTTTATGTTGTTTCTATTATCCATGACCGTTCGTTGTTGTTATTATTGTAACCATGACAACAAACATGGTCTAGTGTTGAGGAAGTACTTATTTTCCCCAAATCTCCATCTTTTCCTAAATCTAACCAAGCCTTGACTGTTATTATAGTAACCATGGCAGCGAAGGTAGCTACGCTGCTCTCGATACAGTCGGCATGTCTATCATTGTAACCATGACAACCAAGGTCCTGAGACCTCGTCAGTCCAGAGAGTGAGAGTGTGTCAGCAAATCCACTAACACTGTGTCAGCCACTGCCAGTTACAAGCTAATAAACAAGATAAACAAATAAAAGATGCTAACGATGCTAACTGTTCTGACATGTCTGCTAGTCGCTGGGTTTGGTCACAACAACTCCTCATCTGAGTCTGACTGTGGCTGAGTCTCTCTCTCTCTCTCTCCACTAATCAGTTGAGTGCTCTCTGCTGTTTCACCTGTCAATCAAGCGTAAAGCCTAATCCAGATTTCTCAATGAGTAAGTAAGAGTAGATTTTTTTTCACTTCTTATGTGGGAAAGTCATGTTAAACAAAACCAATGATCATATCAGAGGTTTTTTACATGGTTTAAAAGTTGTCTGGAATTTTAAAACTTGTTTCAAATTGAATGTGCTAATTTAGCGATATTGAAATACAACACTGCACCTTCTAGAGGATAAAAGGGAGAGAACACTCTTGAGGGGCCCCTGAGCAAATTTCCACTTTTGGTGACCTAAAAACTTAGATTGTTGAATTTATATAATATATAATAAAAATGTGTGCATGATTGACTCAGACTGAATTTACTGACAAGAAAGCATTCATGTGTGAAATTCCCCAGACATGGCATTTAGCTGCTTTGGCATAGTTTGTATGTTCTAAGCAGTTGCCCTGTCAGTCCAGGCAGTGTGTACGGCTCAGTGTTCATCGCTGTGCTTCAGAATGTGAAAGTGTTTTAAAGTCCAGCCATGGGAAACCTCACTGTGACAACAGACTCCCTGCTGAGCGCACCAAATCAGACAGCTCTGTTCCAACTATTCTATGTGTGTTAGCATGTGCAAGTGCATGTGTGTTTTGCTGTGTGTGTGCCTCTGTTTGTGTGTGTGTGTGTGTGTGTATGCAGGTCACACACATTGGTCTGGATCATTTTTAACACGCATTCCTGCTGCGATCTGTGTATCGGCTACAGGTTTGTACAAGAATACAGGGTGAGAATCTGTTTGGATCATCTGAGACTACTGTGATATTCAATCCTCATAACACACAGTGGATCTATGTGTTTGTGTGTGTTTGTGTGTGTCTGTGAGTTTGTAGCTTGACGGATTGCCTCTTTGGCAGTTAGATTTGTCACTCAGCAGGGGAGAGCATGGTTAAAAAATACACACTGAACAACGTTGGGTTCGGTTCTGGAGGTGATGAGAGAGAGAGGGGGATGAGCGGCAGGTTGTGGTGGGACCCTCTTTAAGGACATGCATGTGTTCCCAACATGACATGCATGGTTGAGTGTTTGTGAATGGATTTACTGAAAGCGTGAATTCTTGTTTTGCACTTGTGAATACAGCACTCTCTCTCTCTCTCTCTCTCTCTCTGTGGGCTAATATTTCTGATATATAGGTCTTACCTTATATTTGCACTTGCAAGGAGATTGCAAAGAGATTTGTGATCACAAATGGCGTACGGTGGCCCTGAGAGCTCAATGCACTGCAACTTAAAACACATGCAAATAGACAAAACACAAACATATGTGTTACAAATACTCACAACACTATGGACAACACAGAAGTGATGAGGGGAAGGACACACACGCTCTGTGGCTCATTGAAATATCCTGTTGCTATAGTAATAAATAACTTTTTTTTTTTAAGTGATTCACCCGCCAAGGACACACTCACATGGATGTATTATAACACATAATAGTCTACATCTGTCTGTCTGCACTTATTGTTCAATGCTTTTAACTTGTGAACAAGTGCATTGCAGCTGGGCTCATCACTTTTTAGTGTCCCCCTGGAAACACTTCTGTTGTGTTGTGAGTATTTGCAGCACATGTGTTGTCAATCTGAGGAACATGTTTTCTGATTTTATTGTGTTTTGTCTGTCTGCTTTTTTTAATCGCAGTGCGCTGAGTTCTCAGGGCTCAAAGCCTTAATGAGGAAAAAGCTTATATATACTTAATATAAACTCTTGTGTGATCTTAGAAATAACTGGCATCTACAACGAAGCTTACCTCAGACTCAGTTCAGATAAATGTGTGATGAAGGAGAGTAAATCTGCCGTTGAGGAAACCAAGGATAATGATGAACGTCTGTGTCTGTGTGCGTTTGTGTGGGATTGCACTTGTAGTGATGGGTCTGATCATCATTCCTCTAAAGGTGGGGATTACCCCCCGCTGACCCCAGAGTGAAGACACATCCATTATGACCAAACACACACACACACACACACACACACACACACATATTTGTAGGTCGGGGATCATGTGAAGTCAACCTGTGAATAAACTCTGAAGTCGATCCAGTGGTATAAACACTAAATTATCACATGATCTCATCAGCGCATATGGACACACACAAACAAACGTGAAAAAATACACACACACACACACCCACAGAGATGTAGAGAGAGAGAGAGAGAGACCATGGTCTTATCATCTTTGAAGCAGCTGGGGGAGAAAGGAGTTAGGGGGCTGAGGAGGGTTTGAAAGGAGGGGTCCAACAGGAGGAGGGAGGGTTAAGGCTGCATTTGGGAGAAGGAAATTAAACTTGGGGGATAAAGGACAAAGGGGATCTGGGAGCTGTTATAAACATCCAAGACCTTCAGGCTGATGTTCCAGTTATTGGCCTGAATTCATAGTGCATTAAGTAAGTCACATGAAAAGGATGCAGTAATGATACAAGTGAATTCTTATCTGAACCAACAAAACCAAAGCAGCGCTGCTTTGATTAAATGTGGACGGCCACTCCCAGCACAGGAGTGAACTCCTCTAGTGATCCAAACCAAGCCAAGTGCTTTGTCTCAACACTTGGACCAAACCAGAGCTATAACCTTGATAACCCTGATAACACCTGTTTGTTATTATCAGTTTGTTTTTGAGTTGTTCTGCCCCCTAGTGGTCAAAATGATTTAATACTGCATCAAATCAACTTGTTTAATTCTTCAGTTTTCTCTTTTCCTGCTTCTTCTTCTTCTTCCCCCTCTTCCTCTTCCTCCCTGTTTTTGTCTTCATCATCTTCTTCTTCTTCCTCTTCTGCTTCCAAGCTCTCGTTCTTCCACCTCACTGTCCACTTCCTCTGGTTCTTCCCCCTCCCCTTTATCTTTGTCTTCTTCTTTGTCTTCTCTGGTGCATTCCCTCATTTTGTTACAGTGCCCAATATCGCCATAAAATCAGCAAAAAATTTGAAGCAGATAAACCGATCGAGATCAGTAGGAGTTTCTCTGTGACAGTTTTGCTGCACAGAATTATTGAAAATGAACAAAACCACAAATACACAAATAATAATATGGAGGTCAGACGGGGGAAAAGCAGTATTTAGGTTCTTCCAGACAGACCCAGATATCAGCAAAGCTAATCTGTGTCACAGATTTGCTTTTTATTCATGGCATTCCAGATGGAAGAGAGTCAAAAAGCAGACGCGTCAGTAATCACTGTTTAATCATTAATGACCGTCTCGGATCTGTCCCGCGAGGGGAGGGAAGAAAAAGACTTTTCTCTACTTATGTAAATGATGCCGTGATGAATTCGTACGTGTGTGTGTGGCTGAAAAGGGAGTCGCCATCTAAAAGGGACACAACGGGGAGAGAAGAGGAGGAGGGGTGGAGGGAGAGAAAAGGAGGAAGAAAAAGGAAGGAGGAGGATACAGAAAAGTGGGACGCTCTGCTGGAGGCCCCATGTCATGAGATTCTCATTATTTACCTCCATGGATACCAGGAGTCCTCCCACTGTGTCTATATTCTCCTTTCTCATCTGTCTTTTCCCCCTTTTACCATTTGTCTCCTTACTTCACTCCTTTTTTGTCACATCCTCTCTTCCTTCAGTCTTTTGCCGACCAGTCCGACCCTAGACCTTCGCTCCACACTTCCACTTTCTTTTTATCATCTCTCCCTTTTCAAACTTTTCTTTTTACCTCCTTCCTGCTGTTTTTTTTATTTTCCTCACTCATCTGTTTTTCTGTCTCTCGCTCTCTAGATGCACCACTGTGTATACGGACAGATTCCTCTATTATCATCTTAATAATGGGAATCAGTCATTACAAAGGGAGGTGATGTTAGCCTCTTTAAGTGCTATAGCAGAGTCTCTAGAAAGTACTACAAGAACCTACAAGTACTACAAGAATATAATAATATATATATATATATATATATATATATTTATATAAACTACACATAGTTTAATAAAAAAAAGAAAAGTCTGCACAGCTGCCAGCAGTAATAAGTCCCAGCAACCTGGAACCAGAGGGGATTGCCTTTATTTGACAGGACAGTGTAGACAGACAAAATATATACAGAGAGAAGGGGAATGACATGCAGCAAGAAATCTGGTTGGCCGGGAGTGGGACTGGAGACTTGCTGCTCAGAAGATGGTTTAATACAATGAACCACTCAGATACTGGGAAAGCTAGAAAAGTTTCTGAAGCAGTTTGAGAAGTAAGTGAAACGTTGTGGTTTAATTTCCATAATGGCTTCATTTGCATTCGTGTTTTGGCTTCTGTATTGTGTTGACCCATCTTCACTTAACACAAGCTGTTCTTGTAATTTTCTGATTAATTTGGCAGGTTCAGGGACAATTCATGTGGCGAGGACAACAGTGTTGTGTTCACGTTGTATAACAGACCACCTACAGGCCACCAAAGAGGTGCAATGCGATGATAATCCTCAAGCAAAATGGACAGATTCTTGTTAGTAAACCCCAGCCCACAGGGCAGATATTTTTTCTTCTTGGCCATTGTCCATTTTTCAAGGCAGAAAGGTAATCCTTTAAAATTGGAAGGGTATCCCTTTCTTTCTTAAGCTAAACCAATAATCCTTTAAAAGTGGACCGGCTCTCGTTCTTTCGCTCTCTTCATCTTCCCGTTTTAAGAAGGAAGTGTAATCTGCTTTTAGTTTGGTGCTGGACTTCCCCCCCCAACGAGTATCAGGGGATCTGAGAGCAGGTCTAGATGATGGATTGAGTGAATAAGTGGATGAACTGAAAGGACTATTCAAAAGAAAAGAAACTGACAGAGGAAAAGAGAAACCAAGAAAGAAACTCAAAGCAAGTGAAACAGAGAGAGAGAGAGAGAGAGAGAGGGAGAGAGAGAGATAGGCTGGATGATGTGAATGAAACTTTCTCTCTCTCTCACACACACACACACACACACACCAGAAAAAAGAACTGTGGAGAGAAAGGAATAATGAGAGATACATGAAAGTAATGCGAGAAGAGTGAAAGAATGACAAAGTAAATAACAAGAGAAGCTTTTGGATGAAAAGAGGGAGAAGAGAAGAAGCAAACATCTCTGAACCAACACACCCAGCACACAGGATATTGAGTTGGTGGTCAGCAGCAGAGTGATTGTTATGTTGTGTTGAAGTGGCTAAACAAGGCGTACACACACACACACACCTTAGGAAACTGAATCCCCCAGTAGGAGCCGGTGTGGTTTTAACCTTTGAACTTGTGACCTTGTCTTAGTTACGGCGCAGTTAGCTTAGCCACTGTGAAACCATCAGATACTTGTGGTAAAGCTGTAACCAGGGAGTGATTATACGTTGTTAAGCCACCTACCAGAATGAAGTGCTGTTGTTGAAGCTGTTCATAAGTGATGGACCTGCACAGTCTGTTACAGACACACTAATGTTTGGGCTGTTACTTCATATATTGATGTCAGATTTGTAAGCAGATGCACTAGACACTGAATGTAGCTCAGTTTGCTGTGCATTTAAAGTATTAATATTGGTAGTAAAAGAAGCATTTTTGTTTATCTTCAGCTTCGCCCTAACTCTAATTCCAACCCTTAACCCTCTAACTTTAATTCTAACTCTAAGTCTAACTCTAACTTTCTCTACTCAAACCTTTCTTCCTTTTTTCCTTGGTTGTTAGCTTATTTATGTCTTCACTTTCCCATCTATTTCTTTATTTTATTTTGAAAAGCCTGTGATGCCAGTATGGGTGGCGCCCAGAGGAAGATCCTTCCTGAAACCTATAGTTCAGCCTCATGATGACGGTGGTCTCTTTCCCCTTTTAATATACACATACACCACTCCCTGCCCTGACACTTGTTCGCCCACCTACTTTTTTTAGAAGCTCAGAAAGTTTGAGACACACTGTAGGACATCCTCTACAGAGTCTTTTATAATCTTTATTCCCTTAGGTCAGAATTAAAATAAAAAAGAGATGAAGAGAACACTTATAGTGTCACCTGCCTCGAACCAAACCCTTAATCCCCCAACACCAACCCCTAATCCTAACCCCCTAACCTCTAACTCTCCAGTCATTTGCTCACTTTTTAACTTAAATGAAATTCAACTATAGGTAACACAGTGTTTTAACTATAGGTAAAACACTGTATGTGTTGAGTGAGAGTGGGGAGAAATTTAAACAAATCCAATGTGATTTTTATTTATTTATTTTTTCTACATACGTGTAAACTTGCAAACAACCTCTACTGCATTTCCCCGTTTCCTGAGCTCCTTTTCTAGTGTGGACACAGTTCTGGCAAACAGGACACGGCTGTAGACTGACGATCCACACACTGCTAATCCTTCCCTCATGCATTCCTGCAGAGCCACGAGAGAACATTAGGATCACTGATTTTGCAGATGCATCAAGAAACTTCAGAAAGCTTGTAAAGGTTTTCTTCTTTTCTTCACATGGTTCCTTCGGTTGGCAGAAGGCTCAGAGGTTAAAGGTAGAGCAGAGTGGTTTCAGTAAAGCCTCTGGAGACAAACCCCCTCACCTCTCTCTCTCACTGTTTCCATCCCTCATTTTTTCCTCTCTGTGTGTGTGTGTGTGTGTGTGTGTGTATGTGTGTGTGTGTGTGTGTGTGCGTGCGCAGGACCTCTCTGTAGGGGACCCCCTTCACCTTTCAATGAATTGTTTGAATGAGTCTGCATGTGGCCAAGAGCACCACTGAGCCTGGAATAAGATATGTTATAAATGTATTGTAAGTGTATGAATTGAAAATCATTTGCATTATAATGACTCTGTTCTTCTGGGATTAACTTTTTACCACATAGTTCCATGGAAATTGTGTGTACTTAGTGGCCAGTTTATTAGCTTATACTATAAACTTGATGTGTTGGGTCCACTGTTCACTGAGGTTACGTCCATACAGCTACGTTTTCATTTTAAAACGCATCACTTTGGCTACGTTTCCTTTACATTTACGTTTTTGAGTCCCGAAAACTGAGACTTTCAGAGACGCTGCTGGATCCGTTTTAGTTTGAAAACTCTGAGGTTTTGTTGTAGTCTGGATGGACAAAAACAGAGACCTTTGGAAACGATGACATAGACACTCCCAGGTCGCTCCCTGATTGTTTAGAGCAGGTCCACTAAAGATTAGCTCCTCCCGCCAAACTCTCACGACACAGGGGAGTTAGTGATAATTCACTTCATATAATATTTGACTATTTTGATTTCCTTTAGTTTTTATGTAGAGTGTTGAGCTTCCTCAGCTTCCCCTTGAATAAACAGGATCCTTTTTTTATAAAAGGTGTAATGACAAAAGGTGTTTTTATCTACCAGAGATTCATAACTGGAATTAATAGCTAGTGTAACAGGAAGAGTATTAGACAAGAAAATATACAAACCTAATACATTAATGGAACAAGACAGTTGGAAAAGAGAGAGAGAGAAACAGAAATCAGCCTGTCTATGTGTGTGTGTGTGTGTCTGTGTGAGGGGATTAGTGGCTTTGGCCGAGGCTAATCTGTGAGTCCCCAGGGAGTCTGCAGAGCCCACCACTGGACTGAGTTTGTGGAATGAATTGTTGTATGAACTGTGTGTGTGTATGTGTGTGTGTGTGTGTGTATGTGTGTGTGTGTGTGTGTGTGTGTGTCAGACCTATTACTGTGCACACCACGCTGCCTCTCTGACTGCTCCATTGAGTTGTGATTCAGACTCATCACATCAGGAAGAGAACTCTGTATGTATGTGTTGATGTGTGTGCGTGTGTGTATGTATATGTGTGTACTTGCTACATAGTAAGGACCAAAAAAAGTATTTTACTAACAGAGTGAGGACATTTTGGGAAAGTGAGGACATTTTGGCCAGTCCTCACTTTTTGAGACACCTTCAAATCACATTTTGAGGGTTAAGACTTGGTTTTAGAGTTATGGTTAGAATTAGGTTTAGGTTAAGGTTAGGGTCAGGGTTAGGGTTAGGCACTCAGTTGTGATGGTTAAGGTTAGGGTAAGGGGCTAGGGAATGCATTATGTCATTGAGTGTCCTCACAAAGATAGAAGTACAAGTGTGTGTGTGTGTGTGTGTGTGTGTGTGTGTGTGTGTGTGTGTGTGTGTTAGCTTTTCCATCTGTTTGTCTTTATTTCAGGGTCTTCGCTTGGCAATGGGCAGCATTTTACTCTCTGATGTTTTTTGAGTCATTCGGGTAAATAGTGCACTTTTTCTCTGTTGCTGTTGAATGTGCAGAGAGGAGCCACACCGAGGAGCTGCTGCTGAGAACATTTCATTTCTGTAGAGGCAGAGTTAACAAAAGAAAAACTTATAATATCTCACCCAAACATCTGTGTGTAGTAGGTGACACATTCTCACAAGGTTCGCTGGTGCTTCTACACTGAACTGTTCTTTTCTTTGTCCGGTCATGGAGGCTGCTGCTGCACACACTGAGATGCATAAATGATCAGCATGCACGTAGAGAATGAACGTGCCACTTTTCACATTTATCAAACAAACCAAAAAAAGCATTTGCTATTAAAATTGATGTGCCAAGCTGGAGGTTTAATCCAGCACAACATAAACAGCCTCATTACATTCATAGGTGTGTGCATTCTTTACAGAGCTGGATTTTCTCATAAGCAGGCAGATTTGACAAAATTGCATTCAAAACCACACAATAATACACTCACAGGTGTTACATTTGGCTTCCTTGTGCCACCAGTCAAAAGACCTACTGCTCATGTGGCTCACATCACACTGGTGGTTGACAAGGGCAAAGACGCTGCAATGGCCCAAAACACTTGCACAAGCTGCATAAACAGAAACGATGCAGATTCAAAAACACATATGAAAACACTAAACAAATACAAACGGAAACGTGCTGCAAAAAAAAAAAAAAAAAAAGTGCTGCAGGCAGAAAAAAAAAAAAAAACACACACACACACACACACAAACCCCCAAACAAACGCAACAAAAAAACACAGAAAAAACCCCACTACATATCCAGACAACACAACAGACGCTGCAGGCCTCTAGGCGGAGCGCTAAGAGGAACAGTGTGAACATAAACTTTCTTTCTGCAGCGCGTTTTTTCATTTGCAGCACGTTTCCGATGTTTGTATTTGTTTATATTTTCAAATATGTTTTTGAATCTGCATCGTTTCTGAATGTGCAGCTCATTTATCCTAACGGAGATGTTTCTGGCCGTTGCAGGACGTTTGCTGTTGCTGGCCACTGTGAGTTTTGCCACTGTAGGAAGAAGCTGCCACGAACGGAATGAGTTTGGTTTTTATCTAAACAAGGTTAAATGTCAAAATCCATTCATGGATAACTATGAGAACTGGCATCAGACATGTGCATTATTCATAATGACTGAAATGTCTTATACTGTATAGAATTATACATGTGCAGGGGTTTATGAATCTCATGCACATATTGTGTGTGCATATTTATGTGTTGATGCATGCCCATCTTTACCCTCTGAATCCACATGCACTGCTATGTGTCCAAGTGTTTGGTGCAGCAACTGTGAAACAGGCCAATGGTTTATTACTGTTGTGTGACATCACTGTACAATAGAAAAATTAGCCAGATAGAAATATGTTTCCTATTTTCTTATGACACAATGTGTCTTCAAAATGATAGAAGATTCAATTTAAACTTGAAATAATGGACTGCTGATGGGAAGGTTGCAGTCTTTGTGTGTGTAAGAGTGTGTTTGTGTGTGTGTTGTTTAGCTTCAGGAGTCATTTCAGCAGAGTCAAACCAAGGATTGGGACAAAGAGCCATGTGGAAATAGGATATTAGCCTGAGGGCTGACGAGAGGTGTGTGTGTGTGTGTGTGTGCACACATTCATTGAAACTGTTGTGTGGGCTGAAATGTGTGTGCATGTATGTGAACAGAGGCCAAAATTTATGTTGCCTCTTCAAAAAATGAAATAAAAATAAAAAATACAAACGTGCTGTTGCTCCTCCTCTACTACACTGAAGATGCTGTATGTAAATCACTGAGCACAGGTTTAGTGGAGGGGCGCCAGACCTCTGACACTGATGGTGTTTGTTTAGTGTCCCAGGCATCAAAACCAGACCTGGAGCCAGTTTTACAGCTCTAGTGTCCTGCATCAGAGAGCGCTGCTGCTCGTTCTGTCTCAGATGCAAATCAATACGTTTTCAGCTGAGTGCTCTTACAATGTGGAGCTCTGATCATGAAGTACATTCACAGTGATGCTACAGTGATTAAGAATTAAAGGAAATAGCTGCACGAGGATGCTGATCCATGGAAGCCTGTTATGATTAGATAGACATGATTAGGAGACATTCAGTTATTTGGTGGTTTGCACGATTCAGGTGAATGAGAATTTCGCTCTTTAACTGCTGGATGTGTAAAAAAAAAGTTCACCACATTAAGTTTTCTTGAGTTGATTAATTGCTTTTGTTAAATCGTTTTAACCCCAAAGTTGCCAAAAAACTCTCAGAATCAGAATCCATAGTGTCACATTGGCACAGATGGATTATTAGACAATGGGCAGATTCTGTCTCGTCATATTCATTTTGTCTTTTGTAGCTGCTTGAAGTCTCATCGTGGTCATTAATTTTTATTTAATCTTAAAAATTTTGTGTCATTTTGACACATTTTGTGTCTCTTTGTGGTCACTTTGTGTCACATCATGCATATCATATTTTTCATTTTTATTTTATGTTTCTAAATCCACAGTGAATGTTTTCTGAGATACAACAAACTGCACTAAGAAATTTGGCCTTTTGTCCACTACTGCTCCAAATGACCACACAGAGCTCCAGTTGAGTCTCTAACTGTATTTTTGTCTGTTTACTACAAATTACAATTTCCTAACAGCTAACGAAACCGTGCAGCTGTTTTCATTTAAACTGCATTACCAAACGACAATAATGTGATATTAGCATGAATCAATGATGATTTTATGTTCGCTGGATTGTGCAACTCTGGCAAGCTTCGTATGCCTTCTGATTCAGTGGTTCCCAACCTGCGAGTTGGGGCCCAACAGTGGGCCGACAAATCCTTTGCAAAATCTGGGGAAAAATGTATTTATAAAACTCAATAAAAATATAAATATGTTTTAAAATATTTTCAATGAAATTATCTTTATAAATGTTAAAAAAATATTTTCTTTGTTTTTTTTCTCCCAGTCAAACAAAAAAGAAAAACTGAGTGTCCCCTGTTTTCAGTTCAGTCCTGAATGTTGAACCATATTCATTAAAATAAAAAGTGCTCTCAGAAGGCATTACATGGCCTCCATGCTGTTACAGGGGTCGAATGTGGGCCGCCAACCTTTTTGAGATTTTCAAGTGGGCCATGAGTTGGAAAAGGTTGGGAACCACTGTGGTAATTGATTGGACTAATGGAAACCAATGGCAACCAGAAGCAGGAAAATATCCAAAACTGTAGATGATTTGAAAACTAGCAGCAAAAAACTAAAGTGTGCACGAGCTGTAGTTTAAGGGTTAGCATTTGCAAACCTACTGGTAAGTTCAGTATAAGATAAGATGACAATAACTTGTAAAAGTCCAATTCTAACCCTAACTCTAACTGCCCCCCCTTCTTTTCACTGCTCCATATGAACATCACACCACCTCTAAGCAAAGTCACTAATGCAGAATAGATGTATATAATCATAATCTGGAGCAGACGTGTTTCCCTGTGGGCTGTGATGGTTGTGCATGTGGAGAGTGCTTTGTATCATATGTTTGATGTGTGTGTTTGTGTGAACGTGAACTTCAGCTCCCCAGCGTTCACTTCATCACATGAGCTTCTAAAGGGGATTAAATAGGTTCATTCACAAGAAGAAAAACTTCAGCGTCGGGGCTGTGAGTTCTGTTTTCCACACTATAAAAGCCAGACTTCAAGGTGAGGTGGTGGCGGGGGGTGGGGGGTTGGGGAGGACGTGGGCTGTGAGGGATTAAAGGGGCGGTGTGTGCTTCATCAGGAGTGGCAGTATCAGAAGAAGTGTCAGAACCGCAGAGAAAACAAACCCATATTTATACAGTTCAAACCTGCCATTAAAAAACACATTTGTGTTTATGTGGCTAAAGCTGCTCATTAAATCACACATTCATGTTTCGATGGGTAAAACCATCGTCATTAAATATAACACTGGAGCTTATTCTGTTAAAACCAGTCATTAAAACACATTCATGTGTGTTTATGGGAGTTTCAAACCACTAATTAAGCTTTGAAAGCCACTCGGTATCATGCCATCAAAAGGACGAGTTGGTTTTTGCTCCTGGTGTTTTTTCTTGCATAGTTTACATTGTAACTAGTTTTCAGTGACATTATTACCTTTCTACGGTGGCCCTGAGAGCTCAACACACTGCGAAACACTACACACTACAACTTAAGGAAACACATGGAAGTGTTTCCAGCAGACACAAAACAGTGCAACACCTGTGGCTCACCTGGCAGCGCACGTACCATGAAACTGTAGCGCCCGTGAGTTTGAGTCCCACCTGTGGCACTTGCATTATAATACATGTCCCATAACACATCCATGTGCATTTGTTCAATGCTTTTACCTTCAAAAGTCACAAATCACTGGACAAGTGCGTCCCAGCCTGGTCCATCACTTTTTTGTGACACCTGGAGTCACTGCTGTTGTGTTGTGAGTGTTTGCAGCACATGTGTTGTCAATCTGATGAAGATGTTTTCTGAATTTGTTTGTGTTTTATCTATTTGCATGTCCTTTCTTAAGTTGCAGTGCATTGAGCTCTCAGGGCCACCGTACCTTCCACTAAATACTAATCCAATGAGCTACAGTGTCAATCACTTCCAAATCGGAAAATGACAAAACCAGGATTATCTCAGTTTATCTTATTCTAGAGGGGGAGATGGAAATCAGTTACACCAGGTGCAGATGATGTATACACTTTATTCTATCCTGCAGAAGAGGCGCAACAGCAGGTGCATAGATTTCTTCAGGGTGGATAAGTAATCACATTAGTTTTTACACAATTATTAACCCATATTCTTTTTTCATTAAGAAACCCAGGTCTATTTCTTGTCCATCATTTTAAGAAAAAAAACAGCAGCAGGAAGACGACTGAAAAGTTACTTTGCTTGATTTACTGTATCATGGTGCACATGACATCCTGTCAAACTCTGGTGGAGAAAATTTCTGAGTTAGAAACTCTGAGGAGTAGGTGACTCTGCACTGCAGCAGAAATCTGAAACTTAGTCTGAAGTTAAGGGAGACGATTGAGGCAATGACTGATAATAAACCACACAGGGTAAGAGTCTGAGATTTTTAGTATTCATCCCACTGTGTTACCAGTCTGCTCAGCGGGGATAGAGACGTGTCAACTTTGAAGTTTTACCTCAAGCTTAAGCTTTAATTTCAACCCCAAAGTTTATCTTTTATATAAATATATATTTAACCACATGTAGAGTCATTAGAAATGTTTGAGAGGGCGAAGAGAGTGAACACTTGAACAGCAGCATTGCCACTAACAGTATTTCTATGTGACTTGGAAAGCAGGAAAAAAAAATCTGACTTCATGCATCTGGTTTTATACATCCCACCACTTTTCCAGTATTTCCTTCTGCTACATTTTACTCTAATTTTCCTCATTTCCTTACCTGGAAATCTATCATCCTCTCGTTCCTCTCTCTATCTTTTTCTATCTCATGTCTCAATTCTCAGTTTTTACCTCCTTCACCTTCTTTCCTGTTCCTCAGCTCTGCCACACCTCTCAGCCCTTTCTTTACCTAATGCCATAAACCTTGTGACCTACAGGTCTCTCAGGTGTAGTGAGAGGTGCAGTAAAGTTTGAGAAGTGTGTGTGTGTGTGTGTGTGTGTGTGTGTGTGTGTGTGTGTGTGTGTGTGTGTGTGTGTTTGTGTGTGTGAGAATGAGTGAGAGAGAAAGAAAGTGAAGTGGTGATATGGAAAAGGTAATTGGACCAGACACCGATTGTAAATCACTGAGGGTTTAGGCTCTCATAATGGGAGAGTAGTTCTTTTTTACAGTCTCAAGTTCAGTACACACACACACACACACACACACACACACACACACACACACACACACACACACACACTCACACACACACACACACACACACACAAACACACACTCACACACTGGTGTAATATATCTGATTAGTAACATGTGGAGGGAATCATTAGTTCAGATGATCAGGGGAGACAAATAGATCAGAGATGAAGAAAAGAAAAAGTAGATGTGACAACTTCAGATATAAAAACCTCTTTCACAGAAGTAGGAGAGATTATTATCATATATATTATATAGAATTACAGACCAGTTTCCTGATTGGCTATGGATATATTTTATGCATGTGACAATTTAAAAGTAACAATATGAGGAAAAAGAGGAGTAACATGAAATTCTGTAAAGACGCTGGCGAAACAGAAAAAAGACAAACTGATGAAGATAATATAAGATAATAGTACACAAACACACAAATATACATACAGCAGTGTGTGTGTAGGGTGGAGGGGTGGGGGTTACTTTATCATGTCCCAGTTCAGAGTAGGGACAGCAGAGGACACAAAGGATTTTTATACCCATTTTTCCTGGCAAGTGGGACCGTTCTGGTGACGGATTGGTTATATAAGTGTAGAAGTTGCATGTGTGTTGTGCTGGCCTGGTTCCCCACCATGAGTAAGTTTGTTTCTGTGTCTGAGAGGTTTCCATACCAGGACACGATGTTAAGAGTGAGAACACAAACCAAAAAAAAAAAAAAATGAAGGCAAGAAATGAATGAAAGAAATCAAAAAGCTTTTCAATCCAAAGTCACAAAAAGGATAAAATGAGCAGTTATAAACTTCCACCATGAACACTTTCTTTCATCAATCCCTCTGCCTGCAACTCATGTGGAGAAGTGCAGATTTATATGCACAGTAAATGATCTTTATGTGTGTGATGTGAAATGGACAGTGCTTTCACAAAGATGTGTGTGTGTATCCAGACGGAGCTGGTGGATGTCAGACAGAGGAGAGGAATACACTGAGACAGACTAATAAGAATAGAAAAAAGAAAAGAGGGGAGATAAAAGGGAGAAGGGAGGAAGGAAGGAAATACTGAGGACAGTGAGAGCTAGCTGTGATGAAAGGAGAGGAGGGAAGCAGGAGATGAATGGGGTCACAGAGAGGCTGGTGGTGACAAAGACAGAAAGAAAGATTGCTTCAGAAAATGAAAAGGACACAACAAGAGATAAGAAGATAAACTTTAGCCCCCAAAAGAGCTAATTACACCAGGACTGACATTAAGAGCAGAGAGAGTGTATCAGATGAGTGGAAAGTTAAAAGTGCAACATGTAATATGTGTAAAAGCCGACAATGATACAATTTGTAAGCCTTTTTGTCACACCAGTGGTGTAGCATCAGTTCCTCAAAATTAAGACTACATTTCCCTAAATGATTCATGGTCACATGTACGTCACTGTTTCTGTCATCTTCTTCTTCTCTGCTGAGAACGTTACATGTTACATCAGCTCTTTCCTGCTGCAGCCGTCTGCTGCTGCGAACACAATCTCAGGAAGTGGTCTGACAGAGGCCCACCAGCGTTCATGGATTGTCAATCAAAGCCCAAACTGGAAATTATGCACCTGAATAATACACTAGAGATGAAACGGTATAAGAATTTAATATCACGGTTGTCAGTTTTATTGGAGCATTGTTAAAATGTGCTGAAAGTGCTCACAAAATAATAACTTTCATGTTATAATAACAGTTGTATAATGTAAATCAGAAATAAATAATTAGCAGCACTTTCTGTTTGCATTTAAACATTAAAATAATAAAATTAGATCTGAGTCACAGATGAGGACAAGGAGCTAGTAACAGCGCTGGGTTTTCCTGCTGCGTGTCCACTCTGTTAACAAGGGAATAGCAGATGCATTATTAACATTTTTCTGCTGTAACGTCTTTCAGAGCACAGACACTGTAAACACACCTGTCACCTGCTCAGCAAAGTGCTGTTAAACCAGAAACACTGCAGCTACACTGATGAAAGAGTGTAGCTGCAGCCCTGAAATAAGTTTCAAAAACACACAATCACCGACGTGATCACCGATGTGATTGTGTGTTTCTCACACGGAGGCTCTGATGCTGACAGGAGCACAAAGCCAGGGATGAGACACAACAGGTGTATTTCATTCTGTTTCATTAGAAAAACCTGTTTAAACCCACTCATTCTGGGGTAAAGATGGTGTTGCTAGCTGATGTCATACGTCAACCATGGTTAGAGTGATAATTGAAACGTAGATGGTTCTACTAAACGCCTGGCACATTTACCATGATTTAGCAAGAAACCACTCCAGTATCTCTGGAATTATTTGGTCAAAATTCAAAGGTAAAAATTGCCTTTAATGTTATGGGGATTAGTCATAGCTACATCATGAACGTAGCAGCACAAAACCATAGAGAAAACCTCAATTGTACCACGGTTCAGTGACATGGTCACTGAGTGCATGACTGATTGGTTTCAGTTTATTTCCTCTGTTTCATTGCTTTCTACTGTTTCTTGCCGACGTTCTCTCTGGCACATAATCTGTAAATGTAACTGTCTTGGCTCACAGCCCCAGTGAACAGGTCTGACATGTTTTTGTTACAGTGGAGCTGTCAGAGAGTAGCTGCCAGCCTTCTGAAGCCATAAAAGTAAAGTTATACTGTATATACAGTGTGAGCTAGATGACGTACGTTCTGGCACGTCTCAATACGAGTTAAACAGATGTTGCTATTGAGGTGATTGTTATTTGGTTAATTGTTTTAATTGATGGGAACAAATCAGATCACTGTACTGATGGAAGTTGCATGCTAGAAGTACGCCAACATGCCAGAGTTAGCATTCAGCTGAAAGCACAGCTGAGCCAATGTAAAGCTCAGACAGACTCAGTCCTCAAACCACTGCTGGATACATCTCTGCTGGCAAATGTACCAACCTCAGTGTGAGTCACTGGTGTGTGGGTCTGTCAGATTAATAGAGTCCATGTCCATGGGTGAGGCTGCTGCCAGGAAAAGAGCAATCATGAGTTGCAAGTTTCTCAAAATAAGACGTACAGAATTTTTCTGAAATGTACGACTCTTTGAAAGTAAACTAACGGCGAATGTTCCACTTAGGCCTGTGTTGAACTTGGCCTTGTCTCATCCATCAGTGTCAAATAGGAGCATGAACACACTGCTGCGATCAGAGTCAAATGTGCTGCTTGTTGTTTAGTCAGAAATCTGCCAAACTGTGTTTTCCCTGGAGAATATTGCCAGCTGTGGGTAAGGGTCACCCCAGGTTCCACCACGGCTCGGCTGCAGATTTTCCCTCATTTATGAGGAGGTTTTTTTTGTATAGTTATTTGAGTATTTACATGTTGTAAACATAAACATGTCTTGGATCAGGGTGCTGTAGCTGAGTCTGCTGGTTGTGACTAGTGACCAGTGCCAAAACGCCCCAAAAAAAACACAAAAACAAAAAGGTCCAAACTTGGCTGGAAGCAGAAGTGACGACTTTGGGTTGAGCCACAATGAGCAGGGCTTTAGAAACTGTTCTCCTTTTTACTTTTCAGTGAAACTGTGATCTGCCAGGCAGAAACCATTGGGGGCTGTAATCGGGCTCCACCGGGCATGCTCCGTAGCATCCGCTGGCTCAGTCTGTTGACAAGGAAAGGTGGTGTCGGCTTTTAAGGGGAAAGGGAAGACTGAGGCGCTCGACTGAGCATCAGCGAAGCAGAAAGACTTTTATAAAAGTGCTGAGAACTGAGGAGAGTCACAGGAGGGTGGGAAAGTGAAACATGAAGAGATTAAATTTCTATTTCTTCATTAGATCACCATCAAGTCAAGTGTCCAAGTGTCCAAGCCAGTTGGACTTTTACTGCTCTGCTCTGCTTTTTATATTGTGCCAAACACTGAACAAACATCCTGCACATCTGATGGAGACATAAAAATTCAAAAAGATGATTCAGAAGGAGTAAGACAGGCATAATAATAATAATAATAATATGTATTTATAGAGGACTTTTAATACAAGAGATGTAGCTCAAAGTGCTTTACAATACAAAAAAGACAGTAGATGATAAAATGTGTAAATGAAAATAAAAGCAGGAACAAGTAAGAATTGTAAAACACAAAATAACTGATTAAAAGCCACATTAAATAAATATGAGTTCAGCTGTTTAAAAGTGTTCACAGAGCCTGTATCTCTTGTAGCTCCTGGCAGGGTGTTACATCATTTAGCGAGTGATTTTATGATTCTCTCATCAAAATTCGTCTTTGTTTTGAACGTTTTGAACTTTATGCATCTTTGTTTTACCACCACCTGTAGTAAAGCATATTGGGCAGCTTCATTCCTATGTGGCACATACAAGTAATTTAAGTTTCGTTCATCAGTTTTCTCAAACCACAAGTGGACGGTGTCAGGTTTTTACACCTCGCCTATTTGGTTTGGTTAAAACAAACTTGTTTGCATGGTCAGTCCGGTTCGTTTGGGCTTAGAAAACTATTGACCAGACCAAGACTGTTTGAAAACAGGGTCTCTGTCCTCTTCAAGCAGAGCCCAGGTCCCACAGTAGCAACTAGTTAGAATATTGTTGTACAAGTTGCATCAACCTGTTTCTTTATTCAGTTCATAACAGACTGATTTGAAGCCTACAGTAATAACACTAACAATGTCCATAACCTGTTATTTCCTCACGAGCTCTTTGTGGCACCACAGAACATTAATATGCACAGTGGAACAGTGCAGACACTGGATGTGTGGTGTGTGCGATGCAGCTTCTGTTGCTGATCTGCTGCGTCGCTGCCACTGCCACTTTGCAGGATACTTGAATGTTGGATTTCTCTTCATTTTTAATTAATTTAGGATTTATTTTTGACAGAAAATGCCTCTAAAACATCACTGTCTTCACATGCAGCTGCTGAAATCGTTAAAAAATATAGATCTTTTCTGTTCAGATTCAGCCTAGACATAGAGACTCTAGTGGGAGGTGTCAGTTTTGTGTAATATTGCTAGTATGATGTCACTATGACATCAACAGGAGGTGAGAAAAATAGGTGAGATGCTGAATTCCTTGATCACCTGACTGAGCCGTGACGCGAGAGATGTGAGTCTCAATCAGGCAGTGTGTTTACCCTAAACTGTTAACATGGGCGCTGAAATGAAAACCGTCGTACACACACACACACACACACACACACACACACACACACACGTGACGCATCCAGTGTGTCTCCGGCCTGATGGTGATGCAGAATGACATCATCAAAATCATCACCAATCAGTGACTTACCTGTCAGTCCTGCTTTTAAAACGTTCCCTCTTTATTTCTGCCCTGGTGTGACCCTGCTCTGATGAAAAGTCGTTGGAAGCTGTATTACTGTAATATTTCATCTGCTAACGGTGTTTGACGCTGCGTCTGTCATGTTTTCATCTGCTGATCTCCAACAATGACTCGAAACTTCCTCCACTTGCATGAGTAACAATTTTTGGGAGTTAAATCTGTCTGTAGCCTTGTAAAGAACTATTATAGTGAAGAGGGAAAAAAAACCTTAAACACACACCTGGTTACATTCCCACTGACACTGGCTGATATCAGGGTATTTCTTCACATTGGTTTTTATGTATAATGGTTTTAAATATTATTTTCTGTATCATTGGGTAACATCACGTCTGATCTACACTGGTTATTTTAAAGTTGTGTATAGAGTGATGATTTTTGCACATATTTCCCATTATATTTTTGTCTGAGACCCTCTATTTCCTCTATTCTCATTAAAGTCTTGTTTCTCTCTGTTATTACCTGCTGCTCTGGAGAATATTAATGTTTCATCTAATTTAAATAACTGGCTCCTTTTCTGAAATATGTGTGGATATAACTGTATGTAATTATGAGGAAGAATGAAAGAGGGGACGGATAAGGTGAACAAAAAGCTCATATCATTACACGTAAGAACATATGCAACCTACCCGCACACACACACACACACACACACACACACACACACACACACACACACACACACACACACACAGGGAGATTACAGAGCTATTAATCTCTGTGATGATGGAAATAGGTGTAGAATGTTTTCACCTTCTTTTATTTAAGGAGAAAGACGCGGAGATGAAAGAGTGAAAGACAACACACACACACACACACACACACACACACACACACACACACACACACTTCTTCCTCGCGTCTGAGCCGAAACACCAGTTAAGTTGTTTCACAGGCTTGGTGATTATTTTGATAAGCCCTAATGATGATGGATTGACTGAGATTTAATGGAAAGAAATTTTATGTCTCATAAATTTTAAGGTGGCACCTTGTTTTTCCTTGTTTCAGGGGTTTGAAAACCATTATGCAGTGAGGGTTATGCTACATTAAACAGGCCACCTTTAAAGCCTGGAGTCAGACCGCAGCAGGAGCAGGGCTGGAGTTTATCATCTGCAGCCAAAATGAGATATATGAAAAGAAATTTGGCTCCTTTTTTGTCTTAATTGAAAATGAAAAGTTTGATCTAAATTGAATGTTTTCTTTTGACAATATGCTCAGCGAGTTTAATTTAGTTGGCCAGGGAACCTCTGGCTGTGTGTAGTGTCTGAAGTGCGTGTTCACCAGTTGCAAGTTAAACTTTGAAAAATGCGATACGCAACCCGGAAAAATATTATTTCAGTCAATCCACTTTAGTTGTTAGTTTTGGAAATGTGACTTCCAGACTGCCGGAAAATACACTACAGGTTTGCATGTGACATCAGAGCTCCTTCACAACAGAGCCAGTGCTGGTAGCAAACAGTTTAATGGATGAAAGAATGAATTAACTTTATTTATACAGCATCTTTCATACACACAACACAGCTCAAAGTCCTTTATAATTTAACAGCAAAAAAAACAAAAAACAAAAACATATTAAAGGAAGGAAGAGGAAGTTTTTTTGCAGGCATGTGAAGCATCGTTAAAGGACAAATACCCCCACAGTTAAAAATAAAAGTCACAAAAGGGTTAAACAGCTGCAAGATTTGTTGATTCCTGTTGGTATTTGAGTAGAATAGTGACTTTTGAAGATGTTGCACTGCTGTTTAACCACTGTGGGACTGATGGAAATAAATACATTCTATTTTAAGTGATGCAGTATTGTTCATATTTTGTAAGGTTTTAATTTTCTTTATGACTATATTGACTATAATAATGGGGGAGTTTCAGTGTTAGTGTGAGTTTGATTTCACCTGGGCAGGTCTGCAGCCTGCTGCGTGCACCCTCGCTGAAAACCTTAGTGATAAACAGGTTTGGTTCAAAACCAAAGAGCCTGACTCAGGACGGATCAACAGAAGCAGTGAATCACAATGAAAATGCAAAATACCACACAAAAATACACAACTGTTGTAAAAAGGTTGTTTTTTTTAAACACTCGACACATTGTTATTTTGTCTTTTTTTGTTCTTGTGCAGTGTCTCAGTTCATTTTTTCAGTGAGCTCTTTAGTCAGTGTTAAAACTTTGTGAGGTTTGTTTTGCCTTTTGGGAGTGTGCAGACTGTTTATGTCTCTGTGTGTGTGTGTGTGTGTGTGTGTGTGTGTGTGTGTGTGTAAAACCTCTCTTGTACTTCTATTCCAGCGAGTGACCTGACCTTAACCACCGCAGCGACAGGTCGTGTCCAGACTCTCATCCTAACCTGAAGCTAAAGGTAATTTCAACTTTAACACTAAATATATCTTTACTCTGAGTTCAGAAAACTACAGCACAGGAGCACGTGCACACACCACGACCACCCATGTAATCTCTTAAAATTTACTAGAGCCAAACATTGACACACAGCATATCACTCAGCACCCATGATGCCGCAGTCACGCCCCCGCACACAAACACACACTCTGCTCTGACAGTGATGATGGATGGAGGGAATCAACAAATAAACATCTGGCACCGTGATCCAGGGTTCAAGAGGTTACAGACCAGTGTGTGTGTGTGTGTGTGTGTGTGTGTGTGTGTGTGTGTGTGTGTGTGTGTGTGTGTGTGTGTGTGTGTTAATGACACCATCACACTGATCAGCCACGTTAAGGGTTCGTGACCTCCAGCTCGGGGTCTTGACCTTGATGTGCTGTAGGAACCACACAACAATCATCACTGTGTCTTCACAGAGTGGACGCACACGACCAGGCTGTTAGTTTTACTTTAATGATTATTGTTGAAGTCTTCTCTGCTTCAGGAGACGCGAAACAGCGACGAATGACAGAGAAGAGCCACCGGCAGGAGAGTGTGAGGCAGCTGTGCAGACGTAGACAAAGATGTATTTTCCACTTGGTGCTGGATTTATCTGGAGAGTGACTGAGAGATCTGTGGGAGCTGTAAGACCATGCACGGAAAAGAAATCTCCCACAGCCCGAAAAGCTTTTTCTCCACAGACAGTCATTATAAACTGTGGACAAGACATCACAATCTGAAAAACTACAGTATTACCCTGTGTACTCTGCAAAGTCTATGAGGCAGACGAGCAGAGAAGAAGGGAACAACCATCAAGCCTCTGATACCTCCCACAGCAGTGTCTCCTGAAATAGTGCCCCTACAGTGGCAGGTGTACTGGACCTTGGTTGTCATGGTTACAATGATAAACATGTGGACTGTATCAAAAGCGACGTACCTACGTTTGTCACCATGGTTACTATAATAGTGGTCATATCTTGGTTAGGTTTAGGAAAAGATGGTGATTTGGGTTAAAATAAGTACTTCCTCAACATTAGACGATCTCTGTTGTCATGGTTACATTAATAACAATGAATGGATGGATCAGAATCAGAATCAGAATCAGAATCAGTTTTATTGCCACGTATGTTTTCACATACAAGGAATTTTTTCTGGTGATTGATGCAATTGATCAGCAACAGTGGGGCTCTCTAGCCTTGTTGATAAGGCTAATAGCAGATGGGAAGAAGCTATTTTTTTGTGGCAAGAGGTTTTGGTCCTGAAGGACCGCAGCCTCCTGCCAGAGGGGAGTGTCACAAAGAGTTTGTGTCCAGGGTGGGAGGAGTCAGCTACAATCTTCCCTGCACGCCTCAGAGTGCTTGAGGCGTACAGGTCCTGGAGGGATGGAAGATTGCAGCCAATCACCTTCTCAGCAGAGTGGATGATACGCTGCAGTCTGTTATTGTCCCTCTCCGTGGCAGCAGCGTACCAGATGGTGATGGAGGAGGTGAGGATGGACTCAATGATGGAGGTGTAGAAGTTCACCATCATAGTCCTTGGCAGGTTGAACTTCTTCAATTGCCTCAGGAAATACATCCTCTAATAATAGTAATAACATAAACTGCTACTTTCACATGGGAATCGAACACCGCTCTCCTGTGTCATATTCATCCATCCACCCCAATGTCCTCCTGACGTGGACTTTGTCGCTCTATAAACTACGTCACCACACTTTTCCCTTTGCTCCTGTCATCATTACTACAACCAACAAAACCTAACTATGGGTCATAATAACCTGCTGACAGACGACCTGTGGGCTTGTTTCTTACAGGACACTGATGCCCATGTGCACTGAAGTGCTGGGTGAGAAACTTTGAGGGGAATTAATCAGAAGCGTCTTGGAGTTGGATTTTTAACCATTTATGGGTGAAACAAAGAACGGTACCAGCCACACATGATAAAACTTCAGTGGAAAATCTAACAACAGCCAGTGGTGAAACTGCTCAAAAGAATCTTATCTGTTGTTTTCACTTACGTCACTGAGGGCAAAACAACCAGTCACACAGAAAATGACCCAGACTGTAATTTCTGCCTTTTAAGAAATTAAAAATGTGCCAAATCCAGAATTTATAGGATACCTTATCATGCTTCTCCATAATAGTGGACTTGTGTCTTCATAGTGCGCAAGCTCACCTGCCTGAAACAAAGGTGGAGGGGGAGGAAGGCCAATGCCAGGTCTGGGCTGAGATGTTCTGGACACACTGTGGGCAGTTGTTGACTCTTCCACAGAATTGTTGTTTGCCAGTTATTTCTGTACAGTATTAAAATGTTACTACATTAATAATTTCCCTGCAGCAATACAAGTAAGTTATTATGATCATGCATAATGCATGTGCATGTACAGTGCCCTGCAGGAATAGGAGTGTGCTGAGGAATGCTAGGTACGGGAAAACCTGTCCCAACAAACTGTTAAGGAAATTTATGATTGCATTTGTGTTGATAAGGTTGTCACTGGCAGTTTTTCTCCTCACAGGCTGTTTTATGCATTTGACTGGAAACCAACTGAGCGCTCGCTGCGGGGGAGAGGAGAGCAGAGAGAGGTGGATGATTTAGATGAGGGAGAGGAGGGTGAAGACAGGAGAGGTTGCTCAACAGGGATTTAACCCAGGATGAAACTATCTGTGTGTGTGAGTGTGTCTGTGTGTGTATATATTTATTCTTGTTTATATCCTTACAAGAACCAGGTTTCCTCACAGGGATAACAGGACATGCATTAAGTCAGAACCCTTCAGTAAGTGTGGAGAAGCATCCAGTGCAACAGGGAGGAGTCAGACTGAGGATTAAGGAAGTGACTGGACACTTGGAAACATTTGTGTGAGTTAGTGTGTTGATGTATGTGTGTAGGTGTTTGGCGGTAAATCAGTAAAGAAGATTTTCCTCTTTTTTGACTTGGCTTTGTTCCTCCCAGCACAGGTGTGGTGGGAGGAACAAGCCCAGTTGGTTTCTGGGAAAAACCTGGAGTAAATTATGAATTAAATAGAGCTATTATCTCTGAGAACTAAGATAGAGACGGTCCATGTGTTCAGTTTTGCTTTGTTGTATTTGAACAATGCAAAATTATTTGGGAACAAAGAAGGAAGCTTGCAACTTAGTGTCTGCCCGAAGTCTACAGCATAAAAGACTTTAACCCATGTTAAAAATCTCAGTGTAATCATGGATGGAGATCTTGGTTTCAGTGACCACATCAAAGCTTTAACTAAATCTGTGTTTTGGCATCTCAAAAACATAGCGAGGCTTTTGCAACGCTCTCCTCACTGGTTCAACAAATAAGACCATTCAACAGCTACAGCTCATTCAGATGCTGCTGCTGCTGCGCTTCTGACTAAAACTAGAGCATATTTCTCTTGTTTAAGGTTTGTGCACTGGCTTTCAGTCAGACAGTTGAATTCAAAGTTTTACTTATTGTCTCCAAGTCACTTAATGGTCTGGGACCTAAACATATCTCTGAAATGTTGAATGTATATGAGCCTAACTGGTCTTTAAGATCTGCAGGAGCTGCTCGGTTAGTGGAGCCTGGAGCCACTGTGCTGCTCACAGCTGGAAAAAGCTCACGATGGATCAAATCAAATCTGCCCAAACTGTAACTGGCTTTAAAAAGAAGCTAAAGACTGCTCTGTTCTCCTCTGCCTTCATTCAATCTTTTAATCTTACTCTTTTACTGGATATTATCAGTTTTATAATCTGTGTTTTTAAACTGTTTTTTTATTATGCTTTTTACTTCTTACTTCTTTTATTTTCTGTTAAGCACACTGAACGACCTCTGTGTTTGATAATGTGCCACACAAATAAATTTGCTAGTGTGGAGAAACAATTCAAAAACCAACAAGAAGTACACAATGATGACAATATAGGGCATCAACAAGAGTGGAGGAAAAAAAAAAAAGATTTAATCTTAAATTCATTTTGTCACACAAATATTCTGTTTGATGTCTTACGTTTTAATTTATCTTTGCCCTTTGAAGTGGCGTCCACTAGAAAATGTTTGAGTCACAGCTGCACAGGATTTTTCAGACATTTATTCTCAGATGTGAAGAAACTGTATGACTGCAGCAATCACATCACACACGCAGGGGGAACTTCTGTGGTGACCTCACCCACATTCAGGCTTTTCCAGGAAAAAAATAGGTTGGAAAAAAATGCAATTACATCCTTTCATATTTTTTTGAGATTTGTATTTCATTGACTCACTTTTTATGGATTGAGATCAAACAGAGCAAAAACAACATTAAAGAGAGTAAAAAAAAGAAGTGTTTATTATTGAGTGGTCAATCAAATTCAAATGTAAAAGATGTTCTGCAGATGAAACTACTGATGACAGTCATAACAGCCACATAAAATTTTATGCCAGCGAACTTTTTGGATCAAAAAGTCAAAAAGTCATTATAGTAAAAAAACATCTCAATCCTCCCGGCTGCAAATATGTCGAGTCTGAGCAGAACAAGGAGCTTTAAATGACTTTAAATGACTTCCTCATGCAGCTGCACAGCTTTGTCTCTGTATAATGGACGTCCCCATGTGGTCTCTCCACTGCGTCAGCTGTGTTTTCTCCTGGTCTGGGAGTGTTTAGTGTCCAGTGGTCAGTGGCTGGGTCACAGCTTAATCAGGACAGGCAGGAGCCCTGTGTGTGTGTGTGTGTGTGTGTGTGTGTGTGTGTGTGTGTGTGTGTGTGTGTGTGTGAGTTCACTGCTAAGGTCAGGCTCTAATCAGTCTAAATTGAGAGTTGGGGCACATGAAAGTCCTTTAGGGGGCTGCATGGTGTGTGTGTGTGCATGTGTGCGTGTGTGCGTGCGTGTGTGTGTGTATGTGTGTGTACACCTTTATTCACCCCCTCAATCCCTCTTATCCTTCTTTCCTTTCCTCTGTCATTGTCTCCTTGTTGTTTTCCTCCTTACCTTTCCTCTTCTTTACTACCCTCACTTGTTCCCTCCTTTGTCGTTCACCTTACTCTCTACCTTCTTCATAAATTATTCATCTTTCTGTTCTCTTCCTCCATTACCACCTCCCTCCTTCTTCTTTCTTTTTTCCTTTTTCTTCCCCTCCCTCATCCTTTCTTCCTCCTCATCCTCCTGCTCCTCCGTTCTCTCCCTTTTACCCCTTTTTCTTTCTGGATTTCTCATTTCTCTTTTTCTTCTTTTCTAATCCCTTCTCCTGTATTACGTCCTTTCTACTGTCTGTCTTTCTTTCCTTCCTTCCTCCCTTTTTCCATTTTCCTCCTCCCATCTTTCTTCTGCTTTAATAACTCATCCAGCAGAAGACAGTTTGTGTGTTGACCCGCTGAGAAATATTCTCTCTGGGGAATTTTATCTTCTCTCTTTTCTCTCCTTTCCTCTTCCTTCTTTTATACATCCAATTATCTTCTGTATATTAAATACACTGTCATTTCTTTTGCCATTGTAGATGTTAGATTCCAGCTCTGAAATTCCCAGTGGAGACAGGAGTTATTTTTAAGATGCAGCGCGTTAGCACAACATTCGCTAAATTGCAGCAAACAAGTACAAATGAGGGTGGAGTGTCATTAGTTCTGCAGATGTTTGGTCATAAACCAAAACACTGGACAATAAACTCAGATTCTCACCAAATGATGATGATGATGATGATGATGATGATGATGATGATGATGATGATGATGATGATGATGAAAACTCAGGGGATCATCAGAGTCATTTAGACTAAGGCAGTGGCAAACCATCATGTATTTATGGAGATATTTCACTCTGGTCCAAAACGGTGGACTAACCAAGTGACCAGCTGTCATTGGCATCCTTTAGCCTCACTGCGTTAGCATGGCTAAAAAGTTCAGGTTTACTAAATTATAATGCTTAGTAATAGTTGCAGCACATGAAGCATTAGGACAAAGCTCCAGTTCTCACCTTCTCCTGGAACTAGGTTCAGATTTCTGTCTGATTTCTACAACTTGGACGATATAGGAGAGAATTATTCCAGCTTGGGATTTCTTAAATTTCATGACCCATCCCTAACAGCATATAAAGATCTTGAAAAGCCAAATAACCCAATGAGGAAAGAGAGAGAGGCCGTTTCACCTACACACACGAGCGTTGGAAACATAAACCCTGCGAGGATATTAAAAGAGAATCACTGTTGGCTTGTTAGCGTTCCTGCTCCATCACGTCCAGATATCTGTCCACTCTGGTCCCACCAGCTGGCTCATTCAACGAACGCACAACTTTACAATTACAATGTCCAGCCTATGATTTTGATCAATGAAATTAGGAAAATAATGAAAGAAACACAAGTAACTGGTCTTTAAAAGTATCATTATCATCACAGATGCTTGGCCTAAGACATTCAGTGAAATACCACGAACAATACTGTTCGACGTTGCACTGCTGACAAAAAGCTCATCAAAGGAGTTAAAAAAAAAAAAGAAAGTTCTTCTCCAGGTTTTTTAAACTCTATAAAATAATGTTGTTAATATTTGTTTAACATGGTTTTCTCACATAAAAAGTGAGAAAAAGAAAAACTAGTTAGTTGGTTAGGACTGGAAGCTCAGCTACTCTCACTTCCTCATTGAAAAACCTGGATCAGGCCTTATGCCCCGCCCACCACCTGCTGGCTCCAGGGGTCCAGGTGAAAGAGCAGAGAGTATGAAGATGTTAAAGGAGGAAACATCAGAGAGACTCAGCCTCATGTTTGAGCCTCAGTCGGACCCAGACTCAGGTGAAGAGTCTGTTGAGACCAGAATCAGAGACTAGCAGACGGATCAGAACCATTAGTGTAGTTAGCATCTTTTATCTATTTATTTATGTTGTTTGTTAGGTTGTAACTAGCAGTGGCTGACACAGTGTTAGTGGCTGTGCTAATGCTAACTCTGGCTCTCTGTAATGACAAAGTCTCAGGTTTATTTAGCCCCGCCCCCCATGCTAACAGGTTGACAGGATTGGTTCCTCAGGTTCTATGATGTATGAATCCCTGGCTGTCTGAATCTGTTTGGTTCACTGCAGTTCAAGATGGACACAGTCATGGTGTTGACTGATTATTTCACTCATATGTCTTGTATCCTATAAAAGACATCATGTACACATGGTAACTTGATTTTCATTGGACGGGGTCTTTAACACAATTAAAACAACACAATTAAAACAAGAATAAGAGGACAGTCTGAGACTGTGGACAAACATGTAAGGTAATGTGGAAATTGGTTCAGTGTGCTCTCCTTCTCACAGACACAGCAGCTGTTGCAAAAGTATTTTTCTTAATTGATTTATTTTTTCAATCAGTGCAAAGTGTTCTGTGTTCAATTGCTGTTCATTTTTGCTACAGTTCCGATTTTGCAAGGCTTGCATGCAACTTGATCAAGTCAGCTGGCTTTTTGAAAAACATCTGACCTGAAACCTGAGGAAGAACCAAGCCATGTGGGGCCTTTTGTACATTCATTCTCATACTAATGAAAACATTGTGTTTATGTTTTAAGTAATGCAGCACACCTGTGGTCAATGTGCAGTGCGTGTTGCTTACATTTGGTCTGCTTTGAAAGTTGGCTAATGTTAGCGAGTGTTCACTAATGCTGTTTTGCTAAGGTTTGCTGTGTGGCAGATAAACTCTATGTTTCAGAGATTTTATCGCACAAGCAATGCAGGAACTAAACACACTGTAACACACATTATTGTTCCTTACAACGGGTCCCATTGCACTGGCTCCCACTCAGGTGACCTGCTGTGACACATCACTGTAGGAAAAGCACACGAGCCATTGTTTATATTAAAGTCAAAACCAATGCTTTTCCTATCACAGCGAGTCAAAATGTTTATTGTTTAAAAGGATTTATTTCAGGAACAGGCTCGAGAGAATATGGAAAATGTAGGGGAATTCAATTTTCTATAATCACTATTGGCAACCTCATTGGCTGCTGTTCAGTTAAAGTGATGTAGGCTCACTTTAAATATGTAATTTGAGAGTTCTTCATGGTAACAATTGCTGTTATGCCAATGTCCAGCGAAAGGCACAAAAGTCCCGGCACGCTCTCTGAATGACAGGTTCACAGAGAGGTGTCACATCTGACTGTTAATTCTGGACCCAAAGGCAGGATCGTAACTGGATTTAATGGAAAGTGAGACTGAGAAAGGGAGAAGCTTGAATTGGGGAAGGGGAGCACAGGAGGGTTGAGTGGCAACGGAGGTCTAGTGATGATGAAAACAGGGGAGGAATTGAGGGCTTATGGCGTGAAGGAGCTGATCCTAAACTTGAGAGGGAATTGGGATGGGAAGAAGCTGATGTATGAAAAGTGGAGGATGATGCAGGCAGCGGCTTTGGGTGGAGGAGGGTTATGGGTCTGACTCTGGCTTCCGCTGTGGTTGCAGAACAATCTGGCGATGAGCACAGAAAAGACCGGAGTATTTGCACTGTGGCTGATGAGGTAATGGCATGCAGGTGTGGTACTTTCCAGAGCCAGGTAGGGGAAGCCGCACCCACAGCACCTACACACGAATCCAGACAAACCAGGGGGTGGAGACGCAAGGGAACACAGGGGAAGCACAGAGAGTCACACTTCCCACAACTGGGAAGGAACTGACTCACAGAGGAACCTTGACAAAAGCGCCAGTAAAAACCTTGTGATTTCCCTACGGTCCACTGTCTCACCGGGATCTGCCCCAGTATATCCAATGGCCAGTACAACACTGTTCTTGAGTCACTTTGTTCTTTACTGTGTCTCTACTCATGTCAGCTCCGTTATCTGGGTTCCTCCTCTCACGGCTAAGAGAGATGAAACATTTATGAACCCTCAGGCACCTACACAAACACACCAGCTGTCTCCTCGTCTTGTGCCTCGAGATTCTTCTCCATCCACTATTTCTGTCCTGCCTCCCACATTGTGAATTCATGAACTTCTGCCCTGCCATTCCCAATCACCACTCAACAAGCAGCAGTCTGATTTGTCAAAGTGACGCAATGTCAAGATGCTGGTAAGTGGTCTTACATTTCATTTCCACTGACAGCTTGAAGAGCAGAACTCGGGCCCTGGAGGATTTCGTGAGGTGCAAAGAAGGTCCTCCACTCAAGACAGGACAATCCAATCAGACAAAGGGCTGCAGCTCTTAAACAGAGGGGATTCTGAGAAGTATCGCTCTCCTTTCAGAGTGAATTACATTGTTCAAGAGTTCGGATGGCGAGTTGTGGGATTTTTAAGAACAAGCAACATGTTTGAAACCTATATGAGTGTTGTCTGTGATTGGTAACGACACAGAGGAATTCACAGAGAGAATTAGAGGAGGGAAGAGTGAAACAGAGCACAGGAAATTCATTTTGTTTAATCAGCCCAGCTCCTCTTACATTGTTGTGGTTGAGGAGGTTTTCCCTCTCTCAGGTCATTTCCAGTTAGCAGTTCTTTTGACGAACGCAGGGAACACACGTTCACAAAGACGCTAAGGTGGCCGCAGTTTTACAAATGAATTCATTCAGCTCTTGAACGCTCACTCGGCCTGTGGCCTCTTCTGCTGCTTTCCCACGTCTGTGTGTCCTTCAGAAAGAGTCGCCATTTGGACAAGTGTTATCCAATCATCAGCCAGCTGAGAGCTCTTCACTACGACAACAACAACTTCAATCGCCAGCAGTCGCTAATTTGTGAAATCACTTGTCGTGTTGTTTGCTTGTGATAAAAACCTTCATGCTGGGGAATGTCCAGGTCGGGAGGCAGGTTCCTCCTCCCAAAGGTCTGGAGCATGACCACTGTAAGGAGCAGCCCTGTATTTCCATATGACAACAACAACTCTAAACCAAACCAAACTAAACCAAACCAAACCAAACCGAACCAAACATGCCCCATCTCCCCATGTATGTCACTGCACAATATGAAACTAACAGCTTCTTCTTATTATTATTATTTCTCATTTATATTTTGCCAGTTTTTTTATTGCTGAGTTGATGGGATTCTTGTCAAAATGCTGTTGTTTTTTTTTTGCTTTCTTTGTCTTTATCTTGCTTCACGAAAAAAACAAACAAAAATGAATAAATAAATAAAAACATTTTCATCTGTCTTTGGAATGCATCAGTATAACCAATATCACCTTTCTGCATTATAGATTACAATATAATTGTATTGCTGCAAACAACATTTATGTTGCTGTGCTGTCTTTGGAAATTATGTCTCAGGCCAAATTTCATTTTTTTCATCACAGTGTGCAAAAATTTGGTTTGGTTTATGCATGAATAATAATAATCAACCGACATCTTTGATTTTGAACATTTGGACTTGAATGCCGCATAATCAGTTATTTCTAATGAATTAACTTCTTTTCCAAGGATTGTAATGATTATTAAAAGCTTTTTAATAATTTAAAACACCATTTGCAGGATTAAATTAAATTAATGCCACATTAATGATAATAAGTAAGAGAAGAAAAACAACTCCACCACCAGCTTCTGGTCTCCATACAACCTTTCACATTTTATACCACTGTATCTGATTTCTGTTAGAAAGCTGTTATGTTGCTTTATGGCACAAAAAAAGAGCAAACACAGAAAACGTGGATAATATTTCAGGGTTTCTGGTGATTGAGCCAGAGAATGTCAGATGGAAAAACCCTTTCAAACATGTTTGTCCTCTAAAAGATACAAAAAAGCGAGTGCCTGAGGACAAGGACGAGTCTAGCAACATCTTTATTTCATCAGTAAGCAACGGTGTTTACTCGAAACATGATCTTAATTTCAAGAGGCACAAAACCACTGGAATGAGATGGAGGCTATGCATTGTCATCCTCCACAGGAATTTGACCATTTTCTTAGTGCTACATAAATGTTTAAATTACTTAATGTATCATTTTAAAGGCATTTGTCAATATATTCATCTTTACTTACTATCATATAGTGGAGGCTGATAAGAAAATTGGGATAGACCATAGCACAAAAACATTTCAGTCACAGTATAATTAAATATCTCTGTTATTCTCCAGAGAAAACATATATTTCCAATTGCATATTTGAGGTTTTGTTGACATAGCCTGCTTATCTAAAATATGGTCAAAATGTCCACTTTTATTTTACATATATACTTAAATAAGACATTAGGTAGCTTGTATGCCTTACTAACCAGGCTGGGAGTCTCCAAGATGCTAAGATCAAATTCATTGCAACCAAAATCTATTACAAAATATGCAAGGGCATCTAATAACTGTGGGCCTTGCCATGATGTGACAAAAGCGAAGAGTGGGAACCAAACCAATACTGTTGTGAGTCTTTGTGTCAGCCCACTGATCTGTCAGGACATGACAGGTTCTCAAAACCAGAATCAACAGGACAAAAAAAAAAAAGCCCTCAGCACAGCTACGTGACCCGCTTTCATCTCAAGCACCCAGCATTCCCACGAACACCTCCACACTCCTCTCCCTCCCCACTGTCCGCCTCTCAGCTCGTATCAAACATGTCCAGGAGCCTCCGCCCTGCTAGAAACAAGTGTTCCCAAAGAAACACTGACACCTTGAATGGCTCTCTCCCACCCTGCCGTGACCCCCGTGTTCACTTGAAGACTCACTTGTGAATAGATGCACATGGGAGGGTTGGTGAGTGTGTGTGTGTGTATGTGTGTGTGGGGGGTTATAAGATACCCCACAACTTAATTAAACTACTGAGCGCGTCCTAGTGGCGCTGAAGGGGTTAAGGAAGGCCAAGCATGCACAGGGCTCACAGCTGACAGACATGTAGAGATGAAGATGTTTGCTTTTGTTGTTTATTAGTTTTGCTCTATTCATTCATTCATTGTTCATGTCTTCAGTGTTTTTGTAATTTTGATAGACTTGGAATTTAGCCACACTGAGACATTTGAAATTCTCAGTTTGAGCTCATTTATCTGCAGTTCACCTTGAACCCATCAACACCTTCTAATTCTTTGTTGAGATTCTTCTCTGTATCAGTTTCTTGTTCTGAATTTAGTTTGGAGTCGAATATATTTTTTTATTGCAGCCTCTATGAAACCTTCTCAGCTACACTTTAAGTTGCTACATGCACTTTACTTCCGGATGATTTTGACACGGTGCCTGTGAATCATCTGTTTGGAGAGAGCTGTCTGCTGTGCGTAAAGGAGGGGCAGGTCACTTGAAGCTCTCTCTCTCTCCCTCTTTCTCTCTCTCTCTCTGCTGTAAAGGCGTGGTGTCTCTCTCTCTCTCTCTCCGCCTGAAACAGACTTGTGCTGGGGCAGCTCATGGCAGTGGAGTGAAGGAGCGGCAGCCTTCAGAGCGGAGTCCGTGAATCACCCGGGCGCAGCGGCAGTCGCTCCGTGGAGGAGACACCCAGCTGCTCGGTCGAAGACCCTTTTACGCGCCGGGGGAGGAACTACCTGAGATACTGGCATCGTGAGAGGAGGGGTCCAGCTTTTCCCTCCCTCTATATTCTCCTGGAATATTGAGTTTGATTGCTGAAATTATCAGATAAGAGCAGAATTATTATTAATTTTGAAGCAGAATGAAGGGATTTACATCTTTCTTCCACATGATTCTTGCTGCGCTGCTGGTCGCCTCCATCTCAGCGACCAAGTTAAATGTACCGCGGCTGAGGCTGTCATACAAAGGTAATTAAGTGATCAATTATCTATCTATCTATCTGTTGTCTTCCCTGATTTTCTTTTCATTTCCAACAAGTATCTGTTTTCCTCTGTGAATATTTGAACTTAACACCCTGAAGCTTTTAGGCTTATTTCCTTTTTTATTTGTGCATTCTTCTCCAACCACTCACTCTCTTCGCGGTGGTCTGAGCTGGAAGCGTGAAATCCGGCTCGATGTTTTGGCTTCTGTTTTGGGGGGGTTAACGTGTTCTGGGAGGCACGCAGAGCCCACGTTAATTTGCCTGGTGTCCAGCCAGAGGAGGTTCTGGCGGGGCTTCACCTGTCTGCGGTGCGATCATCTCATTGTAAAAGTTTATTAGCAGCGGCAACCGCAACGAAACGTCTCGGAGGGGTGTTCCATGATTAGGCCCAGTTATTGTCCTGCAGGGGTTGGATGTGTTCTGTTAAACAAGGTGCACTCCGGCCAAACTTTGATAATGACCTTTCATCTTCGAAAAGTAGTTTCCACCGTTTCACTCTGAATGAAACTGTGATTAAATAGATGTTTTGGCTGCTGGCTCGATTACAGGCTTTTTATTGTTCACAGTCTGAAGAGTAAATGAGGTGAAAGCGAAACATTTCCATGTTGGTGCCCTCTCTCCTCCTCTCTCCCTCTCTTACCTAAGCCCTGATGCTGGCCATGACTCACTCAGGTTTAATGATATCAAGGCACCAAAGGACTCCGTGCGTGTGCGTGTGCGTGTTTGAGTGCTGTTGACGGTGTTGTTGCCAGACTTTGCTCATTGTTTGGTCTCACTCTGCAATCATCATCAGCGATAGATATCACTCAGGATTTCCTCCCGTTCAGCTCCATGTTTTCGGGAGAAAAGTCACCGTCGGAGCTTACTGGTCTTCCTGTCGGCTGGGCTGGAAACTTGTCGGGAGAGATAGAGAGACTGATGGAGAAATCAGGGTGAACAATCACAAAGGGGATTTTTCAATACATGTTGAGGCTACAGGGCCACAGAAAAGCAGGCTACAGCAGACACAGGAGGAGCAGTGTGGAAATTTGTTTCTTGGTAACTGGTAATTGGTAGGATTTCTACCAGCCATTGCTTTTACAGCCTATATTTTACATTAGTTTTTGCCCAGCTAATAGTATGGAGTCTAAGGATGGACATCCCAGATAGCAGAATAAATCTGGCTCATATTTGGCCCACATGCTTGTTTTCTTCTGGCCCAGTATATGCCTAGTTCCACAGCCTGAATCTGGCCCAGATATGGCACAATATCAAGATGCAGACACAAATATCCAGTCAGTACAGCCGGACTCTGCCCGGATGTGAAAGTATATGGGCCCGACTCAGGCCAACAGCCCAGGCACATGTTGGACCAGAAGTTTCAATTTGCTTTCTGGCATGTACAGTATGTCCAGCATGATATTTCAGAAACCACAGGTCAGATCACAGAAGTTTACTTTCATGTTCCCCAGAGGATGATACTTGATGTTTGTGGTGTTCTTATGACCTTTTTTCTAGCGTTACCATTCGTCTGAAATGTTCCCAAGAAATATCAAAATCTAGAGGAAAAATTGTCAAGAAAGTTACTGAGCACATTCATGCTCCACAGAAGATAAACCGTTTCCTTTTTAACAGGCTGTGAGATTTTCTCTTGTTGCACCCACAAGCCAAAATATCAGTTTTGCACCATAATGGATAAATTGCCATGAAATTCATGCTGCCACGGGACTTAACCCGCTGTATTGGGTTGACCCTGTGACCCTGTGACCTTTCCTCTTGCCCCACTCACAGAGCTAATGTTGGAGGCTGAACAGCAGAATTGTTGGTATGTTGTTCAAATGCTTTTGTGTTGTGGAATACAGTGTAATGATATTTACAACCAGTCCAACCAACCAACCAGTTCGTTTTCACGGTTACAATAATAAAAATGCCAACTGTATCGAGAGTGCAGTACCTATCTTTGTCACCATGGTTACTATAATAACGGTCGTGGCTTGGTTAGATTCAGGAAAAGATGGTGATTTGGATTAAAATAAGTACTTCCTCAACATTAGACTTTGTTGTCACGGTTACGAGGTGGTTACGTTTGTAGATCGGTTATTGATAATAGAAACAGCATAAACTGCTACTTTCATACGGGAATCGAACACGGCTCTCCTGTGTCATATTCATCCATCCACCCCAACCTCCTCCTGACGTGGACTTTGTCGCTCTATAAACTACATCACCGCACTTTTCGCTTTGCTCCTGTCATCGTTACTACCACCACTAGATGTCGCCTAGCAACAAAACCTAACTGTGGGACATAGTAACCTGCTGACAGACGACCTGTGGGCATGTTTTTACAGGACAGTCTGCATATTATTGCAAGAACAAAGTCAGTTGATAAACTTTGTATTTTATCTTCTGTTCATGTAGATTTTATGTTTCAGTTTTATCACTAATTTCCTGAAAGTCAGTGATTATTGCTCCATATTATTCTATAAAATTCACTGAATTTTGACTGAGTTCACTGGATTCACGATATTTAGGAAATTCTGTAACACAATTGAGGAGTAGAGGCAGAGTGGAGAGAACTTCTGTTATTGAGCAAACGAGGTCATGCCCTGGGCAAACACGAGTGGAAGTGAGTGGAAAAGGCAGAAACCAAGTTCGTGCGTCACTGGATTTTACTCATGAAAAGCCTCTTCTTCAAAGTCTCTCATTTTCACAATGATAACGCAATAACAAGCATCATAGAAAACCACTTTGTCTTCATTATGCTGTAAAAAAAAAAATCTCATTTTGAAAGCAAGTTGAGGAGTGTGGGAAGAAAATCAGCCTATAAGATTCTCATTAAAGTGACCAACATGTTCCCTACTTCCTGTCTAGGTGACCTCAAATTTGACCCCGCATTTTGCCCTCTTGAACATAATTTCCTCCGTGACTTGTTCGATGGTAAATTTCTCCTTCCCTCTCCATGTGTCTCGTCTCCTCACAGTTCAGTCGTATTTCTCACTCCTCCGTCTCACACCAGCATTCACTCTTTCCCTTTGTTTGGCTGTCTCCTCAGCCCCTTTCTCATTATAACCCCCGAGAAGCCCAGAGGGTGTTTGTATTCCCCGGAGGAAGTAGAAGTAATTTAGTGACAGGAAAGGCTGTCATTATCTCATTTCAATCAATTAGCAGGAAGAAATTCAGGCAGGAAGACGGCCATTTTTACCTCCGAACTATTTAAGTGCTGCTCTGCTCTCCTCTCTCCTCTCCTCTCCTCTGCTCTAGTGTAAAGTCAATTTCACATGTGTGCATTGTTTCAATATAACTGAAATCATTATATAAAAGCTATGTGTTAAAACAGACTCATTTAAATGCTGCTGAAACACTAGTTACTGTTTTTAATATCTGAAAAAAACTTTTTTGGGGCTCATGTGTTCTCTTGATTTCACAGGACACTGTACTCATCTGACATGAACATGTTTAGATCAAATCCTTATTTTTTTCTTTAAAAATATGATTTAAACTGCAAACTCTTAACAAAAGTAAGAGTGTGTGTGTGTGTGTGTGTGTGTTCATATGAGGTGACACTGAAGCGTTGAAGTGGGTGATGTGTGTGTGGTTGGTTGGCTGGACTCCCAGCCCTATGCCCAGCATCTATACCAACCTCCCATCATGCATCTCTCTCTGTCTTTCATTTGTCTTCCAACTCCTTTCAATCTGCCTGCTTCTTTTATTCATTTGAATTCCCTGTGTCTATTTGTGCACTCACACACACACACACACACACACACAGTGACTTTAGACACACACACACACTCACTCTGTCTAATACAATATTCACTTTGTTGCACTAAAGGCGGGGGGGGGGGCACTTGAAAACACAAACGCTCACATCAGCATCCTATTTTGATCCGATTGCATTAGTCCTCACAGTGAAGGGTTGTGTTTGTTTTCGCTTACAGCCTGTGAATTAATGAGTTTGTTTTCTCAGTCAGCGTTGCCCAGATGCACACATGCAGACGGGTGTTAGTTGTTCTTAGGCGGAGCAGGGTAATCTGTCACCGGGAATCTGTTGGAGACTCTGGAGCTGCCGGAATGTAGGGCGTCCCCTATCCTTTCATCTTCAGCTCTTTTTCTTTCTTTTTCATCTGTCCTTCTATTTTGCATCCATCTCTCATCACGCTGCTCCATCGAATAGATTGGTCACTGCAATCTTCCTCCCTCCTGCTTTTCCTGAGTTCAGTGGAAATGATCCCTATATATGCTATATAAGTTTCAGCCCTAAGAAAAAATGGAAAAAAGGGACAGTTATAGAGGTTTTAGTGTTTTAGTAATGGTTGTGTAAGTTCTTAACATTTAGTGAAGGGAGTATTGAACCCACAGGCTCGAAGGATAATGTTTAAAGTTTACAGTAAATAGTTACATAAAAGAAACAGAAAAGTAGGAACGGCAGGAAACAGTTCTGCAAACTGTTTCTTTATACTGAAAAACTTTACAGCTTCATTCAGCTGTAAAAGATGTTTTTAAATACAGTGAGACAGTCTGAAAACATGGGAGAGCATGTTAACGTTAATGACAATGAGGAAAGTGTCTGTCAGTCAGCTGCCATCTTGGCCCCTCATCACTGTTCTTTATTGACAGTTCAGTTCTTACAGCTGTGTCTCCTTTAGCTTCTCCTTGTTAAAGTTGTTAAGTTTATTTTAAGACTGACAGAGTTTAAATCTAGAAAGAACACACAGCCAAGAATTGTTATAAAATGATAATTGTCTTTTGAGTGTTAGGGATTTGCTTCAGAACAAGAAGGATAATCCACTTTGATTCATGTGGTCATTTGAAAAAACACAATAAGCCTGATACATATTGTTTTTGGGTTGCTTGTCTCGTGGACCCGATATCAGTCACGTCTTGACAGAACTTCTTCAAATTTGGCACAAATATTCACTTGGTCTCAAGGATGAACTGATTAGATTTTGGTGGTCAAAGGTCAAGGTCAGTGTGACCTCACAAAATGTTTTTTAGCCATTCCTCAAGACTTCACAGAACAATTATGACACATTTTCACACTAATGGTTAATATTTTGTATGACTCTGAGTAAAAAGGGATATAATCTGAAACTGGTCTGAATGGCAGAGGTGTACAACCGAGATATAATTCTAGTTTTTTTTTCATAGTTACTGCATACGATCATATAAAAAGCAGATTAAACACACAACCATGTGTCCAAAGTTCAACTTTGACATCCAAAACATATTGTCTGTTCTTGTCACTAAACTTTACACCACAACCAACCACTTTTTTTTTTTGTAGCATTTTTGATTTTGCATCATTTCTATAAGACACGTCCTCCAACCTGAACAACCACACAGGTCTTTTTTTTTAACCCTCTGATAAGACCCATAGAAGTGTCTCCTAAAATACAGCAGCAGCCATTCTGGACCTTTGTTGTCATGGTTACAATAATAACAGCGAACGGTCATGGATAAGAGAAACAACATAAACTGCTACTTTCACACGGGAATCGAACGCCGCTCTCCTTTGTCATATTCCTGTGTTTTGTTGACCCATCCATCCACAGCAGCCTCCTCCTGACGTGGACCCGCACTTTACTCTTCGCTCCTGTCATCATTACACCGACCACTAGACGTGGCGTACCAACAAAACCTAACTATGGGTCATAATAACCTGCTGCACAGACGACCTGTGGGCTGGTTTGTTACAGGAGGACAGTCTCAACAGGTCCCACCCTGAGAATATGTTTTTTTTTAACTGTGTATTTTTATATATAACACACTGTAATGAAAGCAGCACAATAGTGCTTTGTCCATGAAAACCACTAATATTTAGTTTGGAGGCTACAGAGACACAGTGAGAGGTTTTCAGTGCGGTATGTGGAGTCGCTGACAGAGAAACACGTTACATGTTCCTGACACATGATGAGAGCGGTGAAGGAGTGTGTGTGTGTGTGTGCGTGTGTGTGTGTGTGTGAGAGAGAGAGAGAACGGCACAGTGAGTGTGATGGATTCAGATATCTGCGTGTGCTGAGGCGTTAGTGTGTAGGCGTTTTTGATCCATACAGCATTTGTGTGTGTGTGTGTGTGTGTGTCCATGTGGTACAAAGGGCAAAATGTGCACGGGTGTGACTGTGTGTGCGTGTTAAAGTAAAAGAGATGTATAGATTTCGTTCTTTAGAATTATATGTGTGTATGAAGTTTACTGTGTCTTATTGTGTTTGTGAGTGACAAAGAGAGAGAGAGAAACCGTGCGTCTCAAGGTGTCACTTGTGTGTCGTGTTGACATCATGTGACGGCCCTCAGACGGCAGGCGGGCCGGATCGCAGACGACACACAGATGGAGCAAACAGAGACAGGAGGAGAGAGATGTGTGATACATGTGTGAGAGGTGTGGAGCTGGGAAAAGGACTGAGATAAACACGGGGCCGGATCAGGGAGCGCAGATGGAGAAGAGGCTCGGCTGAGGAGAAAGGAGAGAAGGTGTCTGGGATGTTTGAGGAGAAAGAAAAAGGAGAGAAGGAATAAGATGCCAGAGAAAGAAATCTGGGCTTAAGAAAGCCAGATAAGAAAAGCTTTCTGTGAGGAATCTATTATAAACAATGTGAATGGAAAAAAATCCGCCCTTGAGTGTTTCTATTTGCAGGAATTGAACCACAACTGCCATGCCGATAAAACACCCCCCCCCCCACTTGTGACTGTTCCTATTGTTTTCTCCTGCCCATAAATGAAACGAGATCAGTTATCAGTAAAAAAGCATGAGCAGATATGTTTCTTCACTGGGTCTTGTTGAGGTTGAGGCTCATTTCTTGGCAGAGCAGATTTTAAAGGAACCTGGAACAGACACGAGTTTCATCTCCAGCAACATGAAGCAGACGTCATCGCTGTGTTTGTGATTACCAGGGGCAGAGTGGACACGTTACACATCTATTCAAATATGAAGAAAAAGAAAAACACAGGACAACACAAACATATCTGTGGAGATCAGTTTAGCCAACAATCTAAAGCTGTTGCTAGGCTGCTGTTTGTAGGATATATTAAACAGTCACCTGTCACTTTTGAAACTTATTAAACCGTGGGTCAAAGTGACTACAAACAAACTTTAAGAGCTGGATGATGTAATTATAACTTCTCTAAACAGTCTGATAATGTTTCAAATACTTAAAGGTCCCATGTTTTACACTTCTCCTGTATTTTATCTGTAGTGTTGATCTGTCTGTCCTCTGATCTCAGAGGATATATTTGTGGTTTTAAAGACAAAAAAACCACCTCAGTGTAGTTTTACACCTCCTCTCTCAGGCTTCTCTCTGAAGCTCTAGTAACAACAGGTCAGAGCCTCTCTTCTGATTGGCTGACTGTTTTCTTAGTAATCCAATTAAAATGTAGTCGATTTCAGGTAAACACTCTAAACCAAATCCTGCAAGGTTAGATGGTGGGTCCAGGTGGGCGGGGCTTGGGAAGTGGTTGAGGGTGGTGACTGCCTTGTTGTGACATCACAAAGTTCCAGAAGTCTTGACGGCTGGTTTCAAGGCTCAGTTTCTGAGTACAGGCTGTGTGCATTTCTCTGTGGACTGAGGCTTTGATACTTTCACAGTATTAATATAGAACCTAGACCTGCTTTATAATCAGAAAACAAGATATACCTTTATATAATATGGGACCTTTAAAATCTGGGCAGAGGAAAAAGCGTCATCTTGTATTATTGATTACATAAAGCATGAATTTAGGTTTTAGGTTTATAGGCTACAGTGTATTGTACAAAATAAAATGTATTTAAATATAAAATATTGTCGTCACGGTAACAATAATAAAAATGCGGTTAAGGTCGCCTGTCACCTGCTAGCTACCTCAGGGATGAGCTGGGAGAAAAATCTAACACCCCACCACGTTCCTTAAGGTCCAGGGATCGACTGATAAACCCCTGCGGGATTCAAACAGCTTAGCTTTGCTGCAAAACATGTCCAGATAAACAGAGCATTGGTACCATGAAAGGTCAGTGTACAGAGACCTCTACAAGGCTCAACATGTGCCCCTAATGCTGGCATGAATCAACAGACGGCTGAGAGATGAATGGAAGAGGGGCATGTCCATGAAAGAGAGGAAACATCAATGAATTTTCAAGAAAAGAGACGGAGGACAGAGGGAGGTAATGAATGAAAGATCTGTGAATGTAGGGAGAAAACTAATGATGGCTACACGAAAGAGTAAATGTAAAAGAAAGAGAGGAAAGGAGTGAATGAAGGGAGGAAGAAGCGAGCATTAGACAAGATGCAAATACCAGAGGAGAGCAGATAAAAAGAGGTCATGGTGGTGGAGAGATAAATGGATGGAAAAAAAAAGACAGAGAGGGGCTAAGAAAATGAAAAGGAAAAGACAGGAGACTGAAAGAAAGAAAGATGGAGGAATGACAGATAGACGGATAAAAAGAGGAGGGAGGCTAACCTGAAGGCTGAAAGACACTGGTTCCTTTGAGAAGCAGAGGTTGAGGGTTCAAGTCCCAACAATGCGGCTTTGACCATCTGTCATGTAGATTACTCAGTACTCCACTTCCACTCAGGACTGATAGGAGCTGTGTGTGTGTGTGTGTGTGAGTCTTGTGCAGATAGTGGTATCTCTTTACTTTGTGAAATCTTTATGGCTATCCATTATGTGTGTGTGTGTGTGTGTGTGTGTGTGTGTGTGTGTGTGTGTGTGTGTGTGTGTGTTCGTGTGCCAAAACCCACCCCAGGGCCCAGAGCAATGGCGGCTGTTTTAACATGAGCGTTACAAATCACAGCAGTGGACACTCACCGAGGGGGGTTTCAACTGGAAAACTATTTATCTAAACTTTCTACACTCTGCCACACCCTGAAAACTGAAGACGCACTGCAGCTCCCCTCCCTGCTGTCCTCAGGGGATCTGAACCCCCCCACTGCTCTTGCGCTGATGTCAACTATTGTTTTACTCTGTGCAGGTCAGATTTCTCCTGTCTATACCGTTATCTCCTGTTCTCTTCCTCTCGTTTCCTTTATGCTTCAGTGGTTGTTGGGTTTTACTTTGTAGAAGAACACGATCCCAGTTCCAGTGAAGATGTGTGTTTAACTTTATCTCCCACAAATTACATTTACTCAGCTATTTTGTTTAAGTAATTATGTTTTTGTAAAAGTTAATATTTTTATAATGGGGAGCTTTAAATTCTGATCTTTTACTGTCTCAGCCTGTGTTCCACACAAGTGCCAACCACCATTGTTTGTGAGCTGCTGTTTTGATTCTTCAAGTTTGTAATTTGTCCGTCACCATCTTGGTTCTGTGAAACCAGAAGAAACCATATTTGGAGGAGAAGGTGGAGCTGAGGAGGAGTGAGGGGTGGAGCTGACCTGCTCTGTCCTCTATCCTGATTGTCAGGCAGGTCGCTGTGTGTGGTGCAGTCTGTCAATCACACAGTAGCCCCGCCCTAATGCAGCCCCTGCTTTATGGTCTTTTTTCCTCTAAATGGACCATAATTTAAAAAATGAACATCATGTTGTGTTGAAGAAGACTTGAAACTAGAAACTGAGACACAAACTCATCGGGAAAATGTTATATTATATAAATCAGTAAGAAGTAGAGACATTTTCACATAGACTTCAATACACTCAGACTTCTTTTTACAACCAGCAGAGTTGCCCCCTGATGGTCATTAGATAGAATGAAGCTTTAAGGTTCTTCAGCACTGGCTTCACTTTTCAGACCCAGAGTCTATGTCCATTTTTAGAACTGCCATGCCGAAATCACAAAAATGTGGACCTCATGGTGGCACTAGAGGAAAGATCAAGTCATAGTGAGAAACTGAGATGCGTTTCACAAAATTTCCAACATGCAAACTGTGATTTGCAACATGAGATCATTTTCTTCTTGGTCTTTTTAGCATGTTTCATTTATCAGAAGAAACAGTTTATCATGCATGAGCACGCAAGATCCCTGTAGGAGCTGAAAACGCATCTGCAGTTTGTGCGTGACAATCGTTGGCGAGCCTTCAAACAGGGCAAACAGCTTTTGTGAAACTGGCCCCTGGATTGAAAAATAATCAGCCCTGTTTGCAACATTTTTCAAATTGCTAACAAACGTTAAGAAAAGTTAATGTAACGCACATGGTCATCTGCCGTCCACCCAAAGCTTCTAATACTTTTAACAAATCACACTCTCAATAACAATAACATCTTGTGAAAACTTTGTGTTCACTTGGACTAATATTGAACTTGGACTCCGTGGTCCGCCAAGTGCATGTAGAGATGTGGTGTTGAAATGACAGATACCTCGCCAGTGTTTTACTATTCCAGCTTGAGAAAGAAACATCCCTCCACCATTCTTTCTCTGAAATAGAGAAACATCCTTGGCACATTAAAGGATTAGCAGGCGTTGCATACGTTGTACAGCTGGACATTCCTGCAGAGCGCAGCAAGAAACACAAAGACAGCAGAAAGGAAAATAAAAATACTAAAATGATTACACACATATGCAAACCTTTGAACAGACGAACAAGGTTCCTATTCTCTTCTCATGCCACTGCAGTGTCCAACTTTTTGCTACTTTGGCTCAGAACCAAAGTAAAATGATAGAGAGACAGGCCCAGAGGTGTTGGGTACCCTCTTAAATTCAGGATGGGAGACGTTACATGTCACACACATTGTGAGGTGCTACGCCTTCTGTCACCAAAACAAACGCACCCTCTCTTGCAGCAATCAATTAGTTCCACTGGAGCTTCTGACAAGTAGAGCTGAGCTCAACGGCTCCACTGTGGACAGATGTATGTGTTAAACAGCAGCTGGCAAACACCAGAGGAAAAGCTCTGTTCAAACCAGTGCGTTTGCACGTTTGCGCGTACGCGAACACATCTGTGCGTAACTTTGTTAACTGACACAGTGCTGCCGAATGTGCACTGCAACCAGCTGTCTCTCACGCTGCACTGCAAATTTTGTGCTGAACAGAGCCGCTTCATAGTTTCAGCATCTGATTTTATCTATGACTGAACTCTGAAATCTTTGTTTTGTTAAAACAAGTAAAACAATCTGGAAGTGTAGTAAGATCCAGACTTCAGGTGAAGTGTGTTCCAAGTTACAGGAGCTCTAGAATATGATTTCTAGTTTGCAGCAAAAACACGTTGAAAAAATTGTGACTCTAAAGACATTTTTTTTGTCTTTTCTTAATTAGGGAGAAAAAGAAGTGTTTTTTTTTTTTTTTTTGCACTTTATTTGTTGTTGTTTTATACTTCAGATGTGACCGGGTGAGACAAATAAGAGAAACAAGAGTGTCAGAGAAATTTAAGTAAAGTATAAAATTTATTGTGATGCTTAGATCCCGGCAGGAAGTGGATCACCTTGGAAAGCAATCCTTCCAATAAGAGGAATCTTCCACCCGGAGCCGACACACTGATGATGAGGAGTGGAGCTCGGGGATGGGAACGTCTTCATGCAGGGAAACTCCTGATCGGACGGTTTGATTGGAGATGGTCTGGCGTCCATGGTTGAGGTGGTGAAGGGGTGGAGTTGGGTCACAGAATGATCACGGTGCTGAAAGACAGCAGAGAAAGAGAAGAATTTTAAAGTTTGACATCTTACGAGTGATTGGCTGAAGGCTACCGTGTCAGGTTGTGATTGGATGAAGACAAGACTGAGCAGGAGGAGCTTAGAGATGGTGGGAAACGGTGCGTGAGGAGACAGTCTTCCTGACTGAACTTTTGCTAAGCCTCATTTTTCATTTTGTGCTGTCAACATTACTGCAACGCTTAAAAGGTTTAAAATGGAAATGACTGAATGACTGAATCAAGACTGTCACTGATTTCCTTTTAATTGCATTTTTTTCAGGATGGGGGGGGGGTTGAAAGTAAATAAAGGACTCATAAACATTATTAAATTTAAATTCCATCATGTCAGGAAACATTACAGGAAGATAAAATTAACATGTTTTGTTCACCAGCTGCACACACCACTCGAATTGGGTGTTGGTTGCCAGGTTTCCAGGTTGCCAGGTTGTGGTAACAGATGGGTTGAAATTGTAAGTATGAGTGTGGATTGTTGTGTTTCACACACAATCTGGCTGCTTGGATAACGTCAGACGAACATTCAAAACGTACGGATTATTTATAATGAATGTTGAGGGCCATGCAAACTATGGGAGAAACAGCAAAGGGTGCTGAGAGATTAACTTGAAATACAGAAGATTTTCTAATCATATAATCAATAGTTTTGTCTAAAGTATTGATTGAGGAATTGAAATGTACTCTACAGAGCTACATGTGTTCCTGAAGAGTGTGTGAGGCCAGCAGAGATCTGGCTGAACTGTTTGTGCTGAAACACATGACGGCCAACAGAAAATAAGGTAGAGATTTGACGCCACTGATGAGACATCGAGGGAGCGAGGGATGGGAGTAAAAGATGGAACTGTAAGAAGAGAGTGAGAGAGAGAGAGAGAAATATACTGCAGCATGGGCAGGACTGATGAGGTGAGAGGGAGTAAGGACGAGGAAGACGTGAAGGGGAAGCATGACTGATTTCCGAGGTGAAAGGAGGAAGAGTAAGATCAAGAAATGAAAGACGCAGAGTTAAGAGAAGTGAATCTGGATGAGAGAGACAAAGTGAGAGAGGAGGGTGTGTGTGTGTGTGTGTGTGTGTGTGGTACGGGTGAGTAATGGAGTAAGAGTGGATTAAAAATGGGAAGAAAAAAAGGTGAAAGTGGAGGAAAGAGAAAGAGGAACAGAGAAAAAGTAACTGGCCATCAGTGGAGGGAGGAAGCAAAGGAGAGAAATAAGGGAGGGAGAAATTATGATGAAATGAGGGAGGAAGGGAAGGCAGAGGAGAGTGAGTGTTGATGAGGATCGAGGGTGATGAGGTAACACCCTACGCTGTGTTTTGATTGGCCCAGCAGGAAAGATTGGGTAACAAGAACTCTGATATCCATCCTGAGACATTTGAGGGTGGTGTGTGTGTGTTTGTGTGTGTGTGTGTGTGTGTGTGCACTCCCTTTTTGGCACACATCTCACTTCTCATGGTTTTATCACATGATCGAATGTGATAAAAATGTGAGCTGTGCGGGTGAAATGTCATCTCCAGTGAGGAGCAGTAACAGGTTGGCAGGAAATCCCCGGATTTACTCTGTCGTGGGTCCTCCGGCCTGCGGTGTCTCTGCTGACAGAGAGGCAAATCCCTGACAACGAATCAGCGAACACACTGATCATCTGTGAGCTGCGACTGAATTCTTTCTAAATAACCAAACAGCTAAAAACTTTAAATACAAATGTTGCTGCTCTATAACAGAAGAGATTTTTTTTTTTACCATTACCAACCTGAACTAACACCTGAAGCAGCAGGTGTCCTGGATGTTCGTGGTCATGGTTACAATAATAAACACACAGTTCAGGTTGTAGAGGCGTCGTGGAGAAAAGAAACAACATTAAAAACATGTTTTCTAAGAATGAAAACCATCTTTCAGTCAGACCCTGGAAACGCTGGAGACGCTGAGAAAATGCTTGAAAAACACAACGGTACTAATTTAATTTGGTTACCATAACGACTGTACGTCTAATCCCTCTGTAACAAAATTAAAAGGTTAGAAAATGAAATTTTCTTTTCCATTTAGTCACGACAAAGATTTTTAAGGCTAAGTGCAGAAAAAAAACACAAGACTGTAGCTGTGTCCCAAATCTGCACTAATCCCAAGCAGGTTTTAGGGAGTTCACAGTGGACTGACACAAAAGTATTTTCAAATCAGACTGCATCTAAAAAACCCTCCACTCAGCTGCTAATGTTTTCTCCCACGATGCACTGCACAAGAGAAACGGAGCAGCTGCTCAAAGCTGGAGAACAAATAAATGTTATCATCAGCGTGCACAGCCATGGTTAGCAATGTTTTTACATTCACCATATTAAATCATCTTGTTAGCATTTGCTAATTAGCACTGATCACAAAGTAGAGCTGTGGCTGATGTGTCTTGCAAATATTTGATCATAAACCAAATTAAAATGTAACCTGTGATGGTGCAGGATGAAAACTGATCTCATCACCTCATGTGGGATGACGGTACAGCTCTCATGCAGAACCGTCAACTTGATGATGGTTATGGAAAATCAGAGGATCAGTAAAGTCAATAGGATTCGTTGTCTGAGAGTTTAGTATTTTGACTTTTCCAAATTTTCACATTCACCTGATTTTTCTTTGCATTTGTTCTTTGTCTTCACAACATACAGTGTGGATGAAAAAATAAAAAAAATAAAAAGAGGTCAGAAAGAGATTCCAGCCACGATGCACACTCACAAAGAGCCACACAAGGCGGCCAAACGTCGAGGATGAGAGGGAAACATGAGACCCATGGGAGGAGGAGGAGGAGGAGGAGGAGGAGCAGTGAGAGGAGGAGAAGCACTGTGAAATGACTTTTTTGTGCACGCGGCAGATTCCAGAAATACTTGGCACCCTGCAACAATATACAGCTGAGATGTAATGATACCCTGGGAAGTCTGTCCGCGGCGTAATGAGTCTAATGAGTCTTTATTTGTTTGTGAGTGCGTGTGTTTGTGTGTCAGAGCTCGTGAAAACAAAATGTCAAAGAGCAATATTTACAGATTACAGACTGGCAGTGAGTTTTGTCAGCTGAGACGGGGATAGGTGTGATTGGACTTATTGATTTATGATGGTGTGTGTGTGTGTGTGTGTGAGTGTGTGAGTGCTTCTGGCAGGCATTTTGTAGCACAGGGGGTCTAATAGGCTTCAGATGTGTCCCTCTCTCCCACTGAGCCAACAATAACACTGATACTATGGCATGTGTGTGTCTGTGTGTGTCTACAGCTTAGCACAGCTTACACTCTGCCTGTGCCCAATTTGTACATTAGAGATGTCAGCATGAGATTTGAAGTTTTCTCTCTCTGCCACTCTCTCAGTAAATGATTCTCCTCTAGAACCTGTCACTGAAACTCTTATTTTGAAAAACTGTTGTATGTTTTTCCTTCATATTGTGTCCGTTAAGTGATGCCGTCTGTCTGAAGGGACCAGGAGAGGATAAAGATGTCATAGATGATGTTAAAGTGGGTTCTCTCCCATCAACAGTGCTGAAAAGCCTTTGTTCAGGTTTGGTTTGATTTCAGTGGTTTTCTACCAGAAAAGTGCAGAAGCCTTTTCACAAACTGATGACTTGTCAGAGTGCCCAGTTTCAAATCATAAACCAGGAGCTGTGGATGACATTGACTGAACACTGCTTTTAAAAAATAACCCACATGTATCCATGAAATGAGATGATTCCAGTTTCCACACATTTACTTTTTAAACTCTTGTCATCCTTAGTTGTTCACTGACATCATTTACCCCGACCTGACTCCGCCGGCGTCGCAGCAGCTGTATGATATTTCAGACAGTGCACAACAACATCTCTTATTGTTCCCTTTTCAATGCTGCACATCTTCCTCACTCAGAACAGGCTGTAGGCTTTCATGAACGCTTTGACAATTTGAGAAATAGTGAACTCATTTCAGATCGACACCATCCTCCCACCTGTAAGTATGGAGTTAACGCTGGGAGCACACTGGCTGCGTGTTGGCTCCGTCACTGCTGCTGCCAGCTCCGTCTGTCTATATAGAGTTTGCAGGATACGTCAATACTGGCTTTCTTTTCATTATATATATATATTTTTTTTTTGACAGAAAATGTCTAAAAAATATATATTAAAATTTTTTCATGTGTCATATTTAGATTCAGCCTGGACAGAGGAAACTGTAGTGGAAGGTGTCAGTTTTGTGTAATGCTGCTGGTATGATGTCAATATAACTGTCAACAGGTCTTTTCTGTGAATGTTTGCTGGGAGACGTGCACGTCATGTGTGAGAAATAGGCCAGACGCCGAACCTCGAGCCACAGCGCGTCTCACCGTCACGGCTGTGTGACGCAGGCAGTGTGTCCGCTCTGACTCGTTAACATGGGCGCTGAAATGAAAACAACATGCAGCCACTGTGTTCCTGGCCTTTGAGGCAGCAGGTGTTTGGTGTAGCTTAGCATGAAGACTGGAAGCAGGGAGAAACAGGGGCCCAATCCCAAACATCCATCATCACGGACTTTGAGACATGTTCGCAGTCAGTCCATGAGGGCTCAGGACTGTCCCACTGTAAAACCATCGGGGGAATGAGGACTCTCTCGCAGACATTTTGAGCCCTTTATGCACATTTTCTTTAAGTCCACATTTCTGCAGAATCTCTGCAAAGTTCATAGTATTGTGACATTCAACCATAGGTTGCCATGGTTACCAGGGGATGGGCATTGGCATTGGATTTCTGGCTGTCCCAGCATGCAATATGGAGTCACCAGATGCCCTAAAATACTTGTCTGTGAACTTTCAGAGGAAACCAGAAGTCCAGGAGGAAACAGCAAAATTTAAATATATTCATGCCATAACACTGCTTCAGTTTCATCATCCAGATCTTTTTTTAAATTTTTATCTTTAATCAGAAGTTTGATTATATTTCATTGGTCCTGGGGTGATGAAAGGACCATGTAAGCTCCCAGATCAAATAAAAATATGCAAATAAGCAAACTGTCTGTGAACAGCAGCAGTGAATTAAAGGTCCACATGTCTGACAGACACCAGGGCAATGCCTCAGCCTGACTGAGCGGAGCAGAGACAGTGTAAACAAATCACAGAGGAAATGATTACACGCATGTCTTTGTACCGGCTGAGACGACTTGATGTGATAGCTGAGGTTTGACACGTACAGTGGAACCAGATGCTCCTCCGTGTGTCGCTTTGGTTCGGCACGGCTGCGGTTTGTCAATGCACAGACGGCCGACTGCCTTTTGGGGAGCCAGACACATTGGAGGCAGATGTGAAAGTTTCCCTGTGGATGTGTAGGGTCGTAATGGATAAAAAAAAAGAGGCAAGGGACAAAGATGTAGAAGCAAAAGGGGGAGAGAGACAGGAAGACAGACAGAGAGACATGAGAGATGAAATTGAAGACTTGTCACTTTAAGAGAGGAGAAATAACACCGGAGAGGAAGTTAAAGATGGATCGAGAAGAGACGGAACATGATAGAGAGTAGAGAGAGGTTAAACGGATAGATGGAAGAGAGGTGAAGATGGATAGACAGCAGGAGAAAGAGGTTGGTGAGAGGTGAGACAGTGGTGTGGTTTCCACAGTGAGGCGATGAGCTGCTGGAGTGATAACAAGCTACAGATGGAAGCTGTTAGATCACCTTTCCCCTCTGTTTGTGTGTGTGTGTGTGTGTGTGTGTGTGTGTGTGGCTGTGGTATTTTTGTGCTTACATTCTCGTTTCTGGACTTGTGTGTGTGTTCTTGTGAGCGATTTATGAGATACAGCAGTAGACAGAGACATCAAAGAGGAGTCGTCTTGCAGGCCTGAGTGTGTTTGTGAGGTTGTGTATATGAAGGGGAAAGTGCCATAAACAATTTACCAGTGACAAACCTTGAACTGAGGGAATCACATGAATAATCACTAGATTTATGGATGAAAGTTCAGGAAACTGGATTTCTGAAAATTTTGGCCACAACATAGATCAAATAAAGGATCAAAGAACCCGTCAAAATGCTCTGTGAGATTCAGAATATCTCCCAAAGAAAAACAAAACGACCAAATATTACATCAATTTTCATTAAAGTAAAAAAAGCTCTTTAGCGGCTGTTATTAAGACTGAGAGAAAAGGAGGAAGTGATGTGATGCTATTTTCTGGAAAGTTTCCCATTTCCAGTCAGTGCTGGAAGACTGTGATCTTTTCTGAGACTTAATCAAGTGTTTATTGCTGTAACCATGGTGACACAGGTTGACTTTTAACTGACAAATCAGACCAGGGTTTGAAGCGGGAGCAGATTGAAGTTTCGTGGTAAACATCTTCACCACCAGGCCACCAGATACGTCAGAGTGAGGAAGGTTTTTCATTTTTGCTCAGTTTTTAAAATGTCACGGCCAATCTAGTGTACTTCAGTTAGCCGGGTCAGACAGCGCGCCCCCGTAATCGGGAGATACACACAGTTTACAAAATTTTGACAGCTATACACTGGTGACATGACAGAATCAATCTTTGCTGCCAAAACTAGGAGATGTGCCGTGAACATTAACTCGTGACCTAAAACCTGCAGTATCTGCTAAAGGCCTCAGCAAACACACAGGGACACACTCATGCATACATGCAAAGCCGTATGTTCTTCCCATCACACACACACAAACACACAGTTCCTTGTCATCCTTCATCCCTCCCTCTCCAACTGGAGGTCACCTCAGGCCTCGGAGCTGTGTGGAAATAGCTGAGGTAGCGGGGATGGAGCCGTTATCAGCTGAAGACGTGTGGAGCCGTCTGCGTGTTCTGCTGATAAACTGTCACAAAAACACTGATCAGACCTTCCTGCTGAAATATCTGGCCCCCCCATATCTGCCCGTGTCAGTGCAAGAGTGTTGACTGAACTTACTTAAACTACTGCTTAACATACAGTGTGTAATACTGCAACTTTATCTGCTTTTTGTTAAAAAAAACCAAAATGGCAGGAACATTTTACATATTTCTAAAGCCACAATAGTGAATAGCTGCACTGAGAAAATAAAACGTTGATATGAAAATGAATATCATATGATGGCACAGCTTTCCAGTATCCAATTTAAAACAGTTCCAAAGCTTAAACTCGTCCTCTCCTCAGCTCCTTCTCAGGTTTTTTTCTGCTTGCCCTGCCAGTCTCAATAAATCCATCAGACATCCCTACCCCTCTCCGCCCGTCCCTTTCCTACTCATTATTTTCTGACTCTTACCAGCTGTTCAAGAACCACCCGCTTCCCTTCTTTTTCCAACTTTATCTTTCTCTACCTCCCTCTCTCCCCACAGTATATCCCCTGCCTCGCTGCTCGTGCTTCTCGTTGTTATTCTCTTGCCAGCAGCTTTAAAGTTTTATATCCTGACTCTCTTCTAAAACTATTTTCCTCATCACTGTCACTGTCACGTAAGAGGCATGGAGGCTGACTGGTCTCAGCGGGGGACAGTGTCTCTCCAGAGCTGCTGGTTCATCCTGCTTCTCATTTGGCTGCTGTAAAGACACTGTCAGGGAATATATCTGCAGTCAAAACATGAGAGTGTTAAACTGTCTGTTAAAAATCTTCTCCCATCATTGTTGAAGTTTCCTCTTCACTGGTTCAGGTGATCTAAAGTGAGGCTGTTTGAATGTGTGTATATATGTGTGTGTGGTTCAGGAATTACTCATATTGTGGGGACCTTAACCTGTTTACACATTATGGAGACTTGTCTTCCTAATGGGGACAAACAGCAAATTATTAAAATCAATAAAGTAAATCATTAAATTTTAAGGTGAAGACCTGTTAGGGTTAGGCAAATAGTAGCTATGGGTATGGTTAGGGAAGAGAGAAAGTAAATGTAAGTCAATGTAATGTCCTCTGAAGTAATGGAGTCACAACTTTGTCTGTGTATATGTATGTGTGTGGTTCAGGTATTACTCATATTGTGGGGACCTAAACTTGTTTACACATTATGTGGACTTGTCTTCCCTATGGGGACAAAAAGGAAAAATGGAAATAATTAAAGTAAATCATTAAATTTTAAGACAGGTTATGGTTAGGCAAGAAGTAGCTACAGTTACGGTTAGGGTTAGGGTTCGGGGTTGGGGTTAGTTTTAAGGGTTAGGAAATAAACATAAGTCAATGTAATGTACTCTGAAGTAATGGAGACACAACTTTGTGTGTGTGTGTGTGTGTGTGTGTGTGTGTGTGTGTGTGTGTGTGTGCAAAGCCCCCAGTGATGGACAAGGTAGCACTAGTACACGGGGCCCCTGTGTTTCACTCAGTTGATACCCTTGCTGAGTGGCGAGTGACTGAAGCTACTTTCTCACCGTGTGTGTGTGTGTGTGTGTGTGTAAGGGTGCATGTTAGTGTGTATTGACCCAAGTGAAAACGAGAGAAGAATAATGAGCGTGACAGACGAGTGATGAGAGATAGACGGAAAGCCGCTTCAGCCCAAAGACTCCTCCGCTGAGAGTTTGGCATACCAGCGACACCTCACACACGTATCTCTCCTCATTGTGATACCTAGAGAGAGAGAGAGAGGGGGGGGGGGGGGTGATAAAGAAGAAAATAGGACGCAGAAATAAGAGGTGTTTGTGTGAGACAGTGAAAGATTTCGAAGCTGTGGGAGATGGAGAGGCTAAGAGGCAGCAGGCTTGTGGTTGTGTTTATGTACTGGTGTATGCATATGTGTGTGTGTGTGTGTGTGTGTGTGTGTGTGTGTGTGTGTGTGTGAAGGAGAGGGAGGACACCCCACATCTATCTGAACTTGAATTCAACCCAGCCTCCACCACTCCTGCGGTGTCGTTGCATCAACCTTTTGACTTTGAAGCTGCTGCCAGATCAGAGGAGAGCCAGGTGCAGCCTGGTGTGTACAGACACACTCCTGCTCTCGCACCAATATGAGTTTACTTACAGTATATGAAAGTGTGTATAATGTGTACATGTACACTTCAGAAACAACAGAGCTTCTCAGGTGGTTTAGGATCATACCGCCAGCTTTTGCTACTTTCTATCTCAGATTAGAGAAGATGATGATACATCAAATTTCCAGCAGGAGACACAGAAATTTATTACGTGACAAACAGTTCAAGGGTTTAACAGTAAAGGAAACATTAAGAATATTTATTATAATTACCTATTAGAAGCAGATATGAATGGATCATTTGGTAACTTTGTAAAGATCAAATAATTAACTAATCAACCTAAAAAAAGAAGAATCAAAAAGGTGCAGCATGTTTCACTGGTCTTGCATTTGAATACTGAAGTGGTTGACGTGGTTCCCCTTTGCTGTCACATTCATTTAAACAGTTTTTCAAGTGTTTTTGCTACACGGTGTTGAAGTGAGGTAAAATATCATCCTGTTGTGCAGGGATAAAGGTTTAAGATTATAAAGTATTTGATTAAAATACACTAAAAAGCCTAAAGTTCAACTTGCCTGCGTTTCATCCTGTCGTGCAAGTGAATTGTTTGTGGCCAGTTCTTACTGGGAAGCTGCGTTAGGAGAGCAGACACTGAGCAGGTGCAGCTGTAACAGAGTAAGGCTGATTAGATCTCCTCTCCTGGTGTGGGATGCAGAAATATTCTCACAAAAAGTGGAAAACGCTGGAAGCTTTGATCATGCGCCTCTTTGTGAACACACGCTGAGCAGATCAGGGTAAATCTCTGCCATGATAAAGTTTTATTGATATTCCATCAGGTTGTTGTTTTCCCTTGATCTGTTTTCTTCTTTTCTTGTGATGTTTATTTGATTTTTAGTGGGCTTTATTGTCTAATGGAAATGTATTTAAAGTCTGTGTAAAGTGCTGTTAAAATAAAACTCACTTTCACTGATCTCTTTGCCTCCTGAGGGAGATCGTTATCTCCACCACTGCTCATCCCTCTCTCTCCTGTCTCTGCAGACCTGCAGTCCACCAACAGGTCGACTGTCTTCAGCGGTCACCATGGCCAGCTCTCTCTTACCGCTGTCTTCCTGGATGAGTACCGTGACCGCCTCTTCCTAGGAGGGAAAGATGTTCTGTACTCCCTCATGCTGGGACCTGCCAGCAGTGAGTCCAAAGAGGTGAGGTTTTCAACACAGTAAATATGTTTTTTTTTAAAGCTGATCTGCTCTGCTCTGATGATTGATGTACAATATGAGGTTAGTTACTGTACAGTCCACATATATCAACCCAGTTTGATTTAAGTTGCACTGACTCTGGAAGTGGTTTCACTCTGTCCAGTGGTGATATACAACTCGAAGAGATAGGCAAATTCCTTCTTTGCAGAACATCTGTTTAAACACTCTTTGTTGTAAATCAACCATAAATGTGGCGACTTCAACCTGAGCAGCCATTTCTTTTATTACTGCTATTGCATCATCACTGAAATAGTTTCAGAAAACAGTGATGCAAATAATAAAAAAAAACAGGATGACACCTGTTTTCTGGGTTAAATTCGTCACTCCTCACTGATAATTTCTTTTTGAAATTTGCTGATGCACACAGTCGCTGTGGTATGATGTGCCGTTACCGTGTCTGTTTGCACCTCAGGCTCTTGATCTGCAAACAGCGACCTTCAAACCTGCACGTCAATCAAATTTTATGTTTTCCTTCCTTTGCCAAAACATTTGCACAATCTTGTACCCTCACACTGGAGCAGGAGCACCTGTAAAAGTGCAGCTACTCATAAATCAGTGCTCGTGTTTCCGTCTACGTCACCTTTGATCTGTGTATGAATTTGTCATTAAGCCGTTGTCAAACACGGTGGTTAGGCTGTGAGAGCTACAGTTTCTTTGGCTCACACAGCAGACATGAGAGATGAATTATGATCAAGTTTCACTGTCATCAAACACGGAGAGTCTGGCAAACTGAGAGGGAAGGGAAAGTAAGAATCCAATCACACTATTGTTTCTTTTATCCTAAATATCAGGCCTTTGATTAACTCTTTTTATAAGGCTTATTCACTTTGAGAAGAATCACAGGGTTTATGTCTCTGTGATACATTCATTCAGGATGTTGGTTTAAATCAAGAAGACCAGATACAGTATGTTAGCAGTTATGGAAAAATATGTTTCTCATATTTGATGTAATTTATTCAGTGCAATGGTCAACATAGATATGAGTTTTTGTGTGATTTGTGGAGTTAGGGAGTTAATATACCATTGAGTTATTTCTTATGAGGTTTCAGAGAGTTTTTATTGGAAGGCTTCAACGCCAGAGAAATGAGCAGATTTAAATTACAGCAGGAATTCATTTCATCTGCATTTGTATCTGTAGAGGAAAGGTTTTGGGAAAATACGTTGTATATTTGAATATTGCATTCCAGCAGCAGGGCGACCAGTGTATTTCGTGTTCCATTAAACAGGCTTCTAGTAGGCACAGAGCAAAAATATGTCTCTCTAAAAAAAGAAATCCCTGGTGTGCTTCAACCACTTTAGCTAAGAGCAGTGTGTGTGTGTGTGTGTGTGTGTGTGTGTGCATATGAGTGTGTGTATCTGTGCTCCTACTTGGGTCACAGAGACTGACACAGAGTGAATGGGTGAATGGGGAATTTAAGTCCACATAAAGCCAGATGCCGCCCACCTTATCCACCCTTTAATTCCTCTTCATCCCTCACTCAGCCTCCTCTCACTGTTCTCTTGGCTAATGATCACACATGAAGCTCGCTGAGGCTCTGCTTTGCTGCGAGCTGTTTGAGGTTTAATGCCGGTGCCTCCATCAGTGCCAGCCATTGTGGAATCAGTGATGCCAGTTCAGTGAAGCAAAGGTTTACGAGACGACGCACATGTGCCAAACGCACCATAAACCTGTTCTCAAAGAGGGAGAAAAAAAAAGAATTGAATGAATTCAAACAATGTCTGACATAAGGGATCATCAGTCAATGTTGCTATGACAACCAGCTCCAGTGTTGAAAAGTCGTGAGCTGATCCCTGTATCATTTTATAAAAATCAAAACCTCAGGATAATAATGATAATAATACTTTATTTATATAGCACTTTTCAAAACAAGTAACAAAGTGCTTCACGTGTCAAATATAAGACATCCAACTAATCAAATAGAATATCCAAACAAATCAAGGTCTAGGGGCCCTGACAGAAAAGGCCCCATATTTTTGTTTGCATCTAAACATTAAAATAGTATCATTTCATCTGTGGCACAGATGAGGACAAGGGACAAATGTATTATTATTATTATTTTCTGAGCTGTGACGTCTTTCAGAGCACAGACACTGTAAACACACCTGTCACCTGCTCAGCACGGTGCTGTGCAGCTACACTGCTTGGGATTAAAGAGTGAGCTGCAGCCTTGCAATAAGTTTCAAAAACACACAATAATTAAAATTTAAATGGTAATGATAACCGTGTGCCATTTTTACTGTGATTTAGAAACCAGTAACAGGTTAGTCTCCACTCAGGATCTTTCTGATGTGATTTCAAATATTTATAAATGATCAGCAACAGTGTCATGTTTGTTAATTTAGTCCAGAATTAGAGCTATTTACATTTCTCTTTGATTAAACAAATGAGATACAACATGTTAATTATGAGTTTTAGAGGTGCTGGGAGGTTTATTTTTTGAACTTTAGACAGAGCTAGGATAGTTGTTTACCCCTGCTTCTAGTTCTTATGCTAAGATAGGCTAATCCCTGCTCCAGCTCTGTGTCTAACATGAGATTGTTGTATTGAGCTTCTTGTTTTGGAAAACAAATTTCCAAAATGACCAGTCCTTTAATTTTAAGATGTGTGTATTTGTGTTGAATGTTATCTTCCCTACGGTCTTTATCTTGCCATCTGTGAAATGTTTGCTGCAGCTGAAACAACACACACCCATCTAATCATCCTGAAATGAAAATTAGAGTTAATCCTAAATAATGATATTATCTGACTGAAATTTTCCCACTCAGAGATAAGATTTATTTGGACATCATTATTTCCAAGCAAATAATTGTTTGTTTTTCATCCATTACACTTCTTCCTCACTTCTTAATGTGTATTTGATAGAAAAATGAGTGTATGTACAAGGCTATAAACCAGTGAGAAATCTATAACACTGGGTCATAGTTTTCCAGCTCAAACTCTGCCCACCACAGCTTACAGTATTTGGCATAAAAATCCTTTCTTTCCACTATAAATCTGACCAACAGTGCAGTAAAATAATAAAAGGGAGTCAGATATTATTCTAAACACAAGGCTTCAGTTGAAAGCATGTCAAATGGCTTTAAATCAGAGTGTCCATTGTGTTTCTGCCCAGGCCTGAAACTGGATCCAGTACCTACTGAATCACATCTGGGAAGAGGAACAATTCACTTACTGATAATTACCCAGAAAAAACGAAAACAAATACTGATTTAGATCATCTAAATGCTTCAAATGAGGGAATAAATATTTCACTTTTCTTTTTGCTGAAATGTAAACTAATAGGATTGGTATTTGATATACCATCTTTGATTATTGTATACGAAAGTGTTTGTTTTGGAAATGTAGTTGGTGCGTGTCAAAGACCTTCTCATATGTTTCAGCATGTTCGAACAACCGGTTTATTTTGTTTGGTTACGTGCAGAGTGTAACTTGTGTTTCTGTGCCTCCTTGGTGATTGTGGAGATGGCTTCTGGCCCAGCTTACGTACTGTAGCATAATTGCGGAGGAATCTCTTTGGCCTCGACGTAAAACAATGTAAAAAAGTGATTTGTTGTTAAAAGCAGAGGTTGTGTTGAAATTTAAACCTCCTCTTCAGTGACTATAAAGTCAGGCAGTTCTAGGCTTGTTGCATCCTGAGTCAGAGTCGGAAATAAACTCATCAGGTCCCATGATTCCATCTTTCCGCCACTGCCAAATTTTGCTTTGGCTCAGCAACACTGCGCTGACAAAAAAGACAGATGGTTTTGTGTATAAACTGCAATTGAGTTGACCGAAATGGGAAAGCATCTGCTTACATCAGTGTGCTGCAGTACATACAGTAGTGCCTGTCGCAGTTATTAGCAGTTACAAGTTGAGTGCACATAAAAATATACACAAAATATAGAGGGAAAGTGACAGGGAAAAGCATGTATGTTTTGTGACATTCATGACAAAAAAAGATGATAAAAGTAATGCATGTATTGTATATTGTATTCTTTGATGTGTCCATATTGTTAAAAAGCACATTCTCAAGCAGTTGCTTAGGCTCATTCCTGCTGTGGTATATCGTGCACTGGAGCATTTTGATCGGTTGCAGGTTGTTTAGCAGTTGGCACATGAACAAAGACTCTGTTATTTGATGATTTTTATCTTTCCAGGATTTTGGCTTATCGCTCAAGAATTGTGTCTGAAGCTATGACACTTTTGAAGGTTGAGTTTAAAAGCTCTGACCAGACTCAGTCTGAAGGTAAAGGACAGCCTGTTTCCACGACCATCCTGTTTCCATCTCTGGATAGACCCCTTTACAGTTGAAACAAACACTGTTCAAAGATCTAAGAAATAACAAATGTGAATTATGTCTGAGGGAGGATTAAAGATTAAAGAGCCCTTTGAAGATGCCCAGTCACAGCGATGAAGTGTTAAGAAACGGTTAAACAGGAAGGATCCTGGATGGCTGGAGGACGTCAGTCATAAAGTGAGCAGAGCAGGACTCTTGGATGATGGATGGAATATTGCAGCACACTGACTCAGACCTTTGCCAGCCAGGTTTTAGGCAGGGCCTGATTTCACAGTATATCAGCATCAGTCAGGCGTGCTATCAGGCTGCTTTAGGTCAGAGCGTGTGTGTGAGCCAGGCCTTTCGACAGGCTCTCATTCATATCAATCCAGCATCGTGCCAAAGAAACTGTTCCAGAGATCTAAACCACGTCAAGCCGAGCTTTAGACCGATGCCTAATTTATACATTCATTTCAGTCAGGCATGAAACAAATTACTGTTTCTAATGGATTCCTACAGCTGCAAGCCAGCTTTTTGACAAAAGCAGGTCGGGTGTTAGATGGTGTGATGGTGGAGCTGTATATCAACAACATGTTTGCAGTAGGGTTTATTTCATACTGAGTTTTCACAAGAAAAATGCTGATTGTTTAGTTATGAAGCAGACTTGAATTTAGTTCAATTTGGCTTTGTTTTTCTCATAAAATTACGATGTAAATATCCCATTACTTTCACATTAGTTTGGAGAAATATGTTTTTTTTTTTTGCTTTCTTTCTCTTCTCATGAGAAGATTCTTCTCACTGAACTCTGGCTACATCCACACTCACAGGTTTTAGTTTGAAAACTTTTATATTAATATTACTCTTATACTCTTATACTTGTGTTTTAAACTTTTGGAAACAATGACATCCTGATTGGGTCTCGACGTATCCTTCCTGATTTTTCATGCTTATGTCACATGACTCTTTTCCACAAGAAAACAGTGATTCCCAGTCTATGTTTTCCACCATGACCGACTCATGCTCATGTTACTTTGAGGAAAGACACCTCTGGTCTTACTTGTCACCATTGCTGTTCCTTGTTGGTAGTGTTTTCTGCAAACGCTGTTTTGAAATGAAAACGTATTAGTGTGGACGTGATGTCTAGTCAAGAAACAAAAGTAGTTCTTCATGAAAAAGAAAATATCTCTTGAATCCTCTCATATCAGTTTTCCTGTAGTCAGGCAGGAATATGGTGCCACATGTTTCCATGGTAACACTGCTCCTGTAATCTCATTAGTCAAAAGGCTGAATCAAGATCAACTTAATGTGATCTGATTGTTGATTTTCTTGTATTGTGGTTAGAAATCATTTGATCAAATCAAAGGAAGTCTCAGTTAGGAACAAGTTTTTTCCAGTCTGAAGCACGAAATGTGCCAAAAGTCATAAATAGAGTTTTGTCCTTTGCACATTCCTATTCATTTCACAAAAGAAAAAAGAAAAAAAAAGCTGAAAGTTTGGAAAAAACATTGAAAATTTAGATTAACAAACTTCTAAAAATCTTCAAAATCTCAAATTGTTTTATCATTTCTTAAATATGACAAAGGAAAATGTTCAGGGTGCATGTACAGTAGATATAAATGTTGGTGTGTACCATCATAATGATTTGTATTTTTTTTTTTACAGACAGGTACAATTACTGTAGGCGTTGATTGGCTGAGCTTTTGGGCTTTTACAGTCCACTGCACTTCGTTTGCATGACTGTAAACGAAGATGATTTACACTGAGTCCTCTTCAGATTTATGATGGACAAGATTAACTCTGTCTCAAAGTTTTTCTGCTGATGTCAAATTCAGGGTGTGAGGAGTAAAAGTAGAGATTCAAGTCTGTCTTTGAGTTCCAGTTCATACACAGTCTTTAACAACACTACAGCTACCTCAGCTCACACACATGCTCTCCATACACACCGAACACAATCAGACGTAGTAATGTGAGTCAGAACCGTTTGTTTTCCCCTCTGGCTTCTATTCTCCCTGTTAGCCAAAACAAAGCCAGCTTCCTACTGGACCAGACAAAGACTTATTGTCTCCGAGAGACTACCTCTGGTAATCAGCACGAAACTACATGTATTACACACGTCATTGAAGCTCAGCTCAGCACTGGGACAGACTCAGGCTTTCCTCTTCAGTGGCAATTTGATTTCGTTTTTTCATTGTCAGAATCCAGCGTGAAAAGTAGTCCCGTTGTTTCGGGTCCAAATTTTCTGTCATGCTTTTCCGAGATTCACCTCATCTCCTCATTGGATTTGAAGACTTTGGGGGTTTCCTAATCAGACAGTGTTGGATCGATACTGTGAGAACCTGACTTGAAAACTGAAGAGAGTTTTATTTATTTATATCTTGTTTTCTTTTCTTTCTCCTGTAAGGATACTCTGAGAGATGAGCTGCGCACAGCTTCCCAGTTTGTTCATAGCCAAAGGCCTAATTTCATTTCTAGGCACAAAACGGAAGATTGACAGTGGAGGGGGCGGAGCCTTGAGTCTCTGGACTCTTATAAAGCAGATTTACATCCATCGCCAGTTTAAGTCTTTTATAGCATTACAAAGATTCCCTATGTGTCTGTTTTGTATTAACCAAGCAAGTACTGTAGATTGTTGCCCAAAGAATATTTCAACAGTTTACATCAGTTATTGTTACAGCATCTGACTTCGCAACTGTATGAAGAAGAGTTGTTATTTGGACAAATCACTCTTAATTACAAATTAGTTTAATTAACACAATTATTTCATTAGCGAAACCATGGGCTGTTCTTGGGATGACAGGGACTGTCTATCATCCTTAATGAGAACAAACAATGTATTTTAATTATTTAAAGTAGATTTTAGCTGTCTGTCTCAAGTAGATTTTAAATTTTTTTTGATAAAGGTTAAGTTAACTGAAATTATGAAACAATGGAGGGGAAAGGAAATTTGTTTTTGCTCTTTAGAGCATTGGAAAAATTACATTAAAAAAGTCCAACAGTGGCATCAATTTACAAAAAATAAAAATAAAAATAAATTCACAGGGACTCTTTATTAATCAGAAAATAGAGGCAATGAAAACAAGTCACTGTTGGTCATCCACAGTGACCAGAACACTGTGTGATTTGCTGATTTTTTTCTCTTAAATGTATTTATTGTATCAAGGCCAAAAGAAATCCCCTTAACATCCATTGTATGGGGGTGTAGACAGAAACCTCAGATGATCTCACAACCTGGATGCATAAAATCTAAACAATCTGCTTGGCCACTAACCAGGAGAAGTAAGTGAGAACACTGTGTTTTTTTGTCATTTGGGTGAACCAAGCCTTTTATATCCACTGGCTTGAGCTTCTGGTGTTGTAACTGCAATGATAAATGTGTCCGTCATGTCTCAATCAAGGTTTCAGTTCTACAAGCCAAAAGTTAACTCCTCAAGTCTTTGGCTCCTCATCTCGAAGCCTTCACTTCATTGTGTTCGGAGGATCTGCTTTGCTCTATTTGCTTCTAATTGCTATAAAGTTCAATTTGCTGAAAAAATAATTCAAATTTAACGACACATGGTCTGATTATTATGTTTTGATAGCATTAACAGAGCCACATAAAGCCTGGGTGGTTCCTATAAAGCAATTACATTTTGCAATATGGCCAAATAAGATGGTTGTCTGCATTACTTTAGAGTTACTAGGTTGTTAATCATCACATTTTCTCTTTTTCTCTCCGTTCTCTGCTCCTCCATCTTTCTCTTTTTGTCTCTGTTCGTAGATCTACTGGCCACCTTTACCTGGAAACAGAGAGGACTGTATTGAAACAGGGAAGGAACAGGTAAGCAACTGATGATCGATTCCTCTTTGATTTAACATGTGTCCATTAACAACATCCCCACAAGTTTATAGTCTGACCGCCTGCACGTTCTGTACCCTCACCCTTTATTCAACCGACTGAGTCTTGCTTTCTGCATTTGGATTCTCATTCCTGTTTCCAGTAACTTGAACTCTGGCAGTACAATCTGGCCAAAAGTGAACCCAACAGACCTTTCTGTTTTCCTTAAATGAAGTGACTGAGTTGACCTCTGCTGCTAAGCAGCTCTTTGCTTCCTGCCAAAACACCCCCAGAGAGAGGCAGCTCTCTCTGTGGCACTTGTGTCCTCCAATCTCTGGCTTGTCAAGTTGGTCCTTGCACTTTCAGAGACTTTGGCTGCTCACCAGTCAGATCCTGTGGCCACGTCAGTCTCCTCCCTGCTCTGCTCTCAGCGTATCTCTCAGATTCTGCAGTTCAAATTCACAGAAAGATGTTTTTTTGAACTAAGAACAAGAATACAAAATGTTTAAGCATCTGCTGTCGTATAAGACCCCTTTTCAAGGCCCCAAATGGCACATGTTGTGATGGGAAGTGCAGGATGTGCCTCCAGCAGTATACTTACTTACACAGTTTAGTGACATATTGTGTTGTGCTGACTCTTCAGTTTCCTAACCCTAAAGCAACAGCTCTAGTCTCTGCTCCCCCACATCCCTGAAAAGGTACAGTAAATTATAATCGACTCTACAGCTGCACTGTCAAGAGAAGTTGATAATTATAATGAAATGTGAAAGTTGCCATGCACGAGGCTGGTCTTTGTTAATGAGGAGAGAGGTGCAGGGAAAGATGCTCTCGTAATTATAAAGCTTTATTAGTTCTGTGAGGGAGGGAAGGAAGGAGCTGCTGGATCTCTTAACAAAGGCTCAAAATACAGAGGGAGGCGAGGGAATTAAGGCGGAGGAGGAGAGAGGGGAAAAACACAGAGGGAGGACAGTCTCCATCTAATTATGACCATGTTTACAACAAGAGAAAAGAGGGAAGCAAGATCCTGAAGAAATCACCATAAATAATGTCAAGAAAAAAACTTCAGAACTAAGGTTCAGCCTTAAAAAAGAATAGATACTGTACTAAATGGAACCAGTGCACAAGAATGTGTCAACACCTTGAGTTGTTTGCCTCCTCATAAGCTAACTTAGCGTTCGGTTTAAGGCGGTTAAAGAAGTGACTTCACAGAAGACAAAGGAGAACGGTGGGAATGGAGAGAGGACAGGATGGAGATGTTGATGCTTTTTAAAAGAGTAATACACATGGAAGGCAGGAAGGTTAAAGTTAGGAAGGTAGTTTTTTTTATGGACTGTAATGTCAGTCAGATAGTTGATCCAGACAAAAAAACTATTCGATGGATTGTCATGAAATTTTGTACTGACAATCACGTCACCCTCAGGATGAATTATAATCACTTTGACTTTCCGTTTAGCGCCACCGTCAGGTCAAAAAAATAGTTTGTCCATTACTTTGGTTGGAAAATGATTGAGATTCCCATTACACCCTGCTGTACATTCTGTTTCCTAATGATAAGGAAATGTTAGCATGCTAACACACATGGTTAATATTATATGTGCTAAACATCAGCTGTTTGCATTGTCATTGTGAGGATGTTAGCATGCTGAGGTTGGCATGTAGGTCAAAGCACCAGTGTGTCTGAGTACAGCCTCACAGAGCTGCTGGCACGGCCGCGGACGGCTTCGTCTTGTTAAGATGACCTGACGTGAATATAAAAAGCAAGCAATAAAGAAGTGAATAAAAAAAAGGACAGAACGTAGGAAAGAGTAAAAGAAAGGAATGACAGTAAATGAGGGAGGAAGTAGACAAAGGAAGGAAGGAAAGAAAGAAGGAAGAGGAAGAGTGTCTTGTCTTTGATGTTTTAAGATGTCGTTAAATTTGGTCCCAGTTGGAGAAGAAGCTCTCAGTGGCTTTAGTGGTGCTCAGAATACACAAACTGGCACTAATTACGAGTTCACACACACATATATCACACACACACACACACACACACACACACACACACACACAATGAAGACACGCTGTTCTAAAAGTTATAAATCTTCTTGTGCTCATAGCAAGAAGTCTGACCGCCACCTCCATCTGGAACGGGTTAGAAGGTGTGTGAGTGTGTGTGTGTGTGTGTGTGTGTGTGTCTGTAGGTGTATGTTCACTGTGTTTGAAGTGGCAGGTGTGTCTTGGGTGTCTTATATCAGTTTTATTAGGTGTTTCCTCTGCACAGTGCTCACAAGGCTCACTTGATGGTAGGTGTGTGTGTGTGTGTGTCTGTGTGTGTGTATGTGTGTGTGTGTGTGTGTTAGTGTGTGTGTGTGTGTGTGTGTGTGTGTGTGTGTGCTACTGTACTGTCCGTAGTGGAGAGGAGGAGTCACAATACATTATTAGCCAGGTCTTATAACAGGCTGTGTGTAACTCTACCTAACCTATGCCAAAGGAGTCATAAAATGTATGTGCGTGTGTGTGTGTCTGTGTGTGTGTGTGTGAAATAGTAACAGATAGAGATGTTTGACTCTTTTTGTTAAACTATGTGGATATCTTCCTACATTCCTTCACGTCTTGTTTTCTGTGTTTCGCAGTTTTTTGTTTTTTGTGTGTGTCAAATTAGATGGATGACTGTTGTATGAACGCACACACACACACACACACACACACACACACACACACACACATTCACACAGTCTCATGTTATATCTCATATGTTTGCTGTCTGTGTCTGTTGAACATAACTGAGTTTGACAAAAAGTCAGAGGTTGAAAGGTGAAAGGTCCTCACATTGTGTTTCTGTGAACTTTTGTGTGTGTGTGTGTGTGTGTGTGTATATTGTGTTTGAGAGACAGATATAAAAGACAAAAGAGAGACCAATAGGGTCAAAGGGAGAGAGTTCCAGGAGATTTAAGGAAGAAAAGATGAAATAAAATGTCATCAGTCTTGGCTGAATTACTGAATTTATGCTGCACTTGTCCTGAACACACTGCAGCTGTGTGAGTGTGTGCACACCTTCATACTATAAGTGAGTATGAGGTAAATAAATGAGGGTTGTCCATGTTATCTCTCTAATGAAAGCCTCTGTCTCCACAGCTCCTCCTGACAACTGTCCACCACCTTAACCATGTTTTCACCGATAGCGTTTCCTCCCGGAGTCACGACCTCGCGACCTCCACCGTCATTAATTACAGCTCAGGCAAATAAATAACAGGCAGAGGGGAGGCACTCAGCGATTTCAGCCAGGCGTGCTCTGTCTTGCTCTGCCTGTTAACACATTTTTTCTGCTTCATCTATCTCCGTCTTCCACTCGCACTCACACTGATTATCGGATCAACCAGTCGCTTCCTGCTGAAGCTGTGACACATATCGTTGTGCATGTTGAGTTGGAGCGAAACCTCCTGAGCAGAGTGTGGATGATTCTCCATGTGAACTCAGTAAATCTGTGATTTGTTCTGTCATCACAGGCTTGATAGTGTCAGTAATCCTGCCGTCCTTTTGGAGCTGTGATCAGTTTCACTTTGTTTCGGTCTTTGGTATTTTGTACACTCACTGTTTCCCTGTTTCCCTTATCAAAATAGTTTCAGCTGCTTAAATTTACCCAGAACTCAACTTTAAAGGAAGTAGCAATAATAATAATAATAATAATAATAATAATCTTTATTTAGCTTGGTCCTCACCCATTAAGGCTTTTGTATATATGGAGGGGGCCTTAAAATTACTTCTAAATGTAACAGGAAGCCAGTGCAGAGCAGCTAAAACTGGACTAATGAGGTCTCTCTTCTTGGTTCTGGTCCATAGTTGAGCTGAATTTTGAGAGTTTTGAATGAGTGGAGGTCTCAGTGTTTTTCTTTTGTTTTTTTTTCTTTAGGAGGCCAATAAAAGGTGCATTACAGTAATCAAGTCGGCCTGAAAGGAAGGCATGAATCAATCTTTCAGCATCTTTTTGATTTGTAAATGGCTCAACTTTAACTATGTTTCTAACATAGAAAAATTATGTTTTCATCATCTTGGTGAGCTTGGACTTGAAGCTCAGTTCTGAATCTAAAATAACACCAAGACTTGTAAACTCAGATTTAATCCAGGGAGTGAATTCCCTCAGACTATTAAACAGCATTTCTCTTTTTGTTTTGGGGTGGACGAGTAGGATTTCAGTTTTGTCCTCATTTAACTTTAAGAAATTATTGTTCATCCATTTATTTATTGCTAGAAGACAGGTGGTGATGGAGTTTATAGCTGCAGCATTATTGGGTTCAGCAGAGATGTACAGTTGTGTGTCATCAGCGTAAACATACACTATTCTCTCTCTGATGATATCACCAAGTGGCACCAAGTATGTAAACAGGGAATAATAATGGACCGGGGCAGCTCCCTTGAGCAACCCTGCAGCAGATGTAATGTTTCTCACGCATGATCTCAGAGACTGATGTAAAAGTTCAAAGCAGAGTGGGTCATCCACCGATCAGAAGCTTGGTGGTTCTATCCTCAAATTGCCCCTGGTGGCCGTTTCCACCAGTGTATGGGTTTGATGAAAAATGCAACTTTAAAACTTTCACTTTCTACTTTCTAAGAGCGGTACTTAAATATACTTCCTTGAATGATTGAGCAGGACTTGTAAGGGGCATGTGCAACATCTCATTCTCCATAATGACTTGTGCATCAGTAAATCATGTTTATATTTCAGCCTGAAAAGATGCAAATCTCTTAAGTCTGAAAGTGCTCTCCTGTTTATACCGTTTACACAGTAACAGGTGGGCTCCAGACTTTGGATGATACAGCAGTTCCTCTTCACGGCTCTTTATTGTTTTTGGTTTAATATTAATGAGATAAAGATGCTGCAGAGGCCAGAGACAGGGAGACCAAGTGTGGTCCGTCTCTCCCCGTCTCCTGCTCCTCTTGCTGCCAAAATGTTGCTAAATGGTTTCAGCTCTGACGTCTCCTGGAAGCCGAGTCAGGTGACTGTGGTTTTCTATCCTCAAATGAATTTTTGATTGGTTACATGGTAGCCGTTACAAATTTGAAAAAAATCATCTCACATGAGTTTTTTTTTTTTTTTTTTTTTTTTTTTTTTGCCATGACTGAATGTTTTCAGAGCTGTCCTGAAGAGCACATAGAAAACTGGTTTCTCTGAGGATCAAACAGCTGCTGAGACCAAAGACTTGAACGAGCCAGTTCTTCCAGCTGTCCAGCTTTGAACCGCCTCCGTGATGTGATTGTTTTTGTGTATGAGGTCCTGTTGATTGTACTCATGCACATGTGTATATTTGTGTGTCTGTCTGTGTTGGTCCTCATTTCCTGTTAGTATTACAGAATCGGACTTTCTCCACTGAGCTGTTTATGCTGGAAACAGCTCTCCGTGTCCAAACTTGCCGCTCCCTGTGCGGGTCAGCTGTCACTGAACATGTTTGGCCGCTGAAGCTTTCATCACTGTTAGCTCCTTGTTAGCTCTTCCACTGTGCTCCATTTTTCCATGGTGCCAAAAAAAACTGGCTGGGACTGTGGAAGAAAATGTTGGATGTGCTTTTCCAGTTTCCTCACAGCACTTCATCAATACATTTTTGTGATGGCAACTGTTACAATTTTTGTCACAATCACCTTTAAATTCGAGGTTGAGAGTTCAGAGGCCTCAGCCCGACCAGGACAAAACAGCGTGAGAAACATTTTTCTCAACCTTCAGCAGGTTTCATCTACGTGGAGCATATTTAACATGTGCCATGGCTGAATTGTGACGGTGTGTGATACTCACCATAAACAAATCAAACCATGATTAAAATGATTTGTAGCCTGTGGTGCGGTCACTGCTTGTGTTTCTCTGAATAAAAACCATATTCAGCCTCTTGTCTGCACCTTCTCTGCCTGTTCCACCAAAGTTTCTCATTCGCAGGCTGAAAAACATTAACATGTGCTTGAATGAGTTTATATAGAGTCATCATCCATGTGGTCAGGTGTAAAATAGTTAATTAATCCACTTATAAGGAGCAGCGTGGTGGTTTCACCTTTGTGGGACATTTGGGAAGTGATTTTACAGACCTTACACCGTGATGGCAGCACAGTGGCGTCCTGCTTAATACCTCCTTAGTGCAGTATATATCATGGGGAGATCAGCCTTGTATTGAAGGCTGAGAGAGGTCTTGGCAGTGTTCTTGTTTGTTTATGTTAATGATATACAGTATATCTCTCAGTGTTTTAAAATACTTTACATACCTTTTTTTTTTTTTTTCTAGACACAAACGTGTGGTTTTTGTGGCCGGCTTCAAAGTTTGAACTGTGTGAATGGACAGCAGGGTATTGCTGGGAAAGAGTATTTGTGGTCAGCCAACCTTCCCTCTATAATAAAAGGTTAATAAATGAACATTGTTCAATTCTTTTCCACCAAAAAGCCCTGATCCTGGATCATTTACACGGTGGTTAAATCTCTCCATGTTTAATCCTGGCTGGATGTTTAAGACTTTTCCCCCTAAATCTCCCACTGAGACGAAACCAAAGTTGGTGATCAAACCACTTCATTTTCTGTTTAACACCACTCCCTTCGTTGCCACTTCATCTCAGACAAGACCACACAGATGTGTAAAACCCAGAATCCCGGGGTGGGAGAGCAGAGACATATTTCCTCTTTTCAACATTTCATTCCTCTCTCTGCTCTCCCTGGCCACACACAGATCCCCAGGACAACTCCCTGAGCAGGAGAACGGAAACACATGAGAGGCAGATTTCTATTCATTCTCTGTCCACTTGGTAGGCCTCGTATCTCTTCTGTTAGCACACAGAGGCATCCTGTGCAGTTCGGAAGATGATTCCGGTAGGCTGCACATAAATTCTGCGAGTAAAGCCATCCAACAGTGATTTGGGCTAAACAATTAGGGGGAAACAACATGCCAGGAGTCCTTTAAAAAGCATGCCAGATTAACTCCATGACACCCCCTCCTCCTCCCTATAAAGACACAGTCATGTTTCAAACCCAGATGCCCCTTTTTCATGTGCACTGAATAGTTAGAAGTAAATTAAAGATTTATTGAAATTCTAAATGCAAATGTGTTTCTGTTTAGTTTATTAGTGGCCTGGTTTTGTTTGGGTACAGAGCTAAGTCAGCAGGGAAGGCCCCATATGATGATGTAAACTATTTCTCGTAGCACGGTGACATGGTTTACATCGAGTCTGCAGCGCCATGAGGAAACCATCAACAATGTCTGAGTGTCTGGCTGTGACTTTGAGAGGGACACGGGCCACACACAAACGCAGAATGACAGATTAGTGAGACCCCATCACTCACAACACACACACTCAAAATATAAATCAGGACATGATGTGCAGATGCAAAGTTCAACTTAGTGAGTAGAGTACACACCACACGAGCAGGCTTTTTGCTCACCAGATTGTGCACATATGAGTTTGACCTTGTGAACTTGAGAGAGTGACACCAGGCCAGTCCTTTCCTTCTCAGCTGACACCCGTTCTGTCAGCTGCTGTTGTTACAGACAGGAAGGAGGAAGTAGTCATGCCCTCTGCTTCCTCTGGACCTCTGTGTAGTACACAAATGTCTTGTTTCCTCCGTCCCCACTGCTTTTGTTCTTACTCCCATGTGTCTGAGTGTCTGTGTCAAGGACCTTTAACAATGATCCACTTGAATCTCTTTAACTTGATTCAGTTACAAAGTCGATGGAGTGCCCGGTTAAGCCCTGTCTTTCTTCTTCTATGTCTCCATTTAATTCCTCTCTATTCCTCACTGCAGAAGTTAATTTCTCTTTGTCATCTCCACAAAACCTTCCTCAAAACCTCCAAATTATCTGCCACACCTTCACACTGGCGCCCAGGCATTTCTGATGTTTCACAGAACTTCTTGACAAAGTTCCTTTTGACCCAAACGCGATGAAACTTCAACATGTCCCTTTGGCTGAAATCCAAAAATCTGATACAGATACAAGTCCTGTGCGGGACACCAAGGCTCTCACATTTCATTTAATAAAGCTCTTTTCTCTGCCTTCTTCGCAGACATATGGGATCAATAAGCCTTGTTAAGAAATCATTTTTGGTTCAGTTCAATTCCCTGAAAATCAACTTATCTGCATTTGGATGACAGTTACTGTTGCACTGTGTGATTTAATTTATTTGTGAACCCTTCCTTAATATGTGTGTGTGTGTGTGTGTGTGTGTGTGTGTGTGTGTGTGTGTGTGTGTGTGTGTGTGTGTGTGTGTGCTATACCATGAAAATTTGATCAATGCAACTTTTTTACTTTTTTTGTTGTTGTATGGAAGGTTATACATGGTTTATTATCTGCAGCCACATCGAGAACTTGAGGAGATGTGTTCACAAAATAGTGAATAAAAAATAAAACATTTCATATAGCATACACTGTATTTCACAAATGTCTTAACCTTCTGTAACCTGTGTGTGTGTGTGTGTGTGTGTGTGTGTCTGTGTTTTGCAGTCGGAGTGTGCCAACTTTGTTCGCCTCCTGCAGCCCTACAACCGCACTCACCTCCTGGCCTGCGGCACCGGCGCATACCAGCCCATGTGTGCCTTCATCTATGTGGGGCACAGAGGAGAGGTGAGCCTGGGTACAGATAAGCTGTCTGTGTATTTCAGTGTGTTTGGGGGGGGTGTTTGTGTGTCTGGCACACAGCCACAGACACACAAGCACATAACTCGTAACACATAAAGACCAATCAGTTGGTGTTTTTGAAGAGAAGTCTGTGGTACACAGTTGTCACAGTGTGAGCCCCACATTTTACTGCACCTTTTCTCCTTTTGCTAAAGGACGTGTTTGGAAACAGTAAATCACATTCACTTTTTATGCACTGTGTAACCATTATAAAGACTGTGCAGTTTACTTCCTCCTCAGCACGAACTGTTCCAGTGTTATGACTCTATAATTTGGTAAATATAGATCTCAACTGGCAGTGTGATAATAAGAATTAGAGAAGAAAAACACAATAAATGAACACAATAAAACTTGTGAATGCACCTTGATACATTGGTTTACTGACAGTTAATGCTTAAGTTGCATGGAGCAACTTCTGATCACTAGGGAGCAGATTGACTCAGGGACAAACTCAAAGACACAGTACCGATATACTAGCAGCTAATGTTAGCAAACAGTTTCTTACTTACACTCCCAGGAGAGAACATTATACCATTTGCTGCCCTAATGATTAATTTCAGTCCAGTATTCACTCTCATATTATCTCTGCTTTGGTCTCCACAAAGAAAAGTTCTTTAGCTCTTCAGTGGCTAAATGCTCCACTTTCCTCTCAGCAGATAGCTGCCAACTTTAGCTCGCCAAGACCCACAGATGCTCTGACACAGGTCATCTCCAGGTGCAACATGGATGAGACGTGACAGATCTGTTTCACCAGTTTACCAGGGTCAGTCTGCAGTTATTAGTGGGTTTACCTGTGTTTAAAAACCTTGCTTATACCTGCTCATTTTGGTGCAGTTCAGGTTTCTCCTTCAGGAAACACCTGCCTATGGTTTTATTGTATATGGGGGAGATTGGTGAAAGCTTGGAGATTCAAGGACACAGTGGGTTCAGCATAACAAGCAATTCTGTCACATTACAGAGCTGCATTTGATTTCATGTTATCAAATACAGTATATTGATCAATGATGCTTAAAGTGTTACTCTCACACCAGCTGTTGATTTGTCAATAGAAAGTATTGACAATGCAAAATTTCATGCTGGTCCAACTACAGCAAATGAACAAGCCATAAAGAAAGGTTTCCATTATTCATACATATGAAATACTGTCCATGTTAGATTATAAGGAATCAGTGGGTGGCCTCTGAGCAGCCCTGTGCTGGAAATCAGACTAATGGAACAATTATGGTTAGTGCCAAGGTATTTTTTCAGAGAAAAAACAGCCCAGACTGGCCCTGCTCTATGCTCAGATCCTGGGGGTTTAAGGTTAAGCCTCAGCAAGCAGCTCTACCATGAGTCGCTCTGTAGCGCTGCTCAGCTGCTCCGTGAGGCCGTCTATACATCTTTTCAACTGCACAGGCTGGCTCCCCGCACAGCTGCTAAGCTAAAGGGGACCCACTGCAGAGTCTCACACTTGGAGCCATTTAACAGACATGAATCAATGAATGGAGCTATTAAGACAGAGTCGCTGGCTGATCGCAGCCCAGTGCGCTGCCCTGGCTGGCCCAGCAGGAGGGGGTCAAACTGGGCATGAAGAGAGGGGAAAGCTGGATGTTGGCAAAGAGCTAAGCAAGGGAAGTGAGACAGTGGTGTGGGAGAGTGCCAGCCTTTCAGTCTGAAGAGAGAGAGAGAGAGAGAGAGAGAGAGAGAGAGAGAGAGAGAGAGAGAGAGAGAGAGAGAGAGAGAGTGAGTGAGTGAGTGAGTGAGTGAGTGAGTGAGTGAGTGAGTGAGTGAGTGTGTGTGTGTGTGTGTGTGTGTGTGTGTGTGTGTGTGTGTGTGTGTGTGTGTGTACTATTTTTCTTTTTTTTTTTCAGGGATTGCGGTGCTCGTCACAGTGTGTGTTCTCCTCTGTGCTATTTTCTGCCTCCCTCTCAATCTGTCATCCTCAGTGTGGTTTTTGGACTCTGAGTTTTATGACACATCGTGAAAAACAGCCCACTTCAGGATGAAGCAGACAGGTTATGGAAAGTAGGTCACCTGTTGCAGTCCTCAGGACCTGCTGGGAGCACAGGAGCAGCTGTCCAGGAACTTTTCAGCAAAGCATTTTAGCTAATCAGCTGCTGGCAACCAATCAAAACTCACCGTATGTGTATTGGCGTTGTGTGATTCAGCTAGCCAAGCCGGACAAGAACAAAACAGTTGAGTTTTTGAAATTCAGTATGCAGTAATGCACTGGTGATTTTATTTCCATTTTATTCGCACATGCCTGCTGGTAAAGAATAAAACAACATGCACAGTTTGAAGCAAATTTGCTCAGACAACCCTCCGTGAATAAAGGTCAACCATGTTTGCAGATGTTATTGCTGGAATTTCTGAGGTAAAGTGTGTAAAACCATCTGGCGCTGAGTTGTTTATGATAATGAAGGTGGCACGGTTCTCTTCACAAACATTGCTGCATTTGTTTCATTTACTTCGGGGAGTGTGTGTATGTGTTTATAAGAGTGTGTTTGTGCATCTGTGCATCCACAAATGTGTGTGAAATGACTAACAGGTTGCGTTAAGTGTGTTAAAACCAAGTGACAACCCACTGTGACGTCACCCGGCTGCTTTGAAGCCTCTACTTTGTAATTTGTCTGTCACCATCTTGGTTTTTTGAGACCAGAAGAAACCATATGTGGAGGAGAAGGTGGAGCTGAGGAGGAGTGAGGGGTGGATTCTTGTCTTGAAGAAGATCTGAAACTAGAGACTGAGACATAAACTCATTAGGAAAACTTTTACTGAGGTAATAAATCAGGTGAGAAGTAGAGACACTTTCACATAGACTTCAATACAACCAGACTCTGTTTACAACCAGTGGAGTCGCCCCCTGATGGTCGTTAGAGAGAATGAAGCTTTAAGGCTCTTCAGCATTGGCAGCGTTCAGTCTGTGGACACAACTCAGCAAACTCAGCAGATGTTATGATGTTAAGATACCAGCTGTCCTCCTGCTTGTGTGTATCTGTGTGTGTGTGTGTGCGTGCGTGTCCCACCATCCCTCTGACTACAACCAGGTCCTTTCAGGTAGCTGTTGTGTCTCTCTGAGCCGACGACACCACAGGGAGCCTGTCCATTTATTTAACCAATCGTGAACCGGTGCAGAACACACAGCCGACTGTTTGTCTGACCTCTGGAGGGAACAGAGGCTGTGCGCCCTCAGACTGGACTCTGGGTGGGATGACCTTTGACCTCCTAGGTGTTTCATCTCAGTTAGAGGCAGACACACGCATACACCATCTTTCTCATCCCACCTCTGTTTTGTGTTGCTGCACAAATTTTGACTTAAAACATATGAATGTTGTCAGAAATAAAAAGCAGCTTCAGCTCTGCTACTCAAACACTGTTTTGACAAGATATATTAGTGTTGGACAAGCTGTTGTTGTTTTCTAGTGTTAGCTAATCCTAACTATATTTCATGCTTTCGCCCAGACAAAGAAGTGTATGTAGCAACTTTCTAGTCCACCAAAGACCTGACGTATTCTCACGACGGAGGGAAGCATCAGAAGTTTTCATATTTCTGAGAGGTCATGCAGAACAATGATTCTTAAGACAACATTTCAGAGCCACCAGCACTGTTTTGAAATTGTTTTGCAATAAGATTGAATTTCATCTGGCCAGTTGGGAAAAGATTAGAGTGTGATCAAATCAAATCCCCATTTCTTCATTGTCAAAAAGTGTTTCTTTTCTTCAGCGCGAAAACGACGCGTGGATTAATTCTCACCACATGGGGTTCATCTCAATTCCTACAAAATATCAACGCATGTGTCCTGAGCCTGTGTGTTTCTCATTCCCTCCCTCACACACACACACACACACACACACACACATACACACACACACACACATACACACACATGAACTGGAGTCCCCATGGTGAGTGACACAGCTGCCTAAGCAGTGTCATTGATGTTAAAATAAACCACCATATTACAGTGATGACATACAGAGAGCCAGACCACACACACACACACACACGTTTGTGCACACGCAAACACGAATACACACACAGTCAAGCAAAACAAATGACACAAACTTGAACATATAAATATGCAGAAACAGGCACAAACATGATGAAAGACCTGCACATTCAAACCTAAATGTAAATACATAAAAACAAATGTGCAGAGAGACACAGAGATTGATAGATGCAGTCAGGGAAGCAGAGCTTTACATGCACCCAACGGCAAATGACAGGCCTGAAAAAATTCAAACACACATATACACACAAACACACCCGAGAACACACAGATAGCTGCCTCCTCCTCCTCCTCCTCCTCCTCGTCCTCGTCCTCAGCTTGAAGCACCTCAGATGCTAAATTTTTCAGTAAGACCCTACTTTTAAAGTCACTCACAGAGTCACTAACTTCCTCCATCGAAACCTCTTTAAGTGCAAGGAAACTTGGGAAAAAAGGACGGAGACGGAACAGTCTTCAGCAGCGCCAAAAGCACAGCATTAATGTGGATAAAAAAAAAGATTGAAAGCATAATAACCAATTAATTGCTAGTAAATCACCCTTTTATTTCTCCCATGTATGTTGTTTTTGGATTAAAGTCCTACAAACTGCAGATGAATGAAGCCTCTGTCAGGATTATTTTACTGCTTCTGCCTTTTCGGTCATTTTCCCTCCATTTCTGGTCATTTTCTTGGCATTTCACGTCAGGCTTTCTCTGTAATGATCACCATAACTCTTCATCTGTCCTCACATCTGTGTCTCTCCCTCTTCCTCCACTTTATCCCTGTCTTTTTTCTTTCTGTCTCTCGCTGTCTTCTCCAGTCTGTCTCGCACCGCCTCTGTGTGTCCACATTCGCTGAAGGATTTCAACGAAACTTTCGTGAGAAGAAGGGAAGTCCCGCGGGGACATGGATGAAAATAGCATCAAATAAAAGTATGAAAACAAAGTGTTCAAACCAAGAGGAGTGAAAGGCAGCAAAAGATGAAATGAGAGAGTGAGATTCACATGTTTTCATGAGGGTGAGAGTTGAGTGGTGAAAGAGGCAGCCCAGGCATTGTGTGATTGGACCGTGAAGAAAAGGCCAAATACAACAGCCAGTCATGTTTGGCCAAGTTAAGATGCTTGTTGTGAGTCCAAACTGAAGACTGAGACATTTAAAGCCAGGCCCGTAGACTAAACCTGCGGCTAACTTTTATCCAGCGTTAAATAATGAAGCATGGACAATTTAAGAATGTTTGACAATTCAAAGATAAAACTCAGGAGCCGTGACAGATGATTCAAAATAATCGGGCTGAAAAAGGGCCGCCCTGTATTTCACTCAATAGTTTCAACGTCTGCTTCATCAAAACATGAACAGCGAGGGAGGACAAGAGGGGAGGAAGATGGAGAGGATGATGAGAGGCTGGAGGG